>NW_005841851.1:5273380-5298449 GCF_000455745.1 Alligator sinensis
ACCAGGCCCCGGGGGGCTGCCAGCTCCAGGCCCTTAAAGTGGCAGGCACACACAGTGCACTGCCACAGGGTTTAAAAGATTTACAAATATGGATAGCATAACAAGTGACAATGCTGTCGCATCTGTGGAGATGGGAATGGGGAATAATGAATTACCATTATCTCCTGTAAAGCTGCGATCAGGAAGGGCAAGAGATGTTGGGAAGAAAAAAGCAAAAAATGGGGGATCAAGATTAATAAGAAAAGTCCTCAAAAACTCTCTCTTCCTCCTCTTCCTAGCCCAATATCCCAGGAGAAAGAAGCAAAACATCCAGCATAGCTGCTTTGGGAGCCTGATTTTATATTCTAATAATCATCTTTGTCCAAACTTATCCGGCTAAGATTATGGATATAAATAGTGTTGCAGACAGAAGATACATTGATAATATCCAGAATCAGAGTTATGGAGAGGTAGGGCTGGGAGGGACCTCCAGAGGTCATCTAGGAACCCCCAGCCAATGTTCCCTCTAAGATTAAGTGATGCATGAACAATCCTGGCTGGGAGTGCGTGGGTATCTCAGGGTGCCCACCCCTCCCTGCTCCTGCAGCAGCCTGTGGCCGGGTTGGGGCAGGTGGCTAGATGTGAAGTCGGAGGCGGCAGTGAGGGGAGCATTGGCACCCCCTTGCTACGGCACTGGGCATCCCCCCCAGGCCAATGCCCAGGGACCATGGCCCCCTACCCGCCCCCTTTGGTACACCACTGTGTGCACAGCATTAAAAAGTTATTGCCGTGCATGCACACAGCTTAGAGGGAATGCTGCCCCCAACCCCCTGCCTGAGATAAGATCTTCCCTATCCAAACCATCCCATACATCCATAATCTAAACTCTACATAAGACTACCATCAACCCTGACACAACATAGATCTAACAACCTAACCTGCCACAGGTAAAGTAGAGGAACCATGGCAGCCAATGTCCTGCTTCTGTAAAATGTTGTCAATATATGCTCGACAGGTGCTGGGTAGAGGGCCATGCCCCACCCCCCACCCCCACCCTGCTATTGAGGAAAGCAAAACCCCCCCACAGTCCATACCAATCTGACCATTCCTTCACCCCAGCTGAAGTCCAAAACAGACTTAAAAACACCCTGACACATACAGAAGAAAAAGGCGGGTGGGGGGAATGAGGGGAGCAACCAGGAAGGCCGAGAAGCATAGGAAATACCCATGGTAGAACATAGGCATAGCTATGCCTAGATCATCCCCAACCAGTGGCTGTCCAACCTCTTCTTGAGCATCTCCAGTGATGGAGAGTCCACAACTTCCCTAAGCGGCCTATTCCACTGCCTTACTGTTGTCACGGTGAAGACATTTTTCTGGCTATCCAATATAAATTTAATTTGCTGCAACCTCAAGTCATTGATCCACATCCTCCTCTCTGCAGCGAGAGAGAAAAGGTGTTTCCCCGCTTCCATATGGCAGCTCTTCAGGTATTTGAAGACTGCTATCATGTCCCCTCTTAGGCACCTCTTCCACAAGCTGAATGTGTCTAACTCCTTCAGGTTCTCCTCATATGACTTGTTTTTCACACCCGTGATCATCTTTGTTGCCTGCGTCTGGACCCTCTTTACCTTCTCCAGGTCCTTTTTAAAACGTGGAGCTCAGAACTGCATAAACTACTCCAGATGAAGCCTAACCAGTGTTGAGTACAGAAGCACTATCATCTCCTGTGTCTTGCACCTAATGCTTCTATTCATGCGGCCTAAAACCGCATTCATCTTTTGTATGGTTGCATCAAACTGCAGACTCATACTGAGTCTGTGATCTACCAGACTCCCAAGTCCTTTTTCATAGAGCTGATGCCCAGCCAGGCGTCTCGCATTTTATATTTGTTTTTGATTATTCCTCCCGAGGTGTAGCACCTTGCATTCATCCGCATTGAACTTCATCCTGTTAGCTCCAGCCCAACTTCCAAAAGAAAGACTGAGGATCTGAATGTAGAGGCCAAACCAGGCTGATAAAAAGCATCAGGAAAAACGAGATGCCCAACTGAAATGCCAGTACACATTTCTACACGTGGCTGCTCATGCTTGAGCCCAGTGCCTCCATGCAGAGCTGTCCTCCCGTGGCGGCTCCTGCAACTGCTGCTAACTGCACTAATTGTATCCACCTGTTGGCTTCCATTTAGATGGCAAGCTCTTTAGGGCAGGGAACATCTTTTTATGAGGTACAGTTCTTAGTGTAATGGGCCTTGTTTTCCAACTAGACCTCCTGCCTCAACAGTCCCCAAAGAATGGCTCGCAGGCAACATTACCTACAAGATCCTCAGACATTATTCATGCCCGTGGGGAATTTTTGTATTAAATAGCATCTCGGGAACTTTCCTGTCAACTAAGTATGGTGCATCCCATTGAAATAGAAGATTCTGGATTACAACATGGTAAAAAGTCCCATTTCTAGCCATGAAGGGGAAAAATACTTAATCTTGTCACTAGTGCAAGGCCAAGAGCTGTTTGTCCTAGGTCTTGAACCAACATGAAACTGCCAGGGAGGGGAAATTCCACATTGTGGGAGGGGGGAAACAAAGCATGTTTCTGGCAAGTGGATTAAATAAATACACACACATACATAGACACATATATCAGCTATCTGAAGCAGCTCAGAGGTTTGGAATACTTGTCATGGTCCCAGAGGAGAGAGATGAGAAGGCAGAGTTCACATGCACTGGGTCAAAGTTTTGTCCTGTATTTAATAACAGATCACCCAGATGCCCTCCCCATGTATACCAGGTATAGGGGTCATTAAAGAAGCAAGAGCTGTTCAGAAGTGAATAGCTTTTTTTAAAAGATTGCTTTAACAACTTTTACTTCTGTTAGTTTTCTCTTTTAATGTAAGTATACGGTATAGCCAAATTACACCTAAATATTATTACAGTTAGAACTGTCTCTGGATATTACTACGGCTCCTGTTCCTGACTTTAGTAAGTTGAATCAGTAACAATGATCATTTAGAAAACTGCAGTCTTCAGGGAGAAGTCCACAGGGTAGGAGCAACCTCCGAATTGACCTTCAGTTTTTATGAGGATAAAGACACAGGAAGTAGTGCTCTAACCTGGATTGACCAGCAGCATAGCAGGCTCGTTGACTTGGCCCCTGGTGGTAGTAGGCTGAATTGAAAAGGCACATGTTTTAACCAAGGCCAGACATTCCCTTCCCAAGGCTCTCATGCTGTGCTTGAGATCACTAATCTTTTCCAGTTTTGAAGGAAAGACTCATGGGTTAAGCTCAAATGCTTCTGAGATTCAGTGCACGTAAGCAGCAAAAAGCTCTGCTACTTGTCTTACCAACCTCCCAGCTATCCTCTCTGCAAATGTCAAAACACATCTTCTGCCAGCCCAGAACCAGGGAATGAACAAGGATGGGAAAAGAAAATAATGATAACAACATGGATGGAGATTTTAGCTGATTATTTGGTTTGAATTTGGTTCCAGTAAAAGACAAATTTGGTTTTCCAAAGGGAAGTTACCTAAAAACCTGAAAACGCTCATCTCAATATTCAGGCAACCCAAATCAACTCCACTGTCCAATCTACCAGGATAGGTGTTCATGTTTCTTTTCTCTTTGTCCACTCCCAGGGAGAAATTTATCTGACTAAAATGCCATAAAAAGTTATGTCTTTCAACTACTTTCTACTAGAAGAAACTGAAATGCAATAAGAAGATCACATCATATGTAATTTAAAAAATACAAAGGATTCCCAGAAACCATCAGGAAGCCTGGAGCACAAATACAACCTCACACAAAAAGTGTAAATGCAAATGCAAAATGAAAATCTGAGCATCTCTACAAAGACAGGCCCTTTGCTGTATCCTTCTCAATTGACTATTAATTGCTTTAGCCTTATGTCTGGAAAGCCTAACACTGGAAAAGGGCTTTCTAATACCACAACACTTCCTATTAGGTCTTGTGTCTGTCTAGTTTCACTGCTCTTGTGAAGGACTTGAGATCCGTTGTGGCCCTCAAGCTCCCTGGCTGGACTGATGCTGCCCAGACAATAGGTTTGTGACTAAGTGCCTCCCAGAGACTTGGCTTAGCAGAGATTCAAAATAACATCTGGGACCTCTTCTTCTCGAATCCTACACCTAGGTTTGTCTCATCTGGCTCCTTCTTACATAGACTCTGAACTTAAAGGACCCTTACCTGCTCAGTGGAGGAAATATATAAGAAGAGAACAAAAAACCCTCACAAAAAACAAAAAAACCCACCCAAACCTGCTATAATCAACCCTGTCACCAATTAGTGACTGAGAAACCCCATTTCTCAGCAACAGATTTACCAGTCCCTGAGAGAAAAAAGAATATGGAAAAGTTAAAGGAACCTCTTCTTCCATGCAGGAATGTGTATAAATACCCATCAGAGTGATTTATTTGTTGTAGGCTGTGTAAAGGTTTAGGGAGAAGAAACATCTGTTAGAGAGAGAGCAGTTACACAAAGTTAGGGAATGCTTCCCCACAAATAACTCAAAGCTGTTGGGCATCTGTGTGCACCTTCTGCTGAGGAATGAGGAAACGGGGTCAAAAAGGATGCTCATCAAGCGTTCTTGACGCACTTGCTTGTTTAATCTCCTCTATCAACTTCAGATGAAATTCTATTTGCTATCCCTATTACCAGGACCATCCATTATCTCTTATTCCTATGTTCTTATGGAGCCAATGATTGACTATTATTCCTATCATCCTTTTCCTATCCATTCCTCCTGTTCCAATCTATGGTCTCTCTCTCTCCAATTTTCTATGTACATCCCCATTCTTCATCATTATGATGTGCTCTCTCCAATTTAGATATGAAAACCAACTTCCTGGTTCCCATGGGCTTCTGCATTCTCCTTCCCAGTCGTTTCTTTTCTTTAAAGAACTCCTCCTGTTCCCTTTAAGATCAATGACAAAGGTCTGATCATCTTCAGTGCAAGAAGGACTGGACCTTGAATCTTGCCACAAAACCTTTTTTTCTTCCCTTATTTATGAACATCTTTAAGTAGTAAAATTATTTCACAAAACAATGTATGTTGGATGCAACATAAATTGTACTCAGCAAGATTTCCATCTCTTGCTTTCATCAGGTCAGCAAGTTAGCTGGTATCTGCTGGATCTGCTTTTTCCTATCAAATGGTCAACGGTGTAAAGATAGAGAGAAGGCTTGAAATGTGTAAGCTCTGACTCTACCAATTCAGCACTGAGACAGTGGCCAGAACTTATATCTACAGAAATCCCACCCCTACCTCCACGCCCCCCAGACTTAACTCCCCCCCCCCAAACTAAAAGCAATTAAAAATACAAACAAAAGATGATGGTAGGAATCAAGCCACATTAGCCATATTGATGAGAGACAGAACTCGACTAAAGGTGAGATACTGCTTGTTCTCTGCCTTGTTCCCTTTACAGTGCCAAGAATACTTTACTACAGGCCATGAAAAGAAATGTAAAGTATTGGTACTGATCTGCATAATGTGCCCAGATCAGCTCATGAACCTGCCACTTGTCCAGGGAAACAAAAGCAACTTTTCCATTCTTGGCTCTCAATTTATTGTGTGAAAGATCAGCACCCTTGAAGACATAATGCAATGACTTGGAAACTGATTGCTCATATACCAACTCCTATTCATGGCCTAATAGGCAATGGCACGTACAGGAGCCCAGACATACGCATGTGGGAGGCTGCATTTATTAGCGTCTCAGACAAGAGTTGACCAGCACACACACAGTACTCTGTCAAAGACTGGGAAGGAAACAGTTTACACTAGCAGGGTGTGCTCTGCTCAGCTTGGCCTCATACATTTGTGATGGCTATCAAAAGAATGAGTGGTTTATGAAAGACCCCACTAAAGAAAGTCTCCATATGATTAGCAGCCCTACCAGGTTTACCACATACCCACTTTATGATCCTTTAGACCAGTGTCTTCCTCCCATTTTCATTTCTCCAGGCTTCACTCAGTACTTCCTCATTCTAAGGAAAATGCTAAGCCCCTGAAATGCAGAAGTATCAGCAATAAGGCATATACATTAAGTAGCACCACATTGCTCCCAGTTAGTAACCATACTTCTTCCTTTTCTGCCTCACTGTAAACAATCCTTTTAAAAGAATATCCCCTTTCAAGTTCCCCCAGAAATCTGCAAATGGCAATATACTATTGTCCATCTTGCAATTCCTACTCTGAAATTATCTGGCCGCTTTTAGTTTTTCTGTTGCAGGATAAACTTAATCTGTGTGGGAGAAAGAATTCCCTTAGGGACCAATCCCAGATTGCTAAATGAAACATCATCACCTCCTGAAACAAGTGTGATGTGTATTAGTTTGTTCTACCATTTGTAACATCTGTACAGAACAGCGCAGCGTTTAACATGTTCACGATTTACTATATTGTTCACTGGGATGGGCCCCACCAGAGTCAACAGCATTTCAAGCCATGGTGACACCACAGCTCAGCACTGCTCAGTATGTGTGTGTACCCACCCCCAACCAAAGGAGCCACATGCTAATTAGCCCCCACCTCATGACTAGAACTGGTTCTTTCATGAGTCCTGGGATCCTCCACAAATGTATATGCAGATGAGGTTCAGAGTAACCTGTTCCAGCTCCACCTCACAGAGGGTGGGGCCACACTAATCATATGCATCAGGATGAGAGAAGGAGCAAAAGAGGGATTTGGGGTGAAATGTTTGGTGATGTTTGCCAGACATTTAAGACTGATAACGAACCAGGAATCATTGGTAATGGGAAAGAAAGACACAGCTCAGCTGTGAGAGTGAAGAAGTCTAAATGTATTCAAAATAGTGGCGCACCATGACTCAAAACAAGAGTCAGCAGTGATGAAGGGTATTTATACCTGAACACTTGCAAAGAAGAATTTTTCCAACTATCTGAGTTGGTCTAATAAAAGATATCACATTTACCCAAAGAACCTTTTCTGCCTTGGGTGGAATATAAGCTTAAACCTATATGCCAAATGCAAGTAAATGAAAATGCAAGTGCCTGTCAGGGAAGATCAGAGGGGATGGGAGTTAATAGGTGAGAGACAGGTAGGTGGGGGGTGGAGGGGGAGGGAAGAAGGGAATGTTGATCTGGTGACAGAATGTAGCTGGTAAAATGTAGAGAGGTTACCTGGGGTTATTGGATGGCACGCAGGTTATAACGTACCGTGATTCCAATGTCTATATTTAGTCCATGATTTTTTGTATCCAGTAGATTTATGAAGTGAATTTGTAGGCTCGTCTATGAAAGTTGTTTTGTAAATTGCCTTTGAGGATTAGAACTGAGAGACTGGAGAGTGGTTGTCTTGTAAGAAGTGTGCACCCACAGGTAACTGGGTATTTTTGTCTTTGATAGATTTTTGGTATGCATTCATTCTGGTACGAAGTTGTTGTTTGGTTTCTCCTACATATTTTCCATCAGGGCATCTGGTGCATTGGATGAGATATTACATTTCTGGAGGTGCAGGTGTAAGATCCAGGAATGGTGATGGTTCTGTTGTGGGACGTAGTTATTGTGAGCATGGTGGAGATGTGTTAGCAGGTTTTACATTTCTTGTCCTGGCATGGTTTGGATCCATTTGGTGTGCTTTTTGCCATAGGAATTTTGCTTCTGGTGATGAGACTGGCCAGGTTGGGTGCCTGTTTAAAGGCCAGGATGGGTGGTTCTGAAAAGATCTCTTTAAGAATTGGGTCATCTTCGAGTATGGGTTGCAACTCTTTGAGGATTTTCCATATAAGTTTCAGGGAAGGATGATGTGTCATAAATAATGGTGTGCAATTTGTGGGGATTTTCTTTTTGTACTGCAGCAATTCTTCACATGGTATCCACTTTCAAAAGTGTGATCTATCTCTCTGGAGCAGTGTCCTTGTTGAGTGAAAGCCCTTTTGAGATTTGCAAGGTGACAGTCATGGATGTTTTTCTCAGTGCAAATTTGGTGGTATCAGAGGGCTTGGCTGTATATTACAGCTTTCTTGGTGTGCTTAGGGTGATTGCTGGTTCTATGTAGATATGTAGGTTGGTCCAGGGGTTTCTTGTATATGTTGGTCTGTATTTCACCATTCTGGATATTGATCCTAGCGTCTAAAAAAGAAATGGTGCTAGAGTATTCAAGAGATAGTTTGATGGAGGGGTCATGAATGCCACGTGCTCCCAGAGGCTGGGGCGGCACAGCAACAGCCCACAAGTGGCAGCGGTGGTGTCGGCAGCGAGCTCCCAGAGGCAAAAGACAGTGGCGGTCGGGGACCACTCACAGATGCTGCCGGCGGTGTCAGCAGCAAGGTGGAGGGTGGGGAGTGGTGACCGCCCACAGCCACTGCTGGCAGCATCAGCAGCGCTTTTCGCAGGGGGTGCACCGCCAATCTCAGGGGGTGCACATGCACCCATGCACGCCCTCTAAGTATCGACAATGGGATGGGTGATGATTATTGAATTTGCGATAGAAATCAATCAGAGATTGCAGATTTTCAGTCCAAATGATGAAGATGTCATCTATGTATCTAGGTATTGTGGGCTTGATGGTGAAGTTCTGGAGGAATTCTTCTTCCAGGTGGCCCATAAAAAGTTTGGCATATTGTGGGGCCATTTTGGTGCCCATAGCTGTGCCCATGGTCTGGAGGAAGTGCTGGTTATTGAAACTGAAGTTGTTGTGTGTGAGGATGAAGTGTATAAATTCAGTAATATCTTTAGGTCTGAAGTCTGAGTTATAATCATGCTCTTGTAGATACATAAGGTGGGCTTGGATGCCATCCGGATGTGGGATGTTGGTATATAAGCTGGTAACATCTATGGTGGCTAGGAGGGTATTGCTAGAAAGGTGGTCTATGTTTTTAAGTTTTTGCAGTGGTGGGGGAGGAGTGGGGCTGGGGCAGGGGCTGCCCAGCTGGGGTGGAGCATGGGACTGAGCCACTCAGGGAATGGTGGCTCCCACTGCTATGCGTAACCCAGGAGGGCATGGGGGGGCATGTACCCCTGGAGCTGCATGTGGGATAGGGAAGGCTGTGGTTGCAGGCTGGGACCGGGGCGGTGCCAGTGGGATGGGGGGGCTATGGTGAATTCTGGAGTGGCTGCAGCCCCTCCCATAGCCCTGCTCCCAGCACCACCACCGCCCACCCCGAGTGCAGCCGAGCCCAGCCACCCACTGCCAAGAAGAGCCCAGTGCCACCCCAGCCCTAGCCTGCCCCGCGCACAGATCTGGGGGCATACAACCCCCCATGCCCTCCCAGAGTGCATGCAGGGTGGGAGCCACCCCCCAAATGATCTGCTCATGGCTGCATCCCGCATTCTGCCCAGCTATGCAGTGCCTGCCCCAGCCCCACTCCCTCCCTCACTGTGGGGACGTACAGGAGTGGGGCTATGGGGGAGGCGGGGGCTGCAGCAACTCCAGAATTCACCATAGTCCCCCAACCCACCCCCTCTCAGCACTGCTGCCACCTGTCCTGAGTGCAGAATGGCCCAGCCTGGTGCCGCCACAGCCCACAGCTGCAGCCCGCTCTGCCCTGCACGCAGATCCAGGGGCACATGCCCCACATGCCCTCCCAGGGTGCACATAGCAGCGGAAGCCACCCCTCGCCCCGTGTGGCTCAGTCCTGCACCCCAGCCCCACTCCTTCCCCCATCACTGGGACCTTGATCTGCCCCCACCATGAGACTTTCCAGCTGGACCCGGCTACTCTCCACATGGTGGAACTGTGCTCCTTGCTACCTGTATGCTGTGCTGCGGCTGCATGAGTGCACATGGCATTTATCAGCCACATCCATTCTGCGTACCCCCTATGACCCTTTTAAGTACCTCCGGTTGACAACCACTGTCCTAGGGAAATCTCAAAAACCACCAATCTATCTTCCCTGTTGTTGCCCTGAATCACAGAATCGTGGAAAATTAGGGTTGGAAGGGACCTCAGAACATCATTTAATCCAGTCCCCTGCTCAAAGCAGGACCACCCCCAACTATATCATTCTACCCAAGGCTTTGTCTAACCAGGTCTTAAAAACATTTAAAGGCAGATATTCCACAACCTCTCTGGGTAGGCTGTTCCAATTCTTTACTACCTTCCTAATGAGAAAGTTTTTCCTAATAGCCAACCTAAACTTCCCTTGCTGCAACTTGAGACGATTGCTCCTTGTTCTGTCATCTGCCACCACTGAGAACAGTCCAGCTCCATCCTCTTTGGATCCACCCTTTAGGGACTTGAAGACTATTAAATCCCCCCTTAGTCCTCTCTTCTGCTGACTAAATAAGCCCAGGTCCCTCAGCCTCTCTTACATAAGTCATGGACTTGTACATATCCAGCTTTTTTAAGTAGTACCTAACCTATTCTTTCAGCACTGTCAGCTGCTCACCTTCTCCCCAAACTGTGCTGCCACATGCAGCAGTCTGATACATGACCTGGCCTGTGAAGACCAAGGTAAAAAGTGCATTGACTACTTCAGCCTTTTCCATATCATCTATCACTAGACTGCCTCCCCCGTTCAGTAAAGGACCCATACTTTCTCTGATCTTCTTCTTGTTGCTGACATCAACTCTTTTGGTTACCCTTCACATCCCTTGCTAGTTACAACTCCAATTGTGCTTTGGCCTTCCTGATTTCATCCCTGGATCCCCAAGAAATACTCTTATACTCCTAAGTAGTTCACCCAAGTTCCTACTTGTAAGCTTTCTTTTTGTGGTTCAGCTCATTGAAGAGTTCCTGCTAAGTCAAGCTGGTCTTCTGCCATACTTGTGAGTCTTCCTGTGCGCTACGGTGGTTCACTCCTGCACCATGACTAAGGTTTCTTTAAAGTACAACCAGATCTCCTGGACTCATTTCTGCCCCAGATTGTCCTTGCAAGAGGGATCCTGCCCATCAGTTCCCTGAGTGAGTTGAAGTCTGTTTTTCTCAAGTCCAGAGTCCTTACTCTGCTTCTCTCCTCCTTCTCCTCAGAATCCTAAACTCAATCATCTCGTGGTCACTGCTGCCTAAGTTCCCATCCACTTCTACGTTCCCCACCAATTCTTCCATATATGAGCAGCAGATCAAAAGCACAATCCTTAGTTGACCTCTCCAGCACCTGCACCAGGAAGTTGTCGCCAACGCTCTCCAAAAACTTCCTGGATTACTTGTGCACTGCTGTATTTCCTTCCCAGCAGATGTCTGGGCGATTTAAGTCCTCCATGAGACCTA
Source organism: Alligator sinensis (assembly GCF_000455745.1). Classification (NCBI taxonomy): domain Eukaryota; kingdom Metazoa; phylum Chordata; order Crocodylia; family Alligatoridae; genus Alligator; species Alligator sinensis. The sequence continues at coordinate 5,284,547 of NW_005841851.1, forward strand.
TGGCCTGTGATATGGAAACTTCTGCTATCTGTTTGAAGAAACCCTCATCCACCTCATCCTCCACATCTGTTGGTCTATAGCAGACCACCAACACAACATCACTCTTGTTGCTCTCTCCTCTGACCCTAACCCAGAGACCTTTTATAGACCTACCTCCAGTTTCATACTGTACTTCTGAGCAATCATACAGATCTTTTACAGAAAGAGCAACTCCTCTTCTTCTCCCCTGCCTGTCCTTACTGAACAGATTGTACCTATCCATGACAGTGCTCCAGTCATGTGAGCTTCCACCAAGACTCTGTTACTCTGATCATGACATAGTTCTGTGACCGTGCAAGGATTTCCGATTCTTGCTGCTTGTTTCCCAGACTCCGTGCATTTGAGTACAGGCATCTGAGGTAACAAGCAGACTGCCCTGCTTTCTCAGGAAGAATGAGAAGGCTTCCCATGTTGTCCCCTCCTGCTTGTGCTTCCTCCAGGCCATCTACTACCCCTTCAGGCTTTGGTGTCCATCCCCTGGTGAACCTAGTTTAGGGGGAAGCTGAATTGATTTCCTGAAATCTGTTGTTAATAACAAAAAGAGAAAAGTGGAAGAGAGAATTTAAAAAGAAGGGGAGAGAAGACCTGACTCTTTTGCATCTAAGTTCAGTTATTACTTTAACTCGTGTTACATTTCTAATGTGGAATTAAACGGTTGCACATAGATGGAGCAGCAACCCCCAAGGAACACTGGTGCCAGAGCCTGCTTCTTTGCATTCAACTCCCAGATTTTCATCAAGGTTCCTCTCACCATTGCACTATAACAAACTATCCTGGCTGTTCATCCCTGGGACCCAGTTGTGCTCCTAGTTTTCAAAGATGACTAACTGGTTTGGGTTGCCATTATCATTTATTTATTTACCATGGGTACCAGTATTGTACTGTACTGTAACAATCCCAGGAGTACAGCCCCGATCTTCCACCACTGAGGCCAGCAGGAGGTTTTCCATTGACATTTTTGACAGCAGGGTCAGAATTCTAAAGAACCTAGCAGAAGAGTTTATGAGGAAATATAATGAGCATTGTCACAGCATGTCCCATTTGGGAGTTCAAATAACGACAGACCTTGGGCCATGTCAGACAGGAGTTCTGGACTGCTTCTCTGCCACAGACTTACTCCATTAACTTACCAGGGCCAAGTCACTTACCACCACCCCTTCCCCTCCACTCCCACACCCCCACCCCCCCAAAAAAAACCAGACTTGATTCACAGAGTCTGCTGATCAAGAGGCTTTTAATTCAAGGGGGGGTGCAAACTGCTTAGACTATACATGTGGAAAGCATGATTATCAATGATCTATGCTGGCCATTAGCTGGCACACATTCTGGTTTCTTCCAGGCAATTTCAGTTAAATGGAGGGTAACTTGAGAGTATGAAGTAGCAACGTATTTGTGACAGTTAAATTTCCCCAGTGATGTGCAGCCACAACAGCACAGCACTGGGCAGCCCAATAAGCTAGTCAGGCTCACCTGCATCTGAGCAGTCTGCCCAACTGGCTATGACTTTAGGCTTAGGCAGTCCAACCAGCTACACTGTGGACCTCCCTTCTGACACAGATTCCATATACTGCATACCTCTAGCCCTGCCTTCCCCATCCTGGTTTCTGTTCCTGAGGTCCCTGGCACCGTTGTCACCACAGTTTCTGGATCTTGGCCCCTGGTGCAGTTCCTGATACCTTGGCTCAGTTCTGGACTTGTTTCTGGATTCTCCCCAGACTCAATTGCCGGTTCTACCCATACCAAAGGTTCCCTATGCCTGAATTATCACAGTTTCCATCACCCCTACACAATACAAACCAATGATCTCATGGCCATAAGAACTCAAAAGCCTCCTTGTTTCCAGGTATAATGCAACACCAAGGGAGGAGCTCGCTAGCTGGACACTGGAACAGGACTAATTGGCCTAATAAATTCCTTTGCTTGTTTCCCCTTTGTCCTTGATCCTGCATAGGAACATCCATTAAGAGCTCATTCGCTGAAGCTCTCTTCCCCCTCTAATTAGCTGCTGCTCTGTGTACAACCAGCCCTACCAAAAGGTCCCACAGCAGTGGGCACATGGCCTAGTTGATAGAAGGTTACAGTCACTAAGATCTGTATTCTACTGGGAGTTATGCACCTAACTCAGTAGTTCCCAACCCTTTTTTGCCGCAACCCACTGCTGGAAGCAGTGTGTGATGGCTTGGGAGCAGGGGAGCTCCCGGCACACGGTGTGGCTCATCCTTTGTGTGCGGTACCACCAGCATTGCCCCTGCAACCCTCATTTGGGTCGTGACTCAAGGTTGGGAATCACTGACCTAACTCCCCTACCAATGCAAGATGGACACTTAGGGTGTCTTTACTCGTTCAACAAGCTTTAGTTAAAGCACCCCCACCGCCATTTTGAAGTGTGGAGACACTGAATACACATGACGCGGAGGCTGCTGGAGCACACTAATTAGCACACTCCAGCAGACCCAATTAATCAAGTCTGCTTCAGCACACCATAATTACAGCACATTGGAGCAGCATCCCCGCACATCTACAGGCACCCTTACGGCCCCCAAGGCCTTTTTGAAAAACCACAGCCCTGTCTCATACAGTGCTTTAGGTTCCTTTTAAATCAAACATGCCACATGGATGTCTAAAACTATTTACCTTCAATATACACTATAACTTTTTAAGCTATAAGATTTAAATGGAGGCTTACAGGTCTGGCCATTGGTTATGAATCAGCAGTATGGTTTAATCACAAAGCTAAGCTCAGACTGCATGTTCTCAATAACAGCAGAGACAAAAACACTGAAAACAAATGGACACAGTTGCAGAAACAAACGGCTTGTTTGTACAGTATTGTTTGTATAATAAATAATACCGAGCAATTAGCAGTGGGATGAAACATCACATTGCTACTGAAAAAAAGCACAGCTGCCCATTTAAGGAACATTTAATGAGCAAACTTTATGTCATCCTCAGCAAGTTTGCTGCCAAACTACAAAAGACGTTTCTACACCCTTCCTTTTTCCTCCGATGAAAAGGTCATTGCCACCTTTTTCTGCATTCAATCCACAAGTGAAAGAACACAAAGTTCAGTCCAGTTAAATGTGCTTTAAATTTCACAGTCCAACTGCGAAAGAAACAGAAGCAACAGTGTAAACAGTGCAAATGCATCATTAATAGAGGCAGCTCTTAACACTTTACAACTTGCCATGATACCATAGGACTGAACAACATTCCTCCTTGCGAAGTAATGCATCACTTTCTGATGACAACCAGCTGTTGATTGCCAAAGGAATCGAATGGATGCAAGTGCTGTGGCATTTTTAGCCTTGAACAGGCTAAATATCTGACAAAATGGAAAAACAAGAGAGAAAACAGTTTTTCCTTTGAGAGCAGTTCCTACACTGCACAGTGCAGGCACAGTTTCTCAGAGCATGATGGAGGCTACTGTATACCTTGTATAAACCAGATAAGCCTTCTCCATGTGCTGGCTACAGTTGGCGCTTTTCAACATCAATTTTGCCTCTGCACTTTCAATATCACCAGCCTCGACTAGGGTTCTCCTACTAGAAAGACTCTCTCTTACCTATTGCCATACACAGCAGACATGAAGTAGTGACCACAGCAAAGTTGTTGCCACTCGATTTTCTTTTTGTGTGTCATTCACTGGTGCCACTTATCAAGGAAGGAAATGACAGTCTGCAATAATGCAGGGGAAAGTCTGCTTTACAAGCCCTTTAAGAAAATCCAAACACTTATCACAGCAGAAAAGCCTTCTGCACACATGGACAGATGTCAGGGTTACAAAGGTGGATGTCTACCTTTGAAAAGCTGATCCTCACTGCTTTGCAGAACATCTCAAGTTCAGTCCAAGTCCTCTGAGAATTCAGAAAGGGAATACTGGATGAATGAACTCCTTGCATAAATTAAAACCAAGGGTAGGCAAACTCAGCCAGAGGAAGTAAGAGCAAATTCTCCCCAAGGTTCTCAGTGACCCAGAACCCAAATATCTAGCCCAGTTTGCACCCCATACCAAAACCTGAAGGGCAGAACTACTGTGAGCACAGGTGGTTCTGTCCTGAAGTGAAATAAGAGGATTAGACACCTCTCTTCAATGCCTGTATTGATGATTCACTGTATGCACACTGGAGACCCATGAGGTGTGGGTAGTTTGAATAAATGCACAGGGCAAGATTCTCAGAAGATGTCAAGTAGCTTTACATCCTTGCATCAACAAATCTTTGAAAGGTTAAGCCAGAGGAGAATATGCCTCACCAGCTGCTGATGTTTAACTCAGATGCCAGCTTCACGAGTCCACCAAACATGACAGAAGATAGAAATCTGTCCTTCAGCTGGCTACATGGGACAGAAGGGAAGGAAGTACTTATGCATCTAGCATTAGCAGGACTTGATAGATATTTATTCGTGGGAAAATTATAACATACCATTATGGAACATGCTGCTAACGCAGAGGTGGGCAAAGTCTGGCCCATGGGCCAGATTGGTCCCATGGCCAACTCCATTTCCCAGCAGCCCCTTGCCCATGTCACTGCAGCCGGTTTCCATGGAGATGCCAGTAGCAGAAGGGCTGTGAAAGCACAGGGCCAGGGTTTCCATGAACACCAACCCAAGCTGTGCTGGCCTGGAGCGTGGCTGGGTGGAAGGCTTCTCCAGGCTGGGGCTAGGATTCTGCAGCAGTGACAGTGTGGTCCAGAGATGAGGCAGGGCTGCAATCCACTGCCTGCATGTCCCTGCCTGCAGGCAGTGATGCATGCAGGAGCTGCTGGGAAATGGAGTCTGGTGGCTGTGTCGGCAATGGTGGGGCGGCAGCAACCGCCCACAGAAGCTGGAGGCAGCTTCGGCAGTGGCCAATCTCGGGGGGGGGGGCACGTGACCCATCTCCCATGTCCTCCCTACATGTCGCCTATGCTAATGACAGCACTACATGCACATGTGAGATGTGGCTTAAGAGTTGCAAAATGTTCTGATCAGCACATTGTCACTCACAGCAGGGACCTTCTACCACTGGCCAGCCCCTACCTCATATTACCTGCAAGTCTGCTTGTCACAGAAGTGCTATTATTATCTTTAGTCCACATGAAACCTACAGGAGACAGCCTTGATCAGCCAAGTGGCCATTTCCTGCCCAGCAATTCCATGCATCCCTTAGAAAAAGTATTCGGATACACTTGAGATGCAAGGTTTGAAATGGAATGTTAAATAAATAAAGGCCTCCACAGAGCTGCGGCACTTGAACTCTGAGTGGAAAAGAACAATGAGAGCAGAATACAATGTTACACACTGCATGAGATAATAGAACAATTATATGAACAAGAGAGAGACTGTGCTCCATGAAACATTAGCATGAACGGAATCCTGTCTCCTGTGAGTTGTTCTGAGACCATGTGAGAGGAAAGCAGCAATGGCATCTGCAAGGACCATATGTGCTTGACAAGATCTGGTTTTGGAACAACACCTCTTCTTAAAAGATTTCTAGTGCTTTTTAAAGCAAATGCACCACTGGAGAGAGAGGATGCATTTCCAGCCTTGGAAGGAAATGGAAACTTAACTGGTAAACTATAGGCCACAAAGGGAAAGATTCTGCAAACACCATTCTTCTATGGCAGCGCCTGTAGTAGACTCTTTTTTTCTCATCTTTGCTGTTCTTGCCATGGTAGCTAGGGTGGGAGCAGCATGGAGGGTGCTCCAGGATGCTTGCAGCACTTTATACACAGTGTTTGTTGCCTGCTCATACTAGACACCACAGCTAAAACGGTAGCACCTTCCAACATTTCACCTGTACTACAGCTGTGTTCGTACAGACGCAGTGGCATTGGTAATGGTGGCAAAATTCAGATCAATAAGCCCATGGCAGAAAAGGCTTAATAAGCTTCATTCCCAGCCCCAAGGTCAGAAGGGAATATCAGCTTCCCTAGTGCATTTGTTCTTTGACCTCTCTGCTGAGGCTACCAACAAAGAAACCCATTGTGATTGTGGGTGATTATCCACCTCTAAGAATAAACCTCACATGAATACCAAATAGCCATAGCTTCTTACAGTTCTTAGGTAAAATAGCCCAGGCCTGATTCATCCTAGTATACTCCCCAGAAAGTGAAAGCAGCCTCATTTCAGTCATCCATGTATTTCCACTACCCCAACTCCTGTGATAAAAGTTATGGTGACAAAATTATTTAGCTAAAAAGGTGCTCTAAAACCTGGCATCACTGTAACTGCATTACTTTCTCTTAAATCTGGAGGAACTGAAGAGTGATTCCAAGGGAAAAATAAAGGATTAAAAATGTTCTTTGAAATATTCTTCTCTGAAAAGAAAAAAAGAAAGAGGCTCTCAAAGGCACTGTATTTAACCAAAGCAGTGCTCTCTGAAGAATCCTCAGGGAAAGATGTGGCGTTTTCAGCTCCCCATGTCCCCACTTTAATCCTGCCCCAGAACTGGCATTTCTGGGGGTAGATTTTTCACAATACATGCTGCACTAACTCTGTCCACAATACATGCTGCTCTAACTCTTGACATGCTGCCTGCAGCTCTGTGAGACTATCTTCTCCTAGTCAGGAAAAGTGTTAGTATTCTAAAGGGGATAATACTTTTATCTGTATTGCCACGTCAAACCTGGCAATTTGGAGACAGAGAATGGGACAGATTTACCTCTGCCAAATCACCACTTATATCAGTGAAGTTACCTGGGGTGAATTTTGCTGATTATTCGTAAGAAATAATCTTTTGGGCAAATTTTAACATGGCAAGTCACAGACAATCTACCAACAGCTAAAAAACCAGACACACGTCTTGACCTTCTCTTTTGCAACTGCTCAGGGTCGCACCTGCTGATGGCTTATCAGCCCAAGAGAAGTCTAAACAATTTCTGATATATACACCCTGTGAAAATCCCAGCTCCTTGTGATGCAAATGTACAATATAGGAAATGACAGACAATTTGCAGCTGGTAAAAAGAGCGATCTTCTACATACATGCATCTGATGTCCATTATCCCAGCATCTGCTGTACTGAAACCCAATCTACCTCACAAAGCACTATGCATAAGCTGAGAAGAGCAGCAACTACAGGCTTCTTTTCAACTGCTAAGCAATGGACCTTTCCCTTTATCCATTGCTTACTGCACACTTCAAATAGCAAAAGGGATCTATGCAAAACTGGCCAATTGCACATATTGTATAGTATTGTGTTTTTTGGCACTGCTGATCTGAGTGGGAGGAAAGGAATCCCCATAGCTGGTCTTCATTGTCAGTTATCCCACAGATACCTTACATTGGCTTGAGCAAACCTCTTAAATACTCCAAGCCTTGGTTTCCCCATACATAGAATGTGGGCTATTACCCATTCCCATCCCTGCCATTATTATGCTTGTTCTAGTTATGAACCAGAACCCCATTACAAAGAACTGTTTTGAGGTTTAAATCTTCAGTGTTTTAAAGAGCCAGTCCTGGGAATGACTGTAAACTGCATCTGACTACGGGGCCTGATGGCAACATGGTAGGGCTACTCATGGCAGGGTAGCTCCTATAAAATACTACAACATTGCAACCTCTAGACTAAAGTGAGCATAGGGCACCTCAAAATCCTAGTACCCACTGCCTCATGGGTATTCCTTGGTTGGAGAAAAGCTAAGGAACATCATCCTGACAGAAACATGCCTTTGCTGAGGTATTAGGCAGTCAGCAACAGTTATCTGCTGCTCAATGGCAGAAGCTACAACCGTTGAGGCACTAAATGTCTGGACTCGGTTTGGCCTTTGGATTTTGTCTCAATTGTCTAAAGTGGGAATGGTAAGTCTTGGGCAGCCTCCACTTCTCCATATGCTTGCCTTGGCTTATATGTCGAAGGTCTTGGTGTGATGGTCACTGGACTGCATGTCAGCAGATTCATCAGGCACCTGACTAGACCTCTTAAGCATACACAGTGATGCAGAGGATCAATGGTTACCTGTTACTTTGTCTGAAAGAGCAATCTGAGAAACCCAGTTTGAAGGCACAAAAGAAAGGCAGGTGATTATTAAATCAGAGCATTCTGAAAATAAAAACATGCTCCCTCGTGGTGCTGACACAATGAACACCCAATTTGGGGAAGGTGTACAGGGCTTCCACTGCTATGCCTTTAATAGGCCAGCTTGTGCAGTGATTAGGATTGACACGAGCAAGAGAGGAAAAAGAGAGGCAACAAGGCTTATACTGCGGGGCTGCAAACCACAAATGCCTTTTTTTTTCTTTTAAGACAGCTACTAACTGACAACAACACAGGAGTCTAATCCAAGAGCCTGTTGGACACAACCAGAGAAGAGGGAACTTATTCAGCTTTCTTGGCCCCTGTCTTCGAGGCTGCCTGCTGTTCTGGAGCTAAGTGGAGTATTTCCAGATCTCAGCTAGGTTTTCATTTGCCCAAGGGAGAGAAAGAAAAACAGTTTATGAGCATTCCCGTTCACTTAAACCAGAAACACCTGTTGGCATTCAAAACAGTTTTCTTGGCTAGCTTGTGTAGACTGAGAGCCTAACAGGTGTTGCTGTAGCCAATGGGAATAACCAGAGTGGGCTATGGAGGCCCCATGTACATTAAATTATGCAGAGAAAAAAGTCTGAGCAAGTCAACATGTGTGCATATGAAACCACAAGAAACTGCGGTCCCATAAAGTTAAGCATGCAGTTGGGTGTCTGGGAGGAAATAAGTCCATCTAGGACTGGAAAGTCTGACCCTAGAAATAGTAAACACTGACTGGATAGCCTATTCAATCTGTAGCTGTTTCCACTGATAAAAGGTTGCATGTGCCCCTCCTTCTGGCTGCTAGTACTCTTGCTCTGAACAGGTAGAAAAAAAGTCAATCTGTTTTACAGAAAAAGTATGGCCCATCCATGTCACCACTATAGCACATTCCAAAAATCTGACCTGACTTCCTACAGAGTCTATTATTCAATGAGGTATGGGCACGAACATGTATTTCTCACAATAACCATAAAGAAACCAGCACAGAGATTATAACCATAAAGATCTAGTGCTTCAAACACTATAGTATAGTGTGAAACTCAGAGGAAAATGTTCAGGACTCTTAACTCTCTGCCATTAATTTATGACGGGATTTGGGTAGAGGTGCACCAATACATCGGTCCATAATGTATCAGCACCAATAAAAGGAAAACTGACGTTATCAGCAATTGGGTTTTTCTGGCTGATGTGGCTGATAATGTCGCTGATAAATGCCGCATGCAAGTGAACAGCTGCAGCAAGCATGCGGCCAGGCGTGCAGCCCGGCAGCTTAGACAGCAGCATCTGGCTGGTCAGTCTGTGTGGGGGAAGGGGTGTGGGGGCCGGAAGAGATGGAGGGAAGGGCAGACTGAAGCCCCTGCGGTGAGGGAGGGAGTGGGGCTGGGGCAGGGGTAGGTGCTGCCTAGGTGGGGTGGGGCAAGACAGGGCACAGGACAGAGTCAGCAGCTTCTCCAGAGAGTTTGGGGGAAAGGAGGGGGTCGACTCCCACCACTGCGTGCACCCTGAGGGAGGAATGGGGGGTAAGTGCCATCTGGATCTGTATGCAGGGCGAGGGTGGGATGCTGCTGTGTGCTGGGGGCTGGAAGCTGTGCCGGGCTCTTCCTGGAGGCTGCATTTGGGCCAGGCAGGGCAGGGCAGGCAGCTGCAGCACTGGGAGCCAGGGGACTATGGTTAATTTTGGGGTGGCTTTGACCATCCGTAGCCTCTCCTCCCCTCCCAGCGCTGTCACTGCGCGCCTCACCCTGCCCGGCCTGGCACAAGTGCAGCTGCCGTGAAGAGCCCAGTGCAGCCTCTGGCCCTGAGCATGCCACAGCAGCCCACCCTCACCCTGCGCACAGATCTGGAGACCGTGTCCCCTGCCATGCCTCCCCCAGGGTGCATACAGCAACGGGAGCTGCCGCCCCACCTTGCGCCGTCCAGACGAGCCGCTGGCTCCATCCTGCACCCCGCCCCAGCTGAGCAGCACCTGCCTCTGCCCCAACCCCACTCCCTCCCTCACCATAGAAGCTTCAATCTGCCCTACCCCACACACGCCTTCCCCACAACAGACTTACCATCCAAATGCTGCTCTCCAAGTTGCTGGGCTGCACATCGGCAATCAGATCAGTATCGGCCAATATGTCTTGTCAATAATCAGCCATTGGTATCAGCCCAAAAAATCTTTATTGGTGCACCCCTGGATATGGGACTTCAGTTTTGTCTATAGGTACAATGTGCAGGTTTGGGGTTAGAAGGAGAAACACACTAGTATGATACTGGCACTGGTAATGAGGCTGAAAATCAATACATTTTTATCCAAAAATTGTAAAATACAGTATATGCTTTCAAAAGATGAGCTATGACCTTATGACATTCTTATCTGACTTTAAACATTCCAGTGCCCTTCTGAGTTGTAACCTTGAAAACTGGTATAACCATTAGTTATGAATCGCTGGCTGCAGAAGAAAAAATTGGAACTCCCATATTTCTATTAAAAAAAAAAAAGCCTTGACACACTACAATATATAAAGAGTATCTGAATTTCTTCTGTGGTACAGTTGTGTTGGGTATGAAGTCTCCAAATAGGGGAAATGAAGTCTGACTACAGCAGCTCTTTTTAATGAGTTTGAGCTGTGATAATTGTTGAAGGCAAATGAGGCTTCTGCACGTGCCTGATAGTGAGGAATAGGTCTCTTCTCAGACTGCCTCCTGCCACAGAGATGATAACGGTCTCTCTGCAAAACTTTAGCCATCTGTAGAAGTTGTATAATTCTATCTCCCTTTAAAGGGGACTGTGAGTAGCGATGGCTCCATTTGGATAATTATTCTCTCAACATCTTGAGTCTCTGAAATGAGCAGGAAATACCACAAGAACAAAATGGCACTTATGGCTCTTCTGCTTTCCAAACCCAACCAGAAATCCTGGAAAAAATGATCTTTTTGGGAATATTCTGGCACAAACAGTTCTTCATTCAGCCAAAAACTAGAAATGAAAATACAACTATTGGAATGATCTACAGCCTTAGGCAAGGTTGATTTGGGGGTTTGTTCTCAAGTCAGCGAAATGAAGGTTATATAGGCAAACGCGTGGTTCAGATTTTATCCAAACTAATTCTCCCCTGCATTTTTACACAACTTTCATTAACTAACTAATGCTTTCAAAATATCCACAAATGCACCACTGGCCAGAGAGGATACATTTCCAGCCTTGGAAGGAAATGGAAACTTCACTGGTAAACTATGGGCCACAAAGGGAAAGATTCTGCAAACACCATTCTTCTATGGCAGCACCTGTAGTAGACTCTTTTTTCTCATCTTTGCTGCTCTTGCCATGATTGCTAGGGTAGGAGCAGCATGGGGGGACTCCAGGATGCTTGCAGCACTTTATACACAGTGTTTGTTGCCTGCTCATACTAGACACCACAGCTACATTTCATCTGTTGGAATGAGCAAGAGGAAAGAGCTAGTCTCTGAACTCACAGTACTAGCCTAAGCCTTACATTTGGACTTAATGTAATGAAACCAGTACAAGCAGAATTCCAGTTTCCTAAGATATTGGTTTTCATTTGTGACATTAAGCAATAAAAAGAGCTTGTAATAAATTATTTTTCTCCCTGGTTGGTGCCAACTGTTGTTCTATTTATGTTGGTTGTCAGTGAAAACGTTTCCACTCCTCCTTGAAAGAGCCCTGTTATCAAACAACTTGGTTTGGCTTGACATTGTACAGAAGAGCAAGACTTGTCTCAACTGAAAGCACTCCAGAGCACCGCTGGAATGCACAAAGCATCCAAGCACTTGAATCTGATTCAGGGATGTAAGGAAAGCATCCTCCCATTCTCACATGTCCTTCATTAATTATCCTGCTAGAAGCTGGAATCTTCAATGTGTCTTTTCAGAACACATGATCTTTCTAATTATTGGAATCATAGAATATCTTTTTCTTGAATTATTACACGAGTGATATTACAATAAATTAGAATAAATTATTATAATAATCATATTATGCATATTTAACATGGGGAGGGAATGGAGGGAACATGTTGAGATCAAAACATGTGCACACAAAAATATGAAGGAGAAACCTGCATCTAAGCTGGTTATAATTTATTTTGGAAATAGAATTAAAAGTTGATGTTAACTGGCACAAAATGCTGCCTTGAGAACAGTAACACATTTGAGGAATACAGATTTATCTACTGCAGCCAAAACTTTTGAGGTAAAAGCACGCCATTCTAGGACATATCGTGCAGTGCTGAATTAATTGTTAAATGTGTATCAGTTCTGATCATTTCAACAAAAAAAGCAATCAAGTCTATTCTAATGGTAATCATTTCTACTTGTCTTCATTCCTAATTTCACTCTGTTTTTATTGGAAGCTGGCTTTGCCCCCAAATATATCTATATAAATAGAGACCCCCACTTCCAACTTCATATCAAGAGGCAAAGCTCTTGAATTATTAATAGTTTTGCATTTCACTGACCTCTAAAAATCCTGATGTAATATGGTCACAACTTCAACCATGTTTCTTTATAGGGTCAGCCTCACTTTGAGGAGATCCTATGGCTTTTTCATGAGGTCTCGTGAAGATAATTCCCAATTTTAAAGGTCACGAGAAATAAACTCAGTGTGTTTTCTCTACAGTGTAAAAAAGCTCAGAGACTTGAAAACTCCTAGCAGGATACAGAACAGAAACAACCCAACAGCAACAAGGATCAATCAGAAAATAGAGGAACTGTCAGGGATGTAAATCTGAAGGCAGAATTCGTTTGACATTCCTAAAGCAACTAAACAAACTCTTCCAGGAAACTGAAGTAAAAAGTCAAATTTTTTTGTATTAGTTCATCCTCTATCCAATAGTGCCAGAGTACCTCAGAAGGTAAAAAGCACAGCAGTTAAAAACCATTTGAAATAACATTATTCATCCAACATACGCATCTGCTGCAAAAGAAAGAACGATTCTCTCAAATCATTTTCTCTGAGAGCTCCGAAATGAGGTTTTTGCCTCTGACTGCAGCTACCAGCAGACAGGTATCCCCATCACAAAAGTCGCCATCACAGATTATACTAATTGGTCTCCTTGCTATCAACATCAGCTAACGGCAATGGGGATGAAGACTAAATGACACTCTAAATCAGAGATGACATGGAAGCTCAGGAGGCAAGGCTGGTCTGAGATAATTGATAAGGAATGCTTGGAGACAGCTTGTAGTACCACTGCCCCTGCTGTGCCTGTTCTACCCATAGAGACTTCAGTGTCCATACGGAAGGGCCACCATCTTTTCTGAGCATTTCATGTGCAGTGAAAGAGGTGCATTTGACTTCTATCTACATAATCCAAAGAGAGCAGAACAATCAAAAACCAAACCCCTCCCATTCTTATAGGCTGGAAACAAGTGCAATGAATTCATGATTAAAAATATTTCAGCAGAGGAAAACAGAGATGCCACAAAGACTGATAGCCTTGGTAATACCAAATACCTAGGGAGGTTAGAATCAAGAGGCTGAGATATTAAGTACACTTACAATAGTGCCTAAAAGGACTCTGTACAAAGCCATAGCGACTAGGTTTAGCTTTCTGCTGAGAGTCTTGTGTGGGTTTGTTCCACAGGCCACTTCAGTTATGATGACAAGACTCCTGACTTCAGTGAACTCTGCATCAAGCGCTCTGTCAAGGAGTCACAGATCGCAATCTCACCTGACGGGACCCCTGATGTCTCTACAGGTACCCACAGATGTTTAGGGCCCCATTCTAACTCATGGCACTTTACTCAAAGGTGTTCATGGCATTCACCTGTTGTGTTGGGGTGGAGGGGGCTGGAGCCTGCCTGCACCAGCCCTGGCCTACAAGTGGAAGTGCTCCAGCCAAACTGCCTCTCTCCCCAGCCCCCCCCCCCCCC
>NW_005841851.1:5298464-5302846 GCF_000455745.1 Alligator sinensis
CCCCCGCCCCCCCCCCCCCCAGGTCCAGAGCTGTCAGCAGGGGAGGAAGGGGGAGGGAGAGGGAGCAGCATATTGCTGCTGGCTGCTTTGCATGGCCAGAGATGCAGGGGGGCAGGGTGGAACAGAGCCCCTTCACCTGCAGCACCCCCTGCCCCCAGCTACCCTGGCTGTAGGACTGGGGGGAGCTGGGCCAGGCCTGCAAGGCAAGAGGACTCCATCCCACCCTGCCTCCCCCACTCCAGCTCTGGCCAGACAAAGCACCTCGTAGCTCCATTCTGTTCCCTCCCTTTCTCCAGCCCTTCCTCTCCCACTGACAGCCCTGGGAGTGGGGCTGGGCTAGTGCTCACCAGCGGGAGCACCAGCCCAGCTCTGCAAAGCATGAAAAATTAACCCTGGAGGGAACACAAGTTCCCTAAGGTGCTCCGCTTTAGAGCACCTTCACCTATTACCTGATTTGAACAGGGTTCATTTTTGTGCGATTTTTACATTTTAAAAGCGCTCTGCAGCCGTGCTCGTGTTATGTCATGGCTATGGAGCACTTTCAGAGGCTTGATCATATGAAAATGTAACTTGTATAAGCACCCTGCATGTAAACCTTAGATCTGATACAGGCAGGCCTTTCCCCTATTTCTCATGCAAATACCTGCTTGAAAAATAGGGCCCAAACTTTAGCTCAAAAAAAAAACAAAACATAACTCAGCTACTCAGATCATCCCAACTCAGTTTCATCCATGCTGCCCATGCTAATGAAGAGGGCATTACTATAGAACGTTACAGGGAATATAAGGGTCAAATAACCTGCTCCCAATGCATAAGAATCCTTACGAGGCAAGAACCTTGCTCTCCACTTCGAATTGTAATTCTGATCCAGGTACAGGTGAATTTTAATAGGGTTAGAGTTTAGAATCAATTCTGAAAGGGTTGTTGCTGTTGTTGTTCATGTTAAGCAATGCTGGGTAAGCCTTTCAGACCTTCTTCCCAATGTTTAATTTAGGTTCAGTTCTAGAAACAAGCAAAGATTTAGTATGTTTTATATTTTACTGAAATCAGTTTGCCCCACTTGTCCCTGATCTCAGTCAACAAGGATAAAATTCCTCTGACTGCAAAGTGCTGCATTTTGGACACTGCCCAGGTGAAACTGTAGGCATTTGGAGTCTTTTATAAAATTATCTGCTGTTCCTGGAAGCCAGCTTGTTGGGCCAGAGTTTTTGATTTTCCCAATGGCCCTTGGCTTCCTGACTTTGGTGGGATCTCCCTCATCCTGTCATGTAATGGTTCAAAGACTCAGCATTAATTCTCTTCATTTGGCATTCATGCATCTAGTTCTTCTTATTACCAGTTACGCTAAGAGATCCCTGGAGGTCCATTTGCAGACTGTAATATTTTGATTGCTTGGAAAATGATCTCTTCTCTCCACATAAATATCATTCAACTCACCTCTATGCATGCATTTCGGCTTTCATCAGGAGTTTAAAGGAGTATTTGGGGTGGAATACACAGCTCACAAACAAGACCGAAAATGCTATTAAAGATCTTCAAACCCCAACCTACATTTCCTAGAGCTGGTAAGGTTTTTCACACAAAAACTACCCTTTTAATTGGTCACAGTTGGCTGCAATTGTCCACTTGAAACCCATGGGGAAGATGGGAGTGGGGACTGACACTCAGCGATTGTATGGGTACTGTAACAATTAAGAACCTGTTCATTTAAGAAGTTGAGCATCCTCAGTTATCACTGAAGTAAACAGGTGCAGAGAACATGCATCCCTTTGAAGGTGGTGTCCTGCCCCTCACATGACAAGGCCCAACATGAGAATGCCTAGGAACAAAGCTTAACCACTGTGGAGTCAGCAGACAGTTTCTCCCCTTTCATTAGTGTCAGACATTAAGATAACAAGCTGTTGTCCCCATTTCTCTCTGAAACTCAGACTCAGCCCATACTGATTAAAGGCTCCCTCCCAGCTGCACTATTCATCTACAAGTGCTGCATGCCCCCCGCCCCCCCTGGATTTGAGCTTCTACTCTTGGTGACAGAAGAGATTTCCATTTATTCGTGCTACTTTCCTAACCTTATCCTCAAACAATTCTGAGCAACAGTGAACAGCTGCTGGGGAAAGACACATCTTTGGTGACCTACTAGCTAGTATTTGCTGGGCAGAGTTGGAGAATAACAACACAAAGCACCATTGCTGAAAGACAGTTATTAGTGAAGATTATATTGCAAAACCTTGAGGTATCTACACACTGCTGGATCATACAAAAAGCAGAACCGATGAGGAAAAAGGAAGAACTTTTGGCCCTTCCGTCTGCCAAACTTTTCTCTAGGCCTGAATATGAATCTGAACATGACTTTCTAATGCTTTCGAAGTGCCTAGTTCCTGTTTTCTGTGCTGTTACATTGAGGCATGCTGGTGGGGTCAGAACCCATCGTTCTATAATACCTGGCTGTTTTTGCACAATACTTCTAGCCTGCTTATAAATGAGAATAGAGACCCTGTTCCAGACTGATTTTGCAGGCTGTAGAAGTTTGCCTTAGTATTACATACCAGCATGTTAAAAATATCTTGAAAGTGAAAACAGTCTTAAAAATCTGTTAGAGATCCAAAATTATTAATCAAACCCTATGTCAGTACTTAAAATGGAATGACTTAATTCTGATATAAACCAGTGACTTGGGATAGCTAATTTGAGTTCTCTGTGAACTGCAGAACATATTCACAGCACCTTCATGCAGATGATGGTATTAAACAGTGAATGTCTGTAGGATGATTTCATACATAAATGTATGAAGATTTTGAAACTATGTAAAGGCCAAATATTATTACTACAAACCAATTCCTCTTTTATTTATCTGCCAAAACCTGAGAACAGACTTGCAAGTCATGTCAAAAGCATTAGCCCTGAGCTTTCCTTTAACTCTTTCAAGGAAACAAAATCCTGAACCCTGAAATTCTGACCAGTCTGGTAAATAAGAACATGAATGAACCCATGGGATGTTTGAAGTGAATGGAAAGGTTCTTTCAAATCCTACAGTAATCAGAGCAATGGCTGATCAACTGCTGTCTGCTTCGTTAACATCAAATATTTTGGGAATACCTTCTAAAACGTGCATATTTTAAGTTACCAAACATGGAACCTAGACCACTTTACAGTTATTGCTTTCCAATGCCTTCTAATATTGATTCATTTAATCCAAAACATGTAAAAAAATGAAATGACCCATAGAGCAACTTTCCAGTGCTTGCATCCAAACTATTCAAAAGACCATGCTTCACCTCTCCAGATGCACCTTATCAGAACCCTGACGGGGAAGGAGGATTTTGGCCTGAAACAAGCTATTAATCAGTTCAGCTTTCAAGTGTATGTTGGGAAAGGATCTAGAAAGAAAGGTGGTTCCTGGACACAAACCCAACTCCTCTCCCTAGCAGGGCTTGTTGTCTTAAAACCCTTTAAAACTCATTTACCAAAATTTTGATTTGGAACTAAATCAATCCTCACATGGCCTTGCCTTGTTTTCATTTCACTAGCTGCTTCAAAGAGCTTGGTGCTACCTGTTTGCCAACTATTAAATACCTAATATTTGGCTGATGGACAAGCTGATAGTACAGAATGAAACAGAGGCTTGCAGAGGCTGCCCTTGTTCCTTTTCCTGAAAAGGAGCCAGAAAAAGAAACATAGCCCAGTGTATTCATGTACCTCCCTATGGACAAGAAGCAAACTATTTCTTTTCCTCCATTTATGGTATCCTCAGAAGCTCAATCAGCCAAATTCCACAGGCTGTTTGTCAACAACAGTATTGTGACATTTTGGCTGCTGGAGGAGAAAGTTCTGCTAAATTTAATATTAGTGCTATTAACAGTGGAATATATCCAGCACTGTGGGAGCTAAAGAACAATTGCTGTCATTTAGACCCACAAACCCATTTTAAGCCAGACTTATGACCTGTAAAACCACAAAACATTAAGCACAATATCCTGTTATTGTCAGACTCACAAGTCTTCACAGGGGATCACTGTGGACTAGAAAAGCTACCTGAGTTGACAACAAGGTTTTATGATGACACATACATGGACTCAAACACAGCCCTGACTATCTTTTATTCTTGGACTGGAATGATGCTGCTGGCTGGTCCATCCAAACAGTGCTCTCAAAAGTACTTTTCTTTTGCTTCTATGGGAAGACACAGCCAAACTTTTCCAGTTTTGTTTTTAATGCACTAAAGTATTTTGCAATTCAGCACTTCTCTTTGACATCTGGTTAGAAAAGACTCTGGTAAGAACTCAACAGTAAAACCAGTTCTCCAGTCCCAACCTCCTTCCCCATTAAGCAGCCAATGCAGAAACACTCCAAATCACTTCCAACTGAACAGTTTGAAGGGATTA
>NW_005841851.1:5302877-5312185 GCF_000455745.1 Alligator sinensis
TGAGGGCAAGTTAAACATTTGTGTAAATGAGGGTAGAGCAATAAAGGAAAGAAACAACAGTGTCTTACAGGAGCAACAAAGCCCTTTCAGCTGGCTTTGAAAAAGAGGAAACTAATAATAGGGCCCTCCTCAATTCCTCAGCCAATCTGCTCTTTGTGTGTGGTCAGAGCAGCTTGGTCTAGCTGACCATTCAATACGCAGCCAGACTAATTAGGAAGGGTCAGTCTGGAAGGTGCGGCAGAGTTAGAACCATAGCATGCCTCAGGATCCCAGAGCATTGTTGAAACTGTCCACGGCACAGTGGAATATTTAGCAAGCAAACACGAAACCAAGACAATTGTCTGGCTGTGAAATGCAGCCAAATTGCTGGTTTTGCTGTATAAAACAAAAATAATGGCCTTTGTGTTGTCAGCTCATGCCACAAAATTTCTCAGAAAAAAAGACCGTCTCAAAATACACTGGGCCACAGTCATTCTGCAAGCTGTTGTAATTTCTCTCTCAATATCATTGTGGTCTACTGGGAAAGCAGGGAGTCAGTAAAGCAGGGGGCATTCCCATACTTTCAGCAGCACAGCCAACACCCATACCTGGTATGTTCAGCCCCACTACAATGGGCACAAAACTGGAAAGCTATACAGTGGTTCAAGGGACTTGCTCTCCACCATGACAGTTTGGAATAAATGCTACATGTAAAATTTGACCTGTGAAAACTTTGGACCCCAGCACTACCAGGAGGATGTAACAGCACAGGTTACTTGAGCTGCCCAGAGACAACAGCCAGAGATGCTCTTGGAGCCCCTTAGATTGAAAACCCTTTCAAATGCCACCTCTGATTTCTGCTCGTGAAACACATCATCATAATAAAATGAATAGATACTAGTAAATTCACTTGGCCTGTCCCTAGCACCTTCTCTCCAAAGCAAAGCAGAACGTCGGACTAGGCACAAATCATCAAAGCAGACTGGGTCCATTTTATAAACAGGCAAAAAAGAAGTATGAGGCAGTCAAGGGAGATACTGAAGTAGAGCACAACCAGAACCAGCACATAGGGTGTCTGACCACTCCTCTCCTCTCTCCTGCTTTTAACCAAAAAAATCCTCCACAGTCCAGCCAAGAGAATTTAATTCAAAGCCTGTATCTACCAATGACCCACAGTTCAGATGTCCATGCCAAGTGTATACCTCAACTCTTTCAGATACCTGACAAACAAAATACTGACAGCCTGACAGCTTCCTGTCTTGGAAACAGTTCCCTGTTCCTATTTTATGATTAGTGAAGTTCAGCCTCTCCCTGAAGCTTGCTGCACTGGCAAGATATCACCACAGTTCACCACATGCATCAGGGACATTATGCCAGCATTGTCCCTGAACTGTACTTTGATTGACATAGCATAGCACCTGTGACATCAATAATCACAGGTGCCAAAGAGCGCTCAATCAGCATGCTCCCTGTAGCATGGTGCTAGTTAATCAGACACAGTGCTCCCGTAACTCTTCCAAAAATACATGCATGTTCCCAAACAGAAGGGGATTTCCATTTGGCTTTATAATTCATTGATCTGTAGTGTTCTGCTCAGTCCACAGTCAGTGGCAACAGCAAGTCTCACAGTGATGCACGAGATGGTAAAAGATGTAACCTAAAGCACAAATGGAAATGTATGATATTGTGCTTTCATCCCAGGCCCTTTTTAAAGATTTCAGACCACCTTGATGAGGCATATTCTCTCAAGGTGAGCAAAATTCAAATATCAACACAACTATAGACTTGCCCTGAAACTCTAAGATGCTATAATATCTTACTGCCTTCAGCTGTCCTGGAGGTCAGGAGGTGGGTGGCCTGGCCCCCTGGCTTTCAGACTAATTGGCTACTGCCTATTTTCTACAGAGGGTAAGTATCCAGTTGATGCTGGTTCTAAGCAGGTTAGTAAATGCATTGAATGCTGAAGAGCTAAGCCAAGATATAGACTTTTCTACTTTAAAGAACAAATATTCCCTTTTTCTTCTGTTGATAAAAGACAAAGTAACTACAGCAAATTCACACGTTCAAAAGCTTCTGGAAGAGGCAAGACAAGGCGAGGCAAGGTGGGATATTACCTTGGAGCATCTTCTGTTTTCCTCACTTAGAAAAATACTTAGTTTGCTCCTATAGGAAACCTCAGAGCTGCATGGGGAAGGTTTTCTGTCAAATGCTAAGCAGCCTCATTGTCTAAGGAGAGCAGCCCCTTAAGAAGATATAATCATCCCTCATATAACACAACAAAGCTCCTTTTGTGGGTGACAAACTAGAAAAACACTGATTATTAAATGATTCACTGAGCAATCCTAAACTTCTTCCCCACAAGCAAGCTGCTTAGAAAGACCTGTTTGAAAGGCCCACCCCATCCTCCCGCCAGTCAATTAAAAACTAGCAGAAATGTTGGATGTTTGGCTTATGGAATTAACCACTTGGGTCACTTTTAATACTCAAGTAAGAAAAGGATCCAGCAAACCATCTACTTAGGGCCACCTCTGCAAGAAGAGTACAACAGGTGTCTGCGCCACACTGTGAGAGGAACCAGTGTAGACGCACACTCCTTGTGCCGTCTTCTGAAAACAGTGACTTTGAAACAGCAAACACCCACCTGCACTAGGAGCGCACAAAAAACAAGAGCAGCAAGGAGGCACTTTATGACCCAAATATAAGTAGCAATATAAAAATTAAGAACTCTTCTGCTGCAAGATGCTGAGTACACAGGGAGGTAGTCAAAGCATGTTTTGTCCCTGGTACATTAAATAGCAATTACTGTATTAGAGCTGAGTAAGAGGGACCTTCAGGAGACTGGAGTTCTCACCTCAGCTCAGCAAAGCACTTTGGCATATCCTTAATTTTAAAGCTGTGAGTAATTCCAAGCACATACAGCAATGCTAACAGTGCTTCAGCACACACTTAAGTGCCTGTATGAGGCAGGCTCTTTATTCCCACTTCTGCCCTTCGCTGTGTAACCTTGTGCAAGTCCCTTCTCTCTCTCCGTTCTTTGGTTTCCTTGCCTGTAAAACTGATCATAGTTTTCACTCAACATTGTAAAGTGTTTGCAATCAGCAGCCAAGAAGTGTTATGCAGCTGCTCTTTTTTTATGATTGTGACTGCCATGCATTTTTTCTTATTGAGAAAAATCCCATCTCTATAATCTTTATTTCTTTTTCATTTCTAAGCAGAATGCCAGGATTGCCCACCAAGAGACACAAATCATAATTCTAACCTAAACATTTTTGTTCTAGCATGCAGATATACTATGGCCTCTGCTCCTCTACTCCCAGCACATCATACTCCCATCCCATTGACTGTTTATCTTCATGATAAGAACAACAGCTTTGCTTCACAAGGGCTTTCAAGAATGAGATAATTATCTGTAAAGTGAGACACAGCAGTCAGTCATTTTCTGGGCTGCTGCTACAAAGAGATAGTTTGGAAAATGTATAAAACAACTTTTTCAATGTGCATAAGCTAGTGATTTTTAGTGGTCAACTACTTTATTCTCATGTAACCAACACAATGATTTTTCATAAAAATACAGCAGTGTCCCATTTCTCAGTAAAGTTTTCATAGCACTGACTACATGGTAGCGAGGTCTCTCATTACTGTTGTAAAACATATACAATAGTGCTTTGAAGAGTACACTATGAAATATTACCATCAATGGTTATACCTGCACTATAATTATGAAAAGGCGGACTCCATCCTGCATAGCGTTGAACATGGAGTTGCAGATGCTCAGTGCTGACACACCTCTTGTATTGTAGTAGCTTTTTGGTTTTAACAACACTTGTCCCTTTGTTGGCTATCAAAAAAGATTCAGTAAGTTACAACAGGTCTCTGAGCTATCAGCATAAATTACTGGACATTGACTGTGCAATTTCTTTGCATTGTGCACTGAGATGCAGCCCTGTGTATCTTCAGCAATTCCTTGCAGTCAAGGATGATTATCTTCCATAATTGTCTTATCTGTGTATCCAAAACTGGCTGATGAGTACTATCCAGGATCGACAGACTCTACTGCAGCTTGGACACGTGTTTCCATGTGGGGTGGGTGTTGCTGGATTTTTTATTTGGACCTCATCACACTGTTTCTGCTGCTCCTGCTTTTCCATCTTCTGTTGTTGTCATGAGGTGTCAAACTCTTAAGATCCCTGCAGAAGACTCTTCCTCCATTTGGGGCAGTCCTGGACAATGGTTTCCTTGAGTTAACATTGATGTTGCATTTTTTAAAGTTGGCCTTGAGGACATCCCTGAAGCGCTTTCTCTGCCCTCCTCTGGAGCGTATGCCTTGGCTGAGCTGGGAGAATAAAAGTTGTTTTAAGAGTCTGGAGTCAGACATCTGGGTGACATGGCTGGCCCAACAAAGTTGATGCCAGATGATCATTGCCTCAATAATATTGGTGTCTGGTTGCAAGAGGACACTAATGTTAGCGCTTCTCTCTTCTCACTGGATTTGGAGGATTTTCCACAGGCAGTATTGATGATACCTCTCCAACAACTTTAGGTGTCTCCTGCATCTTGTCCATGACTCAACTCCGTACAGCAAGATGAGGATCATGACTGCTTGATAAAACATGAGCCTGGTTTCAGATCTGCTGTCATGATCTTTGAACACCCCATTTCTTTAGGTGTCCAAAGGCTGCACTTTCACATTTAAGGTGATGTTGGATTTCTTTGATGTCAGCCTTCTGCAAGAGATGGCTCCCAAGGTATGGGAAATACTCAATGTTCTCCAGTGTCTTGCTGTGGACCTGGATTATCAAAGCTGGGGACTGGTCATTAGAAGCTTGTTGGTGGAGGACTTTAGTCTTCTGAATGTTGAATGAATCCCATTTTCTTATATGCCTTGGTAAAGACATTGACAATTGCCTGAAAATCTGCTTCTAAGTGAGCACACACTACAGCATCATCAGTGCACTAGAACTCAATGACTGTGGTCAGGGTGATCTTGGTTCTGGCTCAGTTAAACAGTTTACCATCCATTCAGTAGTTTAGCTCCACTCCAGCTTCAAGCTTGTTGGTGATCAGATGTAGCATCGTGGCAAGGCATATTGAAAAAAAAATCACTGGAGCGATGATGCAGCCTTGCTTAACTCTCATTTTAACCTCAAAGGGATCTGTGATAGATCTATTACTGAGAACCATCACTCACATACTTTAAGTTACTATGGAGCAGGCAGAGAATGGTGACAAATTTTGGTGGGTACAAATCCTTCAAAAGGATCCTCCACAACACTTCCCGGCTGACAGAGTTGAAAGCTTTTGTGAGGTCAAAGAAGGCCATATAGAGAAGTTTATGTTGTTCCCAATATTTCTTCTGCAGCTGGTGAGCTGTGAAGATCATGTCAGTTGTGCCTCTCAGTGACCTAAACCCACACTGAGATTCCAGTAGGAGCTTTTCAGTAAGTGGAAGGAGATGGTCCAGAAGGTTTCTTGCAATGATCTTTCCTGTGGTGGACAGCAGAGCGACCCCTCTGTAGTTTCCACCATTGCATTTGTATCCTTTCTTGAAGACTGTCACAATCATGGCATCCCTGAGGTCCTCTGGGATTTCCTTATTATTTCAGATCCTCAAGATGGGGGCATGAAACTGTGATGTGAGGTCCTCTCCTCCCTGTTTTAAGATTTCAGGGGGGATTCCTTCCACTCCAGATGCCTTGTTATTCTCATCCACTTGATGGCTTTCCTCACCTTGTCAAGGGTTGGAGGGATTCCGTGATCATCCCTGACTGGGTGTTTCAGGATGAAGTGGAAAAGACTCTCATCAACAACAGTCTTGACTGAGAAGGTCTTCAAAATGCTCCTTCCAACAGGAATTGTTGGCTTTCCTTTCCTTGATCAGGTCTCCTCCATCCTTAGGTCTCAAGGGGGTTGGTCCCAGAGTACTCAGACCGTAGATGGCTTTGATGGCACTGAAGAAGCTGTGGATGTCTGCAAGATGTTGAATTTCCTTAGCCTTGTCTTCCCACCATTTGTTCTTCATATCGCACATCCACCTATGGACCTCTGCCTCAGCTTGTTGGAGATTCAGTTTATTTTCTTGGAGTTGGTGTCATTTTGCCAAGCACAAAAGGCCTTGAGCTTGTGATCGATCAACTCCTGGATATCCTAGTCATTCTCAACAAACCAGTCTTAATGCTTCCTAGTAGAAAATGCAAGCGTCTCTTCACAAGTGCCTTGAGTGGCCTTGACAGTGGCCTTGAGGGCATGCCACATGCTGCTGACATTCTTCCATTGTTGTTGATTGGGATTCACCAGTTTCCACTGAGGCACTGGTAGGAGAGTTCTCACTTGATTGGGGCCTTCATTGTTGATCTTCCATCAGCATTGCTTCTGCTGCAGCTGTTATATGGGAGCTAGTTTGAGTGACATAACTGAGCAGATGAGTCAGTGATCAGTCCAGCAATGATCAGCTCCTAGCACAGCTCGGGTGATGCAGACATCTTTGCGATCCTGGGCACGGACAATGACATAGTCAATCAGGTTCCAATGCTTATATCATGGGTGTTGCCATGATATCTTCTGCCTGTTTTTCTGGTGGAACAGAGTGTTGGTGAAGGTGAGTCCATGTTCTGTGCATTTGGTCAAGGGGAAGATGCCACTGGAGTTGACCTTTCCTACTCCGTCCTTGCTGATAGATCTATTGCAGAGGTTAGAGTCCCTTCTGACTCTGGCATTGAAATCACCAAGAAGAATAAGTCTGTCTCCCTCTGAAATGTCAGAAAATACTTGGTCAAGGTTGACTTAGAATTCTTCCTTGGTTTCACTGACAGTGTCAAGAGTCAGGGCATACATGCTGATGACAGTGGCATAGTAGCTCCACGCCAGCTTAAGACAGAGTCATGAGGCACTCATTAATTCCAATAGGGAACTCATTGAGTTGGCTTATAAATTTATTCTTAATGGCAAAACCAACTCTATGAAGCTGATGTTCTCTTTCCTGTTTACCCTTCCATAAGAAGGTATAACCACCTCCACGTTCTTCAAGCTGCCCATCTCCTGCTCACTGGGTCTCACTCGGTGAAGCTGCATCAGTGTTGTGTCACCTGAGTTCTCAGGCCACGATTGTAGTGCAGCACTCTGGGTGTTCATTATTAGGGTTGTCCATGAGGGTCCTGATTTTCCAGGTCCCAAAAATAATGGTGCATCTTCGCTGGTATTTTTGACCACAGTAAAGGTGATCCCACTGGATGTAGTTATGCAGTCAGGAAGAAATACAGAATACTGTATTAGACAGGCTATGTTTAAGGCACCTTTTCTATCCCCCTCCCCATGTGGGGTGAGCAGAGTGGATCCTGAAGGGGGCTGCTCAGTCATAGTTACAGCTGCCAAATCGCACTCCCATCTTGTCCAAGTAATAGACGGCCTTCTTGTAACTACTTCCTTTGTGCCAGTTCATGACTAGGAGCTTCCAGAACTCATAATCCTCCTCCTGTAATCATTAGCTGGTTGCCAAAGGGTTTGAGGAATATGCTGGCATGGAAGACACCTGTGTGTGACTTATTTTTTACTGTGGAGAAGCTGTTGCACATCAGCTTCCACATGGCTCTTGACAGAACGGGACCTTGCTCCAGTGGCAAGGAGACCAAGACAACTGGGGATCTCATTCTGCTGCAGCATTCATCCGCCGTCACAGCCATTGAGATTCTAACATCGTCTTCCACCTGCTCTGCCATTGAGGACTTGTAGACCCATAGCTGGACAAGTTTATTATAGTGGCGACCTGTACTCACCATTTCACAGCACCATCCAAGGATATAAGTGGCTTTAAGAGGGAAACCATTGTCATCTGTTGTCTTCACCACATCCTGTTGGTGCTGCTGCTGTTTAGTCCATGACTGCTTATTCATCAGAGTTGCCCCTGATGAATTCACAGCTAACCTTCCCTGAAGGTCATTCCACTATCAACCACCTGTGGACACACTGGGTAGCAGTACAGCTCTGCCCCACAGAGCCCTGGGGATGGGTGGCCTATAGATGCCTCAGATGAAGGGGACCCTCGATAAGAAATTGTGCTTCAGTAAATTTCACGTTACATGGACACTACTGTTCATCGGAGACATCCCCAATGTCTCAAATACACTCAAATAATAAAGTGTTCTGTGTCCAGGACAACCAGCATGCTGATAATTTTCAAGGTATATCTTTTAAGGTCACTGCTGAGGTAGCTTTAAGCTTGCTAACTTGGCAGTGCTATCAGCACATTCAAGTCAGTGCTGGCTGCAAAACCCATCCAAGAAGCTGGGTAAGTCTTAATTATAAGCCTAGCTGTGCAGCAGCAGACAGCTCAGGTACATCTATGGAGCTGTAGTCAAGACTTTGGACTGGAGGGTAGAAACACCTACAGTTAAACAGCTGCAAGGCATGAGGCATGGAGTGGAACTGTCCACGAAGGCTTTGGAAAGAAATTAAACATGACCACAATGAGGGTCAGCATTCCAGCCAGAATAAGAACTTGAGTTTAGCAACTGTGTAACTCATTGCTTAAGTGTGGCATCATAATACTTTAAATGTTAACTGTTTCCCTTGGTAAAGGATGGCTTCTCTGTTAGGCAGATGTTATATACAAAGCCCTGGCTATGGCTAGTCAGTATGGCAGACACTTATTTTAAAAGAGTTAAGAAGGAGCTGAGATTAGGCTTCCTACACACAAATGCCATTAAACCAGTGGAGCATCATGCATGCAAGGTCTTACATTGACTTTCATCCAGTTTACAGTGATTTACCTCACCCACATAATTACTATAGGGCAACAATTCCCAAAGTGTGTGCCACTGCACACTAGTGTGCTGCAAGAACAATGCAAGTGTGCCACAAGATCCCCTTGTGTGAGAAGGTAAGTGTCTCCTTCCCCATTCAGCACCCTGTACCTGCCCCAATTACTCCAGTGTTGGCTACAAATGTCCAACTCAGGATCCTTAAAATTCTGATTTATTAGGCGGATTGAAGCACTGTAATGAAGTTAAATCATAAACCTTGGGGCTGGTCCCCACACACACACACGTGCACACACACACAGTAGCGAGCTATAAGAGTCAGGTATACCTATCCCACAGGCGCTGGAGTCTGCCATCGATGGCCAGTCGAGGCTTCTTTCAGCGTGGTGTTATCCTCCAGAAGCGGGGTCGCCGGCTGGTCCTTCTGGCTGGACAGGTCAGGTGCTGGTCAAGTTGGAGATCAAGAGGGCGCCACTGAGGGTCACTTTTCACTGCTTTTTATCTATCCTTGGCAGACTTTGGTGACTCCCCAGTTTTCAGGTTTGCCCAATCCAGGGGTCATTGACCCTTGTGGGA
>NW_005841851.1:5312764-5314521 GCF_000455745.1 Alligator sinensis
CTGGTGACAGCCACAGCCAACATTCCCAGCAGTGTACTCTGCTGCGAGCAGGCAGATGCACGGACAGAGCCGCACTTTGAGCCTAGCTCAACCCTGCCACTTATGCCAACACTCCTAGGGCCAGTAGTTGGGGCTGCAGGGTTGCTCACCAGCATGTGAGACCCTAAAGGAGCAGCCTCAGCAGCAGGAGCTACTTTTGTACCCCAGAGGTGCAGAAGAGGTAGACAGAAGGCAAACGAGTGGAAAAAGTCAGGCACAGCATGGTAAGGTTCTGGTCCTGCTCCTGCCACCCTTACGTGGCACCAGCTAGATCAGTGATTCTCAACTTTTTCAGCTTCCAGGACCCTCCATCTCTTTTCTGAATTTAGGTCTATCTCAGTGATTTTCAATTGAGGTATTACAAAATTCAGAAAATGTATGGAGTTATTTTTTAACAGTACATCTCAGCACTGGCATGGTTTCTTCTGGCAAGGGAATGGAATGGAATATGTGTTCTAAAATATGTATCTTTCTCAGTGTAAAAGTGAAGTGTGCTGCCAATTTTAATCCAGAAAAAAGTCTCAGGTATCCAAAGTTTGGAAAACACTGTTGCAGGGTTCTGTGCACTCAGTTAGCTACATTAGTTTAACATCACACCTTCATTAAACACGCACGACTCTGTTTGTACATCAGAGAACAAGAACGGAACTGCAGCATTTTAAAGATGAAGCACAATGAAAGACCAGTGAAGGCACTTTGATATGCCAATCCAGCGCTTCTGATGTTAGCAGCCAGGGATACACAATGAAACAAAGGCAGCTTGGTTTAACTGCCATATTCCAAGCTTAGTAGAAGATCAGATTCTAATCAATGCAAATTTTCTCTGACAACCAGAAACAACAAGGATGGATACTAACTTTGGGGAAGCATTGGGACTAATTGAAACATTCAAAGTATTATGATGCCACACTTAAGCAATGAGTTACACAGACCACCCAACCAGGGGGAAGAGCTGGACCAGGACTTCTCCAGTCAGCTTATGGAGGCGGTTAGGTCAAGGGATGTTATTGTCATGGGTGACCTAAACTACCCAGACATTTGCTAGGAGGAGCAGACAGCCAGGTCTGACCGCTCGCATAGGTTCCTGGCTGTATTACAGGACCTTCACCTTATCCAGGAAGTGCACAGCCCCACTAGGGGTAACGCCTTGCTGGACCTTTTCCTGGCCACGGGGGTGACCTGGTGAGGGGACTGCAGGTCCTTGACCACCTGGGCTATAGCGATCATCACCTGCTGGATTTCATTATCCAACGCAGGGCGTCAAGGGCTCACACCAAGGCTAAAGCCCTTGACTTCAGAAGGGCCAACTTCAATGAGCTTAGGAGACTGGTGGGGGAGGCACTGAGGACCCAAAAGG
Organism: Alligator sinensis; assembly: GCF_000455745.1. Taxonomy (NCBI): domain Eukaryota; kingdom Metazoa; phylum Chordata; order Crocodylia; family Alligatoridae; genus Alligator; species Alligator sinensis. The sequence continues at coordinate 5,314,161 of NW_005841851.1, forward strand.
CAGAGGACATTGGAATCCACAAGGGATGGTTGTACTTTAAGGGGGCGATCCTCCAGGCCCAAAGGATAACAGCCCTGAGAGAAGCAAGGGGGGTAAGAGTGCTCAGAAACCCCCTTGGCTCAGCAAGGGCATTCAGCAATGCCTGAGGACTAAAAGGGGGGCATACAACCAGTGGAAGGAAGGAGCTGTCACCAAGGAGGAGTACTCCTCCTCAGCCCGGGAGTGTAGGAGGACTATTAGGAAGACCAAGGCAGAGACGGAGCTCAGGCTAGCGTCCAGGATTAAGGACAACAAAAAGTCCTTTTTCAAGTACATTGGGAGAAAGAAGAGGGCACCAGGCAATGTAGGGCCCCTGCAAGAC
>NW_005841851.1:5316009-5318567 GCF_000455745.1 Alligator sinensis
CTGCAGGGGAGATCATGCTCAGGGGCAATCAGCATGGCTTCACCAAAGGCAGGTCCTGCCTGACCAACCTAATTGTCTTTTATGACCAAGTAACTAAATCCTTGGATGATGGTGTCGCTGTGGACGTAGTCTTTCTAGACTTCAAGAAGGCCTTTGACACTGTCTCTCACCTCATCCTCATCAATAAATTAAGTGATTGCGGCATTGATGCCTGAACAGTTGGATGGGTAAAAAATTGGCTGATGGGGCGCACCCAGACTGTAGTGGTAGACGGGTTGTACTCAACCTGGCGAGATGTGAGCAGTGGGGTACCGCAGGGCTCGGTCCTCCAGCCCGCACTGTTTAACATCTTCATCAGCGACTTGGACGAGGGGGTGGAAAGCACGCTGTCCAAGTTTGCTGATGACACTAAGATGTGGGGCGAGGTGGACACACTTGAAGGGAGAGAGAAGCTGCAACTAGATTTAGACAGACTACAAAAGTGGGCAGATGAGAATAGGATGGGGTTCAACGTAGACAAATGCAGGGTGCTGCACCTTGGGAAAAGGAACCCACAGCATGCATACAGGCTGGGGAGTTCCCTTCTTGAAAACACAGAGGTGGAAAGGGATCTCGGAGTCATTATTGACTCCAAGATGAACATGAGCCGCCAATGCCAGACCGCAGCCAGCAAGGCCAGCCAGACCTTGTCATGCATCCAAAGGTGCATCTCAAGCTGGTCCAGAGAGGTGATACTCCCCCTCTATGAGACTGTTTTTGTTCAGGGATCAAGAGTTAGAACTAGGGCATGTGTTTTTCAACATGGGCTGGCAAGAAACAGAAGGAGAGCATGGAAGCTAAGGAGAGCTTTGTGGAAAAAGTAAAAAGTCCTCCTAGTTCCCTCTCTTTTCCCCTCACCTGCAGCTCATATGAAGTGCTCCAAAGGAACAGCCACATCTGATGAAACCCTGCTCTTCAGCCCCACAGCCATTGTTTCTGTGATATTAAAATCAGACAGGTCACTTGGCTCCTGATAAAGCCAGAAAGCTTACTTGTCATCAACCACTGCAGCTGACAGGGCCCCGAAAGACTCCTTCATCTACTCATTTGAAGTTGGTGCAGACAAAGGAAGCTACTCACAATCCTTTCTCCGTGCTCTCCCCTTTATTTGTAGCCCAGATTCCAGACAGCAGCATGATCCAACACAGAGCTGCCGCTCCATGCTCATTCTCCTTAACAGGGATTACCCTCTTGACAGATGAGTTTCATTTTTCACAACATGACAGTCCCAGAGCAGCTGTGATTCTAACTGTATGCAGCAAGAGGAGATAGGTTTTCCAAGTTGATCACTGCATGAGTCAAAATATAGAGGGAGAGACACTAAAAACATATCGACTGGAGATAAGGGATCCAAATCAGATCCAAATGTGTGGGGAGCTGCAAGCCAGAGGCATGTAACCCCGCAAAACCTGAATTTGGGAAGAGGGCTCCCTGGTATCTTCTGCAAATCCCACACGGGGGCTGAAGTAAGCAAAGTACATTGAAGCCCTTCCAGGACCTGCTGGGGCCAAGAGGTTGGGTCCTGAGGTTATGGTAAACAGTGAGAATTTGGGAATGTAGGGGCGGGGGGTGCAGTAACACATGCCTCAAAGCAAAGGACAGTCATGCTCTGAGACTTGGACATGAGCCCTGCATTAGGGCTACAAATCCAAACCACACATATTACCGCTCCCTAGAATTCAGAAGCCAGCTAGCACCCAAGTTTGAGGCAGTGTGTGCAGGTTCTTGGCAATCCAAATTGTGTCCTTCCCTGCACAAGCTTTGTACAACACCGATCTGTTCATCTAGCAGAGAGCAGGAGTGGTGTTACGTCAGCTTTTACAGCTAAAGCCTGGTATTAAGAGAACTGATTTACACCTTGTCATTTCAAGAATGCAGCTTACTGTCAACAAATGACAAGGTGTTTTTTAAGGGTTTCAAAGAGGCACTTTAGTTCCTATCCATTATCTATCTTTCATCTGGGGCTTGCTTTTTTTCCCCTTTGCCTCTGGCAGCCTTGCACCAAGATTATATACTATTTGTGTGAAACACTTGAGCACAATTTGAGAGAAGAGGACCAAGCTGGATAATGGCGAGACCAGTGCAAAGCTTTGCATACAATATGGCTCAAACACCAATTCCTTTTAATACCTGATAAAAACTGGAACAAATTTAAAAAGGAATGTTAAACTGGCTTCCCATCATGCTTACCTATGGGAGGGTTGAGCTTAATTTCACTGTGATTCTTAGAGCTTTCCCCCCTGTGCAATAAAAATGCGCACTCCAAACCAAGACCTTCTGTGCACCTTCCTTTGAATTTCCTGATTTGGGCTTTGAAATGGAAATACTTTGTGAAAAGCATTCAGTTCTCTTGGTACTTCTGACCCCACTGCTCAGAAGCTCAGAGAAAGCTTGCTCTCTGGAGATTTCCAGAACTAATTACGTTCTTCTGGGAGCTCATCTGACTTGAACCTCAGAATCCTTTGATGTTCTCAGATCACTTTGGGTTTTTATACACGTGCTCCAGGAGTGGGGGGGGG
>NW_005841851.1:5319100-5325185 GCF_000455745.1 Alligator sinensis
TCCAGCCGCTCGCAGCCCGCACGGGGCTGTCTGGAGCAGGCACAGACAGCTGCAGGCAGACTGAGTGGCTGCAGCATGGGGCACCGGCCACAGGGTGGGCGAGGGGCCACTTCCCCCCCGCCCACCCCGTGCTCAGCATCACCTTGTAACCCGGCCCCACTGCCAGCCCGGGCCCCATGCTAGCTCTGGGCTTGACTATCGGGGTTGTGCATGGTGGTAGCAGCTGTGGCCCCCCCGCTTGCCGCGCCGGGCAGTGTTTGCCACAGCTGCCTTTGTGCTGCCCAGTGTGCAAGCAAACTCTGGGCAGACAGCAGCAGCCAACACTGCCTGGCGCGGCAAGCCGGGGGGCCACAGCTGCTGCCGCAATGCGCAACTCCGACGGGTGAGCCCGGAGCCAGCATGGGGCCTAGGCTGGCAGCAGGGCCAGGTTACAAGCTGGTGCTGAGCACAGTGGGGGAAAAGCGGCCCCTCACCTGCCCCATGCCCGGCGCCCCATGCTGCAGCCACTTGCAGTCCGTGTGGGGCTGCCTGTGCCTGCTCCAGGATAGGGCACCTGTCAAGGGGTGGGGCTACCCATGCGGCCCTCAACAGCCTGCCAAAACTGGGTTAGCGGCCCTCTGCCCGAAATAACTGCCCGCCCCGATGCATCTTGTACATCAGAGTCCCCGAGCTGAAAAATGGTGGCAGGGGCACTCAAGCTTTAGTTAAAGCACCCCCGCTGCCATTTTTCAGCATGGGGATGCTGATACACAAGACGCTAGAGTCTGCTGGGGCGTAGTAATTACCACGCTCCAGCAGACTCGGTTAATCAAATCTGCTCCCACACACTGTAATTACAGGTCATTGGAGCAACCTCACTGCACACCTATCGACGTCCTCTGAGCCCAATCCTGCAAGATGCTGCAATGTGTAACAGCAGTCTCCAAAGGATCTTTGGAAAACTCCAGTCACCTCACACTATTGCAACCTACACTTTTATCATTCACTCATGCAAACCCTGCCAGGTATTTGGCATAGTACATTTGCCCTCTTGGTTTTTTTCATAGAATGCACAAGGATCCAAATGCAACACTGATTTCCTTCAGTTTTCCATGACTTTGGCATGAGAAGAGGCAAACAAAGAAGTCATAAATAAGGATGCACTTCCTGTTTGGGTCTGAGTATTCAAAGATCCAGCTACTTCCTCCTAAGTCTTTCAGGGACCAGATATTTGTGTCTGCTGAAGCAGGATGACTGTGCATCTGGAATATGAACCACAGAGCAAAGAAGTAAACAGCTCTCTTGGCAAACTGTGAGGCTCAGAGGTTGCTCTGGCCATGGGCTTGAGACTTACTTCACTTAAGAATTAAAATAACTTGAAGATGTAAACAAAGATTTAATTGGGTTTTGCTGTTTTAAAGAGGTGATAAAAATGAATGCTCTACAGACACAGTCCAAGAGGCATGAAGAATGATTTTCCTGCCACATCCTATAATCTCCCCTGTTGCTTTTCTCTAGTTTCAAGTATTCTAAGGCAAAGGTTATTTTTCCTCTTTCATTCCAGTGAAGGACAATCTGGGGTCAATTTGTCAGTGGTTATAATTCTGACTATCTCTACAGACCTCAATGAAGCTATATTAAAATATGAACAATGAGGATCTCACCTGGAATAGTTTGCCTCCTAAATTTGTCAGTGCCATGAGAGCTGAAAAAAGCAGACAAGGAACCTCTTTGAGCAGCAAAACAAAACATTGTCTGAGTTGAACCATTCTCAAAGAGTGAGAGCAAGTGAGCGACACTCAACCTTGACAGAATGTGCGTATGTATCCCACCCCAGGATACTCAGCCTAGACAAAAGGCTGTACAGGAGATCTTGTTAAATCAGCCTACTTCTGCAAGATTTTCCACCCAACTTTGCACTGCCAAGAAACTAAGACACTTCACTGATGCATTCATAGCATATTACACCTCTGGATCTTCACCCAACACTGCCTTTTCATGGGTAAATCACAATTTTGTAGACCAGCTTCCCAGGCGCTGAGTGGGAAGTGCTCCTTTTCAACAGAAGTTTCTGCCTCCCCACCAAATGGGTCAATGTAACAGGGAAAACTAGAGCTCAACTGGAGGAACTGGAACAGTGACTTGTGATTTATGGGTTGATTGCCCTGTTCCATTCTTCCCCCTTTGTAAAAGTCCTTTTCTTTTCTTCTCCTGGCCATCCCCACGGAAGTGCCTCAATAAGGCACATGGTGTCGAGTGTGCCACTAACACAAGCTGCTATTGTCCTCCCCTTTCTGTCTCATGCTGTTCCTGCAAAAAAGCTTACAGAGAAGTAAAATAAAGGCTAATCCCCTATACTCCAGAATTTGACCTTTTAAAACCAAAAGCACTGACTGCGGGTCCCTGCTCTGGGGGGGGGGCACACTAGTGGAATTTACAGATGTATGCTCTTCCTCTCCAAAATAAACCAGTCACCAAGAAAACGTGCACTTTATTTTGAAAGCTGCAATCAATTATAATTTGGGGATTTGTTAAATATTTCCAAATGTGGCAGTGCTCAATGCCTCTCAGGTTCTGCACAGGGAGGCACCCTGTGTTTATTTTATTATTTTGCGTGACAGGAGATAGGAGGAAAAAATGGCAATGAACTCTTTTAAGAATGTTTATTTCCTAAGGAAGCTGTCGCCTCCCATTCAAACACACACCCAGCCAGCTCCTTTTGTGGAGCGTATGGCGACTATGAATTAGCTCAGCTCTGAACCTTCCTAGTTCAGAGGACAGGAGATAAACAGTAATTTTAACAAATGGGTTTGGTTGGCAGATGTTGAAGTACGACTGCATGCACACATCTTTTCCTAAGGGCTATGTCATTATACAAAAGATTACCTCTTGAGTATTCTGGAAATATTAGTTAGCTGCAAAAAGCAAACCAAATAAAGATGCAAATTAGATTTCAACAAGACATAAGCAAAGCTTCATCTTTTTTTCCCTCCATCTTAATCTAAAATGTAGATCTAACACTTAACCTTGATTCAGCCCTACAATGTTAAATGATCAACAGGTTCAGGCTGGAATGCTTCATTTCCTGTAGGCAGATGCAGGGAAGGTGGATGCAGTGCCAATCAAGTACTGTACCAGCTTTGTCAGCAGAATCTGGAGTGGCTACAAATTCCTTTGCACATCTGCCTCAATGTAACATGAAACAAAAACAAGGCTCAAGGAAATTCACACCCTCCTGCAGTCTCTCCAGGCTATGATATATACCACTCCAGATCTCAAGAGCATAATGTACACAAACAGCACACAGAAGCGGATGCTGGACTATCGGCATCACGTTGCTCGCAGCTCAGTGGAACATTGAGTTTCTCTCCGCTATTAAGACTTTCCTAGGAACACTAAAACAGGACAGGCCACCCCGTGGGCTTTCATCTGTGTCACTTCCGTCTGATGATGTCTTTGAAACTGACTGAGATACAGGGACAGTAAATCTAGGAGTGACATCAGGCCCTGCTCAGTAACCTTTGCCTTACTGTGATCAGAGATGAAAGAGAGCTGTGACACGTAAGCACTGGCGTGGGAACCTATCCTTTTCAGGGAAGCAAATGCTGGAAATCCCAAAGCACTCCAGAGGAGCAATTCCTGACCCTATGAAGGTCAGATCCTGCTACCTCTGCTTGGGTTGAGACCCACTATGCCTGGGGAACTGCTGCATTTAAATCACCGGCACTATCAGAGGAGTAGGGTATGGGCTTAGTGGGAGGATGAATACAAAGAATGTGGCCTGTGGTAGCCAGTACAGGACAGCATTATGAAAAAGGTGAGAGGTCATTTTGGGCCTTCAATCACTGCATGCTGTCAGTGTCTTTGATGCAGAAATAGAGAAGGTACTGGCACATGCACGAACACCCAAAATAGCTCCAGCATCACATAGGGCCCACATGACCTGAAGGGTGGCTGCGTACATGGTCATCTTCATCTTCATCCTCTATGTTTGGAACAGCTCCTAGGCATGAACCTGGTAGGTAAGGTTAGAAAAACCTGACTGGGCCATTATAATGAGGCTTTTTGCCACCATTTGCCTTGTTCATCAAACTAGCCAAGCTTTGCTCTAGAACCAGAGAGCATTTTTCCATCAGACTATCTGCCTTGGGCACTTAAATATGTTCCCTGAGATTCCCAGCTTCAACTGAATGTAGCTCATTATTAAAATAAACTTTCAGTTCCAATGACTGACCCCACAAATGAGAAGTTGGCATGGTATAATGAGAAATTCTGGTATCCTTGGGCAAAATGAGCTATCTTTGACCTTATAACTTCTGCCACCCTGTCCTTATATCCTTAGATCAGGTAGAATTCCTTCCCTGGAGGTGTCATTTGGCAGGCAGGGAAATAAAAAATCTTTCTTGTTGTTCTGCAATGAAGTTTAAAATCCAAACTCAGCTAAAATTTGGTATCTTCAGGTATTCTACCTGAGCTACACATCAAAGAGCTACTCAGCACAATTCACAAAGACATACTCACGGACCCATAGGGATAGCCTTCCATCTTCAGCTCCCTCTGTGCAAAAATCAAGTTTATTTACTATTTATGAGGACTTTTTACAATCTTGTACCATCTATACTTTTCCCAGAGCCTGACAAAGGGACTTTTATCCTGAAAGCTTGTAGAAAAGGACAATTTTCTTGTGATTTCCCAGTTGGTATAATAAAAGATCATTTTGGAACCAAGAGTTCTAGTTTTTTGTATGTCTTCTTGTCTCAGACCAACACGGCTACCAAGTACACCCCTAAGACAGCTGAGTAATTAGACACAGAACCTTTTGTCTTCAGAACTCTGTGATCAAGCTATGGGCTGCATGGTAGTGAAGGCAATTCACTACCATTTTAAAGGGTTACTTGAAATAGCCATGTGGTTTCAACCTAGATCCTAGCAGATAAGTAGCCCCATCACAGGCAAGTACCCTGCAATCCAAACCCTGTTCAGTAGAGCCTCAGCGGTAAGCATGCACATTTTGGGCAGCACAAACTAAATTTATGTAGGTTGCCTAGTCTCTGAAGAGATTCTGGCTGATGAGAAAGGAAAAGCTGAACACAGACTTATGCAATAGCATTTTTGTGGGACCCCCAGGTTGTATTTCTTTGTGGTCATGTGCCACTGCAGGTTATACAATTGCATTAAAAGCAGTTTGTCAAAAAGTCAGAAAAGGTGAGAGAGTCTAACCTCTTCCATGAGGGTGCAGAAAAGGCGGCATCTCCTTGCTTTATTCTCTCTACCCAGGGGATAGGCTCTGCAGTCAATGTACAATCACTCTGTGCACATAATGGAACACAGGAGACTGTATTTGTGCTATGCACAGGATTGCAGAAGCTCAGCACTAAGCACATCACAACCGTGCAAGTAGCCCATCCAAACAGGACGGAATGATAGGGTGCAAGCTTGGGAGTTATACCCACTGGCATAACTGGGCATTGGATGAAATCCACATTTTAATTACCAAGGGAATGCATTCTCTCTCTCCCTAAGAGTTTACACCATGCTCATCCCCAGGAACAGGTGGTACTGGGACCTGACCACTGATCACATCCCAACTCCATTTTCACTTGCTGTTCCATGCAGGAAGCCTACAGTTCCCTGGCAGGCAGTATTCTCATTCCTACTGACTGCACGCACTGGGTAAAGAGCAAGCTGCAAACACTGCTGAAAGTCTTCACCAGACCAGAAATTCTGGATCAACGTCCAAGTTATTTCTGAATGAGAGGAAAAAACAGACTTTTCCCCCTCTGAAAGGGATTATCTGAATGAAGCATAAATGCCTTTTAATCACTTCCTAATTGATACCTGTAGCAATATATTAAAGTTCCAGAAAATAGATGTACCATGCAAAATGTAAATAAGCAAGCTGACTCAGCCGCTGTATCACAGCTGAATGGGAAACCAGGATCTCTCTGCCTTCTTGAAATACAAGGTTAAACTGCTCATTTTCTCTTGCGGCAGACAAACTAGTATAGAAATGTGTGCACTCTCTGGATTCCCCTGTCGTCTTCTAGCTGTTCTGACCATAGAAGCTGAAATGTAAAAACTGCTTTCCTGCCAGCCCAAATCTTTC
>NW_005841851.1:5325216-5342959 GCF_000455745.1 Alligator sinensis
TTCCCTACATCTAGTCCTTAAATGGTTGATCAACCCACTGCAGAGAGAGAAGACCAACTCCTGACCAAAACTCTTCCCACACCAATTAACCATCTTCCCTCTGAAAAAATGAAGAATGGGATACTCACTTCAATGCTTCAGCTTCCTTTAATTCACTAAATTAAACAAAATGCAACACAATGCTTCCATTTAGTTTCCATTTTCTCTGATAAAGTTCCATACCAAACACTTCAGAGGAAGGTGTAAAAACATGATAGCAGACAATTATTAAGTATTTTGCCTGTAGGGGAAATTTCTTCCAATCAGATAGTGGCTGTGGTTAGCTTATACCATGCAACATAATTCTCTCTCCCCCCAGTGACACAACTGAGAATTATTTCATAATCCAGACCAGCACCCTCTTCCACAAGAATTCCACAAGTTACTTATGCATTGTGCAAAAAAATAGTTCTGATGATTAGCTTCAAATTTGTTGTTAAAGGTATGTAACACATGGCCTGACTTTGACTCACCACTCTAGCCTGGTGTTTTCCAGACTACTCACCAAATAAATGAAATGGAATAAAACAGATTAAGCCCTTTGGAATAATAGCAGCAGTAGATCTTTTGCACTTTTGTGTATAAATAAGGCATAGAATAGTATTCTGAGTGTTTGGCCAGCTTTGTAGTGGTAGGTTTCTGTTGAATAGCAGACTAGCAAACAGGAAGAGGTATATGAATTACAGAATATAAAAGAAGTTCAGTAGCCTTGAAGAGAGACTTTGTGTATTTGACAAGAGCTAATTAAACAAAATTTAACAATTCAAAGTCCATAAAACCTGGACAGAAGATAGAACAGCTCTAGCCAGTCCTTCCCAACGCAGACTCTGTCAATGTTTAAACAACATCTACAAGTAAAAACTGTGCTGAGACCATAGCTAGAAAGGGCTTAACCATTCATGTGCCTTCTTCACTGGGGATGGCCCACTGCTGGGATCACACTGGCTTTTGTTCCTGGCTGAGGTTCTGTTCACAGGAAACAACCTTTGGGCTGCTTTGTTCAACCCAACCTTAATCAGCCTCCTCCTCTGGTTCCAACAAATCTCTTCAGCTGGGGGTGATCAGAAAAAAAGGCCACTGTACACCATGGAGAGATAGGGCTGCATTCACAGCAAGTCATGATAAGCACTTCCTTTCCAAACATCCCATTCCCCAAACATAACAAACAGTAGCCAGAATACATGTCGAGCAAATTAACAAAACTGGACAAATAAAACAGACGCTTGCAAAGATAAAGGCAGCTGGGGTCAGGAACTGAACATGATGGAAGGCATCCTTCAGCCCCTGCTCCCTCAGCTTCAGACTCAGCATACAGTACAGGGAAGGTTTCAAGCACAGACCCCAAAGGCTACTCACCATACTGACAGCGGGGTCCTTGGAAACCAGAGGGGCACTGACATAGCTGAGCAGATCCTTCCATGCAGTTTCCTCCATTGAAGCAAACGCCATAGCTGCAGACAGCTGCTGGAAGGAAAAAAAAAGTAGGAATTGGGTTGGTCATAGTACATACAGGGTCATGACTCATATGTTTGGTCATACTGAAGACTCTCAAACCTCTTAATAAGTTTAACCAGCACAGAAACTTTACACAACCAATAAACAAAAGGCAGCCCAATGTTGGCTAAAGGCAGCAGATAGCATCCAACAAAAGCCAGGTGTTCAGAATTTCTTATGCAGGGAATATTGATGTCTTGAAAGCTGAAAAACATGCAGGAGTACTGGCACCTGGTCCTGTAAGAAGCATCACAAGCTTGTTCTAAATCTAATCTCATTGAAAGATGATTTTAACCAGTGCCCCAGTTTTCCTCATGACCAACCTGGGGCATGGGTTCCTCAATGAATTAGAGGCAATAATACCATCCACTGAATCATAAGCATTCCTTTCTATAGCATGGGTGAATGGGGTGTTCCTGGGATGTCTCCAGTGTCCACATTGATCGGATTAACCTTCTTTGGTTTATGAAAGAGAATAGGATAGGGGGTGGAGGGAATATGAGCTGTAGTGCTTAGCCCCCACCCCCAAAAACCCTTGGACTAAATTAAAAGTGAATAAAACACATTCTCTATTCTGGGCAAGTCCCACTGCAGGAAAGGATTTCTAAAAAGAAGAAACTTTAGAAGGAAATCTCAAAAGTTTTTCTTACACTCAATTTTTAACCTATTGATGTTCCCCAGCCAGCAGCTCTACATAGAGGGTTTAAAGCTATAAATAAGTATTCAAATGCATTTTCCTGATTTGCTCTCTTGCCAGGAACTCAGCCATCCGAGGTTGTTCTGTCCCTCTCAGGCAAGAATGACTGACATTACCAATGCCAAAGCAGGAGCCAGGCACTCCTTTCATTCTTTAAGCCATACTAGAATGCTAGTGATGTCCATCGTGAGAAAAACATACCACCTTACACTACTCGCTTCCCAACTCAAATTCTCCGTTCTCTTCGAAGTGATTGCAGCCAACAGAGAGGACTAGCACCATCTCCCACGAGAGTACTTGTTCTGTGTTTGAATTTGCAGGGACATCCAGTTTTCCTATTGGAGACCCAGGAGCTTAGAAACAGATAAGCTGAGCTCTGCTTCTCACTCTATCACTGGGCAAGCTACTTCACTGCTCAGCATCTCAGTTTCTCCGGCGCCTTACCTACACTAGAAGGAATGTGCCAATAACAGCTACATTGACAGAGCTATATGGGCAAACCCTTCTGGGGAACAGGCCTTTTGCTGGTATTGTTTGTACTGGTTCCTCAGATTAAATAAACTATGCCAGCAAGGAGATTTTTTGCCCATGTAACTGCCTCTGTGCTAGGACTTTTGCCAGCAAACTATGTGGTGAAGGGGGTGGTATTTTTAATGCTCTTGGCTGACACAACAATAATGGAAAACCTTTTAAGAATGGCCACATCCCCGATTTGTAAAATGAAAATAATAACCCCCACCTAGCTCTCACAGGCTCTGAGAAGCTTAACTCCTTAGCACTTGTAAAGCACTTCAAATAGCTAAATAAAAGATTTTAGGAAAGTGCACAGTGGTATTTTTTAGGCAATATATTCAAGGACCACATTCTGATAGGGCCTGAGTACCCATGAATTGCAGATGCTTCACACCTCTCCCAATCCTGCACTAGGTATGTTCTGTGGAACAAGCAGAAGGTAAGAAATGGATCCTGTGAAATAATTACATAAAACAACTCAGGTGACTGGAATAACCATGGTCAAGAATGTTCTGCTTAAAGTAATAGCTTATCCGAGGTAACTGCACTAAAATACTAAGAATTCAAAGGGGTACATCTAGGAAGGTCCAAAATTTATAAGAGCCAGTTGTTCCCTTGAACTCGGTCCATCTGCATTGTAACAGAAACCATGGCAGGAAACATAGAGTTGCTGACAGCAAGTAGCAATTTCTATCTTTTGTAAACTTCCTGAATTCCATGCATAACAGCAGGGCAGCTGATTTCTGGGATCTTAAAGGCCTCAGTTCATTCTGCAAAGGAGCTTCTGGTCACAGGAGTGAAATGTGCACAGAATACCACAATAGGATTGTTCTGTGGCAAACCCCAACCAAGAACCAGAGCCTGACCCCTACTCACTGCAGGCTGCCCTACAGCACCTCCACCCCAGAGTTAAAAACTCAGCATCCCAGACAAATCCCACCACAGTGAATCACACATAGTCCCAGAAATGCTACGTTCAGTTTTTGTTGGATACAAGTCTTCTTCATTTCCTGTCCTTGAACATTGTTACAGTGTTGATTTACGCAGTTAAACAGTAGGGCTGTGCGAAATTTTGTTGGCTGTTTCAATTCAACGCTATTTCGACTCATTTCGAGCTCGAAACAGTGAAATTGAATCAAAACAAAGGGTGTCAAAACAGACTGAAAACAAAACAAGGCTAGTCGAAACATTTTGAAAGTTTCCAAATGTTTTGAGTTCCGAAACAGCCAGCAGCGAGGTGGTGGGAGACAGCGGAGAACTAGGGCTGCACTCCCAGCAGCAGCCAGGAGCGCAGCTCTGGCTCGCCCCATCTCCTACAGCCGGGTCACAGGGAGCCAATCACAGTGCAGGGGAAGGATCAGGCTGGGGAAAGGAACTGAGCCCGATCGCTCAGTTCCCCTCCCCAGCCCTATGATCGGGCTGGGGAAAGGAAGTCAGCCCAGCTGGGCTGACTTCCCAACCCCTGTGCTAGATAGTTGTGCTGAGTTCATTTCCCCAGCCTGATCACGGGTCTGGGGTTAGGAACTCAGCCCAGCTGGGCTGAGTTTGTTTCCCCAGCCCCATGATCAGGCGAAACGTTGAAACAGCCTCACTGTTTCGATGAAGCAAAACAGTGAGGCTGTTTCGAAACAAAACACTGTTCTGTCCAAACCTCAAAACTGAAGACGAAACGGAACAGTGCCATTTCGCACAGCCCTATTAAACAGCTACCACCTTCCAGCTGTATTACAGTGGTGTGAGAAATTATCCCTAGCTATCTCTTCCCTACCTCATTAAGCCATTATTTGGATTAGTGTGTGGAAGGTGCTGTGAAACTGTCGAATGAAAGGCACAGTAGAAATGCACGGAACTTTTATTTAACTGATTGCACCAAGTGTGTGCCTGGTGCTCTAATGAGATTAAATTAGGTACCTGCCCTCAGGATCATACTCTTTAAGGGTACAAACAGATGTAGAGGTTATTCCAATAATGTTATCTATATACTGTGAATGTTCAAATTATTGGCTGATGCACTAGGAAACTGTTTTATAGCTTGTGATATCCTGAGGCTTAGATCCTGCTTTATGATCACCCGGGAGAAGTAGTCTAAGAGTTTCAGAGCTGCTCTCATACTGTGTTGAGCAGGCACTCCCTGAGGTTTGTCAGGAAAATAGCCCTGTGGTAATTTTACAAAACCATGTAAGTGTGTCAGGACCTTAAGTCTCATTTCCAAGAGTAAGTATGGGCACTTGTACACGCCACGACATTTAATCCTCGTTAATTTAAACTGGTTTATTTTGGTGCTTCGGGTTTGTGTTTGCACAAATTAAGTCCTGTGTGCAATTCTAAGCAATTTCCAGCAGGGGGAGCCACATACCAATCTACCCCCCATGTCCTTCCTAATGAATTACAGCAGGAGGCGCATATTTGCCAGTAAACCAGCTTCCACAGTCGCCACCAGGAAGCCTCATGCTAAGCCCCCACCCCACACCAAGGCGCGGTCACCCCAAAACCCTGCCACTTGCACCCCACTGTGCTCTGTTCAGTCTCCAGTAGGTGACCCTGTGGTGATCCTGACTCCAAGCCGTATGCATCATCCCCTCCCCTCCTCCCATGTTGGAAAGGAATGTAAATGTATATATGGAATTTTTTTTAACTGTATATATCATATCAGAAATTTATGGGCGTGAGAGTAGCAGATGCCACCCCGGGTGACTGGTAATTGTGGCTGCTGGTGGGTGGGTGGTTGGTGTTATATTGCCAAAACAGATGTGTGCCATGAACGCTTATTACAAGATTAACGGTGTCAAAATAGTACAGTGTGTGGGAGGGCAGAGGGGTAGGGGGTGCCAAATCCGACAGCTGTTAGTTTTCCAGGTTTTAGGACTACATTTCCCAGCATTCCCTAGCTCCCTGGGCTTGGAACAGTTTCCATGGGGACCCTTCACAGGGGATGCTTCCCCCGCTCCCCTTCCCTGCCCACGTGACACCGTGAATGCCTGCGGCCTTGTGTGTTTGTTTAGCGCCGCATACGGCTTTGCGAAATGTTGGGGTGTTTGGAAATGTTGAAATGGTGGGGTGTTGGTGGGGTAGGGCCTGAATAGGGTTGGGGTTGAATAGACTTCACTCCCAGCCAACCCCTCCAATCTTTCTGCGTATAATGGTACAGTAAACGGAGACCACTTCTTTACTCTAAAAAACGTTCTTTGCTGTTTCCTATGGAATTTGGGAATAAAGCAGGTGAATACAGCAGAGGCCTCTAGGAGGATTTTGGACCTGTAGGAGGATTTGTAGGACAATTTTGGATTTTGGTCGCCTCCCCCCACCTAGCCAAAAAGAGGTGTAATCAACTCTTTTGCAGGACGTGATTCAGGCTGGCTAGGCAGTATTGTGTAATGAGCCACTGTCGCCCCCCTCCCCCTCAACCAATGCCAACCTCCAAACAATAACCCCCTACCCCAGTGCACCTCCCCACATGCCCTGCTTATCCTCCAAAACACGTCCCCTCCACCCCGCACACCCCTGCTGACAGACACAGATGCTGTAAATAGTAAAATAATTTATTTTCATCAGCGTCCATATCCATATGTGCTGCCAGGCAATCCCACACAAGAAGGGCTACCCAACCAGGTTCTCCATGAGGATATGTCCTCTGTGCCTACGCTGCTGCCTGGCTATGTCTCTGTCTGGCCACTGCCTGCCTTGCTTTGTCAGCCCACTCCTGGCTGAAAACCTTTTTGTGGGCCTTACAGACGTTGTGCATCAGCACACAGGCTGCCACTATAAAAGCTGTGATATTTTCTGGCTCCAGCTCACGCCTGCAGTTAAGCACCCTCCATAGTGCTTCAGTCAGCCAAAGGTGCATTCAACAGAAATTCTGCATTTGCTGAGATAGTAGTTGAAAGCCATCTTCTGTGGGTCTGTAACATGCCCTTCATAAGGCTTCATGAGCCAGGGCTTGAGGGGGTAAGCAGCATTTGCTATTATAGGTGGGGGAACAGCAACACCACGGATCCCTGTCTTGGGGACTCGGAGCACATAGTGTCCTTTCTCCATGAGTCCAGGCAACGGATAATTTCTGAACACGCGTGTGTCATGCACACTGCTGGCCACCAGCATAAATGTTCATAAACCAGCCCTGGTGGTCCACCCCAGCTTGTAAGATTATGGAGGCAAATTCTTTCCTGTTTGTGAATGACCTCCCCCTCCCCGAAGGGGACTGGACTGGGATATGAGTGTTGTCTAAAGCCCCCATGCAGTTAGGGAACCCCATGGCATTGAAGCCAGTTATGGCTTCCTAAGGAATCCTGAGGCAAATAAAGTTGTTTGCCATGACATCCTGCAGCAGCTGGCATACCTCACAAGTCACCAGCCCAGCCATGCAGGGAACCATGACGAACTGGTTTGCGATGGAGTGGAGGCTGAATGGGGTGGCCAGTTTCATGATGGCCATGGCCACCCTCTTGTCCGGCAGGATGGCCCAATGCATGTTAGTATCCTGCTTTGCAGTGTGTGGCCCCAGCACCGAGATGACATGATAAAACACCTCCTTGGTCATCTGAAAATTCTGCAGCCACTGCTGATCATTCCGAGTGGTCAGCACAATTCGCTCCCACCAGTCCAAGCTGCACTTGCGGGCCCAGACCATGCAATTGCTCCTCCTGACGTTTATCCACAGAGCCCAGTTAGCTTCCACTTCTTTGCATGCCTCTTGGCTGTCCCACTCCATTGCATAGCTACATCCCCTTTTTCACGAGGCGCCTGTACGTGCAGGCGTCTCTTCATTGCAAGTGTTAAGCAACACTATGGATGCATATGCTGCCATCCTTATATGCACCAGCATGTCT
The DNA here is from genome assembly GCF_000455745.1 of Alligator sinensis. Classification (NCBI taxonomy): domain Eukaryota; kingdom Metazoa; phylum Chordata; order Crocodylia; family Alligatoridae; genus Alligator; species Alligator sinensis. Next base: position 5,332,786 of record NW_005841851.1, read on the forward strand.
TTCAAGGCCAGCAGTAGGGTAATCAGAAGCACTATCACCTCCTCCTCCTTCTGCTCACCCATGTCCTCCAGATTCTCCATGTCAGAGGAGTCTTCACTCCATTCTTCTTCATTCTCCACTTCCCATTCCTCATGCATGTGGTCCTGAATCTCCATTTGTTCCTCCTCTGTCATCCTGTATGGATTCTTGCAAGCAAGGCTGATTTAACATATGCAGCAGGGCCACTTCTCAGATCACAGCACCACCACCACCAAGCGGGGGGTGGGTTGTGGTCTGGAGCTCTTTCTAGCTGCATTCAATAAATGACCATTCACAGATTCATAGATTTTTAGGGTCGGAAGGGACCTCAACAGATCATCGAGTCTGACCCCCTGCCTGGGCAGGAAAGAGAAGGCCTATCCAGCCTTCTCTCAAAGACCCCCCAAGGTAGGGGAGAGCACCACCTCCCTTGGAAGCCCATTCCAAGTTTTGGCCATGCTTACCATGAAGAAGTTTTTCCTGATATCTAGCCTAAATCTGCTCTCTGTCAGTCTGTGACCATTGTTTGCATTTTAACTCTTATTTGGATTTCAACAAATAACCCTGGGGCACTGGGCATTTGCACAGCAAAGACTTTGTTTGGTGGGGGGGCGTTGGTTTTTACCATGGTGAGCAGTGGCACCCTGGCTTCAGGATAACTGTGTATGCCATATCAGTGGATAGCCACACCTGAGAACTCCCCATTCCAAAGAGGCCTGACCTGCAGTAACACTCCACTCCTGGCTAAAAGAACAAGGTCCTCCCAGAAAAAAACATTTGCCCTGTCAGTGGCAAGTGATGTTTTGGATGCACAAGGTCTCGTCCTTTTAAAAGTTGTGCTTGCTCTTACTACGTCCTACTGAGCACAAGGCAAAAAAAGTAAATACCCTGAGATAAGAAAAAAGTTATAATGGAAAAGTTCTGATGCATCAAGCCATTGTTCAAGATGACTGTCATCAAGCTTGCAAAGACTTAATTCTGCAATGAGACAGATAAAATTTTGCCATACTCCTCTCGTATTAATGTAGGACCAGACAAACCCTTCAGAATCCATGTCCAGATGAGCCAGTATCAGCTGAATACTTTTGTGAGGTCAGCTAAAACAGTTGCAGCAATAAAAATTTGGCCTTTATTCTGTGGGACTATGGAAGACAGGCACAGATACAAACAGGTCTTTTTTGCAACAGGACATTAACCATCCATCTGAATGGACAATGTGCTTATTTGGCCACGCTCAAGCCCATCAAGATGTCTTTGTTCATAAATAGGGTGCTTCAACACAGTGAGTGTTGTGAGACATAGGTGATACCTTCACAATCCTGAGTACATGAAATTTTCCAAACTGCTCATGCAAGGCATGTGTATATAGCTGACCCACAAATTTTGCCAGCAACCTTTTGTGAATTGGCTGCTGTTGGCACTGAACTGCTTCCTGATGTCTCAGAAAACCAAGTCCAACAGTATGCAGGTGAAAGAGCAGGAGGCTAATACCTCCAACACCTGGGGCCCCAACTGGACCCAGGACGAACTGCAGGACTTAATCAACATTTGGTCAGAGCAAAAGATCCTAGACCAGCTGGAAAGTGGGAGGAATAAGCCGGTGTATGCCACCATTGCAAAAAGAAATGCAGGTGCGAGGGTACAACCGGGACTGGACCCAGTACCAGTGTAAGATCAAGGCCCTGAGATGTGCGTTTCATTGAGCCAAGGATGCAAACTCTCGTTCTGGGGCAGGGCGCACAATTGCTCCTTTCTACAACCAGCTGTCCATCATTCTCTCCAAGGATACAGATGAAGCTGCTTGTCTGTTGCGCTGGAGGAGAGCACACCGAAAGAGGCAGCAGTAATCCCTGACCTTCACCCTAGTGTTCCCCCTGATTCCACGGACTAGCACAGATGATGAGGAAGAAAATGAGGAGGAAGAAACCACTTCCAATGCGGTTCCTCTTCCCAACACTCAAACATCGGTTTCTGTTCCCGAGACCCAAGAAGATGTGCAACCGGAGACTTGTAAGTATCTTGGAATGTGCCTCTTGTCACTGGCAGACACCGTGTGGGTTTGTGCGGGATGTATTTGTGGGGCGGGGGGAGAAATGCATGTATTGCTGGAGGTGGGTCACCATCATCTTTCGGTGGCAGATGAAGGGTATATGCCATTCTCTTTTGGGTTTGGATACCTGGTAATGTAACAGATGCCAAACTCATTGTTTTGCTTTAAGTGTTTGTAGCTGGCATGGGCAATGGCAGCTGGGGACGTGCTTCCAAACCAGGGACTTGTACATTTTGGGAATGTGAATGGTGGCCCAATCTTACAGGGTTTGTTTACCCTTCAAGTGTTTTTTTCACTGCGGGGGGCTGGGGGGTAGGGGGTGGAGGTTCGTCACTGTCCTCTTGAATACTTGGGGGAAGGAAATGTGACCAAACCAGGAATACAATTTTCATTTGTTTACCAGCTACTGCGCCCAATACCGGCCAGGCATGTGCCCCCGAACCTCAGACTCCATCTCGCACTACAGCAGAGCACTCAAGGGATATGAGCCACAGACAGCGACGGTCACAAGAAAGCATGATGGAGGCTTTGGTGGAGTTGTCACGAACAAGTGTGTCAGCTGCAGAAGGCTGGCGGGATGAACTCCGGGGGTTGCTTCATTGTGATGAGGTCCAGGAGAACCAATTTGTGGAAAACACAATTGCCTTTTGTGAGAAGGTGGTAGACTGCATGGGCCAGTTGGTAGACGTGGTCGCGCAGTGCCATGTGGATGCCCAGAGGGCACAGAACTTGATAACTGATGTCCTGCAGCGCTTGCCGAAGCACATCTTTAAAAAGGAGGTACCACCCCAGAAAGGACAAGGTAGGTCCGCTCAGCTTGCATCTGTCCAGGAGGTAGCCAGGAGCATTACAACTGAGCCTGTTCTCACAAACACAGTGGACTCAGAGGAGGGGCGAACAGGTGCCAGCAGGGCCAGGCGGCCACCGCTGAGATTTGAGGAGCCAGGGCCAGTCCTGGGTGATTGTGGGGTAAAGGCAAAGAAGCCCAAGTAACCAACAGCCTCAACAGTGGTGGCTCCTTACAATAAAGCCTCATGTTATCCTATCTTTCTGCATCTGGCTCCCAAATTTTGAAGGACCAGCAAAATCTCTGCTCACAGTGCTGGGGGGTGGATTGCTGGTTGGTGCAGGATGCAAAGATCAAACCCCAAGCGTTGGCTCAGCCAATGGTGGAATCGGGGGGGGGAGGTACCACAAGCACCGCATCTCCCTTCTCCCGCATCACCCATGCACTTTGCAAAGCCCCCTGACAAGTCATTTCCTGCAGTTCTGCCTGCTGCTTTTTCTGGGCGTTTGTTGCATGGGGCAAAGGGGAAGGTGGGGTGGGGGCAGGAAATCTTTCATGCAAAGGTACACAAAGGGGCTGGCCGCCTCCCCCCAGACAAGTCTGGCTTGCCACTATCTCTGGACGTTGGCATTGGGGGTAGCACAGGCCAACCAAAGGGGCTCCCTCCCTGCCAAGTCTTTTTCCACAGTTCTGCCTGCTGCTTTTTCTGGGCACTTGTTGCATGGGGCACTGTGGAGGGGGGGGGAAGGAACTCTTGTGTGCAAAGGTACACAAAGGGGCTGGCTGCCTACCCCTGACAAGTCTGGCTTGCCAGCATCCCTAGGCATTGGCATCAGGGTTAGGTACCACAAGCATTGCAGCTCCCTTCCCCTGCATCACCCATGCACTTTGCAAAGCCACCCAAAGGGGCTGCCCCCTGCCAAGTCTTTTCCCCCAGTTTTTTGCACAATGTTTTGGCACTATTTTTGGACAGGGTTTTTGTGATCTCTTCCAGCTTGGCGCCAGCCTGTCTGGAGTATTTTTTACATCAAAATGAGATGGGGGGTCTGTCCTGCCCCACTCAAGGCTTACAAATTGTGGGAGCAGTGGGTCAGGGTACGCATACACTGTATCGATGAGAGAGTTTTGATGTAGATGAGAGATGACAGCACACCAGAGGCAGGACTCAGCACAGCAGGGAGTTGCCCCTGCGGGGCACAGGAATGCGAATGCAGCAGTTGTGAAGAGTGCAGGCTGAAGTCGGGTGCAGTGCAGTGGCTGAGTACAGGATAAGAGCAGTTTTATGACATGGGAGTTGAAAGAGGATATTGCGACGACCTCCACAATCGGCACCTTTACACTTTGATAAGTGAGAGCTGACACTATGCTGTGCCCTGAAGGTAGGGGGATGCACTGTTTACTTCAACTTTAAAGTAAACAGGGTGGGTGGACTTCAGTGTCGTGAAAGAAGGTGAAGGGTAACACACAGCATGATGGCGTGCAGTGGCAGCACACAGTTCCAGGGGGTACATGCCCAGCACCCCTTCCTCAGCCATGAGTGCATGCGGCGGCATGAGCTACCCTTCTCCCCTGCCCCGTGTCCCTCCTCCCCTGCTGGGCAGCTCCGGCCTGTTTTGCCCCCAGGCTGGGCAGTGGCCACCCGCTCACCCCTACAGCTTCACAGCTTGTAGGCTCTGTTTGCTAGCCGGTGAAAGGTGTGCATGAGGTCAGGGCAGGAAGCCCTTGTTGGTGGTTTTCCAATACAAATTCCTAGGATTTGTCTTTACCCCACCCAAATTCCTTCCTTACCTCCAGTTCTCAGCTCCAATTGCTACGTTGGCTACCACACCTGCCAGTGACAAGAGGAGAAGCAGACCAACCATGTACGAAGCTGGAGAACAACACCTGACACCACTTCCTTGTACACAGTTGCATTACCTCAACTGGCAATGTTCGCAATGTCTCACTGGCAGGTGCCTATTGCTACTGGTATCTCTTCCTGCCTGCCTCCATGGCTGAAATAAGTATAATCAGTAGATTAATAATACTGAAAAAAATATGAGAATAATGATGCTTAGAATCATACTGCTGATAATGGTTTTAGCCAGTGCAAAAAAAAATAAGCCCCCAGTGACGTGAATAGCTTCCAAACAGAGACAAAAAAGGGCCAGTAGTTAGTTAATATAGAAGGAAATGAACATGCATGTCTAATTTTAAATTTTAAATTTATTTTTGGTATTAACATAGTGCTATTTATCAATAACTTGCATGGTTTTTAACTTGGTCAGGGTGAGAACTGTCTGTGAAGTATGCTGTGTCTCTCCTACTTCCAGGGCTGACTACGTGCTCTGCCTCCTGGCCTACAACCCTTGTGCACCTGCCTGTACTGTAAAAGACTTTGAAATGCTGAAAAATTAGAAATGTTCAGGTAGTCCAAGCATCTACTTAGTGAGAAATGCTTTTTGAACACTTTTGTAAAATGTTGGCTGAGTCTCTGTTGCAGGCTGACTGTCAGACTTTCAGTTCATTTTGTACAATAGGTCCAGCAGGAGAGTTAGCATGAAGTTTTGGTATTGGGGTAATGTCTTTTCCTAATAGTAAACTGCATGAGTGTGTTATTTTGTACCATGAGAGGACAATGAGCCCAATTAGCTCCATTATAATGATCATCATCATCTACCTCTAATGAATAATTGGCTTCCAGTAGTAATTAATAATCAGTGTCAGGGGGAAGCCACCCTGCCCTGCCATTTCATAATACTGACTGCACTCTTTGGAGCTTTTGGAGCCCAGCCTCTCTCATGGGGCTAGCTAAGTCTTTGCTGCTCAAGTTAAAGTATTATAGCTATTCCAACTATTCAGTGTAACAATCAGGGGTTAGCTATTCAATGTAATAAGGAGGGATCCCTGCCTGCTGGGTCTTAGCACCCAGGATGGTGGGTGAAGGCCCTCCTTTCTACTGCCTGCTTGGTGTCAGCGTCTGTTTCTAGTTGAGGTCCCACCTTTTCATATATTCTGATCAAAAGACATTCTGATTAAGTGACTGTTGCTATAAATTAGCATTCCATCTCAACAAAAAAAAGCCCTTCTCCCTACTGCATGGTGGGTCTTAGCACCCGGGGCAGTTGGGCAAAGGCCCTCCCTCTTCCCCACTGCCTGGTTTCAAGCAAGAGGCTGGGAGCGAGGGGGAGCACATAAGAGACCGGTGATGGTGGTGGTGGTGGTATGTGCACCACTACAACCATGGGGGAGCACACCAAACTGGGCAGACATTGGCTTGCTCCTCCATTTTTTTCGTTCTGTATAAGGACTACAATTCACATACATTCTGATGAAGCAACTATTGCTATAAATAAGCATTGAGGAAGCATGCAATCATACAAACACAAGCAAGAAAAAATTGTAAATACAAGGGCAGAAAGCATGAAAACAAACACACAAAAAACACAAGCACAAACATGCAAAAAACACAAGCACAATAAGACACAGACAAAAACAAATACAATAATTCAATATAGCCAGTATCAAGGTGCTGGTGAATGAACCGACTGGTTTCACGAAAGAAAAAACACAAACCACACACACATACAAAATGCAAACAAAAACAGAAAAGTAAAATGCAAGACTTCATAAAATACTTCAGAAAAATACAGCTGACTCTCAAAAGTCAAAAACTAACTATTACAGATCACAAACATTGAGAACTTGACCTCCAGAAATTTTAATTTTTGAATTACCAAAAATAAGTCTTTGTTGCTCTAGGTAATATAACTATGCCATGCTAGCTGTAACTAAAAGCCATTAAGTTATGCAAATGTTAATGCAGAACAAAGTATGGGGTCGCCTGCCTGCTCATTGTCAGCTTTTGGTGGGTGGGGTCTGCCCTATTTCATAGTAATCATTAGAAATAAATCGCAGGACAGCGGGATGAGTGGCCACCCCTTCACCCCCCGCCCACCAGTCTGCCTATGAAAGAAAAGACGACAATTCAGGAACTGTATGAATTTCTAAACTGTATTGCAACATTAAAATGGTGCTGCAGTTACATCTCTTTTTCTCAGTTAAAAAAACCCTCCGTTAATTGTCTCTGTCCTGCAGGGGTGCCTGTCACAAACGATGGGGTACTGATGCCCAAATGGTATTGGGGTCTCTGTTTGCTGAATGTCTTGCGGCAGGGAGGGGTGGAACTGTGAATATTTCTATGCTTGGACTTCTACAAATTGAAGTCACTCATATGTTTACTAATGAAAAAAAAAGGGTGAATAAAACATTAAAGGACTTTTATGTAAAAGACTATAATGAATGATCTGCCTCTTGTCTTCTGTATCCTCTCATGAAACAGCAGACAAGGATGAATGCCCAAGCTGAGTAGCAGCAGCATGGCAGGCTGGGGTGGGGGGTGGTGTAGAGGTGGATTAAGATTCCTTGGGTCCCAGGGATCCCTCTTCCTAGGACAGCTAGCCCCCACCCAGCAGAGATCCCAAGCCCCCTACCCCACCTGCCGCCTGGTGACCACCGCTGCTTGGCTGGAGATCAGAGGGGTGGGGCCAACCCAGAGAGCATGCTGGGATACTTACTGGGAGACTGGTTTAACTTAAACCAGGAAGGGGTCTGGGACAGACATTGCATAAACCAGTTTGAGCCAAATCAATTAAGTCTGATACTACATTCAGTCAAGTTTATCTCAAACCAGTTTCAGCCACTTTGAAACTGGTTTATGTGCCCTGAATGTCTGTTCTGTTACAGGTTTAAATCAGTTTCTGATGCCCGTCCCTGGACTCATCTCTGCACATATGTCTTGACTGACCTCCCAACCAGACACTACAACAGAGAGGGGAAAGTACCTTCCCTTGGCAAGGTAAAATAGGTAGCTGCTCTTTCCTTTCCTTCAAACTGTAGACCCCAATATTGCAGCACATCAGTTTGTATTGTTATCCCTGCTGACCCATCTGTTTAGCCACTATTACTTAGGGGTTGGTGGGTTGCTCCAAGGAGAAATTGGCGATGGAGTTAGGTGTTTCTTTGATGCAACCCTGTATATTTAAAAGGGAGTACTTAAAAGTCCAGGTTCTCTAAAGTGGGACCCACACAACAAGAGAGTTTCTCTGCTCACAATCCCATGCCTGTTCCAGCCAACTCCAGAGCTCTTTCTTTAGTTTTTTTTCACAGGGCTGGCCTCCCAGTACTTGCCTAGGCTGTGTCTACTGCCTTTCTGCAACTTTCTCTCAGTTTTTCCGATTTTTTCTTGTATGTGCTTTTGTTCTGAGGAGCAATCAACGGTGGAGTGGTATTAATATTTCATAAATGAGATTCCCTGTTCCTCACAATGACCTCAGCTACCGCTCATTCCTCCTCCTGCCAGTTTCAGGGAGAGAGAACCCAACTCCTGCCAGCATCCATGTGACTATCCACAAGCAGTAACTGGGACAGGCTGCACTCCTGGGCTAGCAATGACAGTGCTCCAACCACAGCATCTTCCTGAGCTGCTTCTAAAAGACACCAATTTTGTTATAAGAGTAACACTGGCAGTTTCTACTCTCCCCTCTGGCAATGGGTTTCATCTGCTTATGACATTATGAACAGCTGTCACTTTTTATGAAGATCAACACTTTTTAAGAGATAAACAGCCTTAACACACAGAGATCAGGGCAACAGAATGCTATGATTTTAAATGAATAGGCAGCCTAATTTAGTAAAGGACATTTCCCTTCACTACTATTCCTCATCTCTTCAAACATGCCTATAATTCTCCTTATCCCTTGCATTTTCACTCTCACTCACACTGGGAAACTCACTGTCACACTCTTACAGTGTTACTGTAAAGGGTCACTTCTGAGCTTTCTTCCATGATCATTTCAGTTCTCATTTTCAAAGCAAAGTGATCTCCTGGTTCCAGTGCATTACTCTGTGGAGCCCAGCACAAAACCCAGCACATGTGCAGTCCAGCACAAAGAGAGCCAGCATGTGTGCCTGCTAGAAGGATGTATTGTCATACCTTCAGAAAGCTCCTTTCACTGGTTAAACAGGTAATGGATGGCAACTCATGGGAAAGTTAAGTAATATAAGTTCTCTCATTTGGACTCTAAAAACACTGCCAACAGTACTTAAGCAGATACACTGAGGTCTGAGGCTCACAATAGGTAATATGCTAAAGAGCACAGCCTAGAATTTTTGAAGTCTGAAACTGTATTCTAGGTAAAATTTTTTCAACATAATTAAACCCCAGCTCACATGTAATAAGCCTGAACTTTAAATAATGATTGCAAACAATGCTAAAATCCTCTGGATAACCAAAAGTTTTGAGACCTCCTCAAGTTAGATGAACCGTTCGTGTCAAACAACAGATTCAGTGAGTTTAGCAACATTTCTGATTCATGAATTATCTGCAAAATGACTTGATTTGTATAACTGCTCATTATTCAGAGTTTTCTAGCAAAATAAATGTGTTTGGAAGGGTACTTCAGCCCACAAACTGGTCAGAAGGAATTCATTGTGACTATTGGCTGCAACTATCCAAGCAAATGAACAGGGGTATAGACGCGCATGCATAATTTTACCAAGAGATGTTCACATAAAGTACTGCTACAGAAAGTTATTTCCTATGTGGGAATGGGTTTAATCAAGTAAAAAGAGGTATGCCATATGACTTAGGAGACCAGTCACACAACACGAATAACAAAGACCCTACGCAGCACTCACAGCAAATGGTTCACAAGCATCCAGTTGCCAGAAACATTCACTTTGACCCTTTGCTGGAAAATTTCAGGCAATGGTATTTTATGCATTTGGGTCTTAGCAGATAATTCTTTGGCAGCAAATACCGATAAACTTGCTAAATAAACTATTTGTTATGAACAGCTGCTTCATATTGAACTTCAATGATACTGAAGCTTTCCTGTTAGCAGGGTCTGGCAAACAGAAGGATCCATTTAGTGATGAAAATGAGGATGGCACTGATGATCCGACTAACTCCAAAGCAAGGATGAGGAAAAATTATGTCCTAGTGCAGGCATATACACATACTTGCATCTACATTTACGTATAGAAGGCATCCTTAAAGCAGTCTACTAACTACCTGCTAAGTGTTCCATGCTATATTCAGGAGTCTTTCCTGATTAGTCCATGTACAATTCCTTCCCTAAAGAAGTTGACTGCATCCACAGCCTTCCCCAAGTTCTTTATTGCTTTCACTCCACTCCCCAAGTGTCAGTAAATTGGTTAGCTGTAAACTCCTTCCAAAGAATTCATCCTAATGAAAGTTAAGATTCCAGGGGCTCCCTTAGCCATCCCTTGATTAGCATATCCAGTATCCTGCCTCCCAGTGTTTCCTCTACACTCTT
>NW_005841851.1:5342969-5367235 GCF_000455745.1 Alligator sinensis
AGAGGTGTTAAAAAGGGGCTAGAAATAACTGTGTGCATCTCCCCAGTTCCTTGTGTGGAGCAGGAATTTTTCGGTTAGGCCACAGATGGCCTCACTTTATGATCCCTCCCTTCTGGCATAGGCAACTAGTAGGGCGGGGCGGGGGGGGTATGTGCCCCCCCCCCCGACGGGGCTCCCCCTGCCACCAATGCCGCTGGCAGTTTCTGCAGGTGCTTGCCAGTCCCACCACTAACACTGCTGGTGGCTTCTGCAGGTGCTCACCAGCCCCATCCCCGCTGCCGGCTCAGGAGGCCCCAGACTCAGGAGGCCCCAGTCACCCATGCCTTCTGGCATTATTTTCATTTCCTTTTGCCTTTCTTCTTCCCATTGGAATGCAAAAACTGCCTGTGGCATCTGTCCCCCATATTTCTAGTGAATGATTCCTTGAGCAAAAAGCTTCTGAGATCATGCTCCTAGCATGGGATACTCCTCAGCCCTCCCCCAAAGGAAACACCTCCATGGGGGGACTCAATGTCTGTTTCATGGACCACACCATCCTTGGCCTTTCTGCTGGAAAACAAAGGGGGAAATTACATCTGGATGCTAACTGTGATGTGGAATCCTGTTGAGTGGCAACTGCTCTGACATCACTGATTTACAAAGGCCAAACTTGAGATGGCAACAGTTTTCAGTCACTATCAATGAGGGAATAATCTGAACCAGAAACCTAGAGGTGAAAAGCTCCACTTCCCATTCCCAGTCCCAGCATGAAAACCATTGCTGAAAAATAACAGGTTAACAAATCAAGAAAATTATATTCCTCCAAAACATCAAACTGCTCCTACGCAGACTTCAGGAAAGACCAGTTTCATCAAAATGGAGAGACTTTTGCACTTTCTTGCTGGAAGACGAGTCTGCAACTAATTAACCTTCGCTTTTAAGATGCAACATATTTCTGGGCCTGAGCACCAAAAAATTAAATATACAGTTAATTCTCTGCTTCCCCCGATTCCTTTTTCTGGAATTCCAAAGAGCTCTATGCTTTCCCTATTTGTTTACTCCTTAGAAAAATTCCTTTTATTGCAATACAATGGAAACAGCAGAGTGAGTGTTAACATTTATCAATAGCTGACAGACGGGAGTTTACTCCTAGCTGTTCTGCTGGCTCAACAACTGAGACCACTAACCCAGCACTAGCTTCAGCTTGCTCAGTCTGGCTGCACAAAGTAAGAGTCAAGGAGGGTTTGGTGTATTCCGTGTTAGGTTCTCTGTGGATCTGCTACATGCCAAGTCTGCAGCCCACCATTGGGCAAAGTAGGCAGAACTATTCCTGGCATTGGATACTGTAATAATAAAGATCACTTGTTTATTTCAGAAGTAGGCATGGTGAAGAACTTGGAGGGCTTTGAAAAAGGCCATTAGAAACAGGTTTCCATTTTTTTAACTCCCTCTGGCAGGGCAGGCTGTCTGAGCACTGCAGCATCTAGCCTGATGGATGGAAAAACAGAGTTAAACAGAAAGTGAAACTGGGCAGCCAGGTTTCACCATTCCCTAGTGTTGCCCTCGCTATAGAAATTGTGTAACAAAGTTCAGCAATAAGTTTGATCCTGGAATTTGGGAGGTACATTCCACAGTTAGGATCACAAGCCAGGTGAGTATTAACACAAGACAAGCGGAAAAACAAAAAGTGCATGTATATCTGTAATGGCAATGAGGATTGCTTGTCCAGGTACCTGGGTGTGAACTGGCTGAAACAGACCTCTGCAAACTGCCTGATCCAGCAGCTCCTACTTAATTCCAGCAGCGTTTTGTTTGAGTAAAGAGTGGGTCCTGGAGAGGCCTGGTGTAAAAACAATGGTGTGGAATTATGTATTTTAGCTTATGCATCCCATAAAGGAATGTACTGCAGCTGCCAACTCTGTCATGGTCACCCATTTTAAGGGCTCTTGTGTCCCACTGATTTAATTTATAGGCCCAGAGATGATCATTATTTCAAGTAGCTGAAATGGCAAGAGACAGGACTGGTGATCCAAGAACGACTGGCTCAGACACATTAATTTACTAGAAATGGCCAAAAAAAAAAGCAAGTGACCCAGACAAATATTAATGGCTCAATGAAAGCCAAACCCATCTCAGACTGGGATTTAGGTTGGCTTGCATTATAACTAAAATGGAATACTGTTGTGAACAATCGTGGAGCTAAATCCACTGCCAACAAAAAATGTCAGCTCATAAACATATGCTGCATCCTATTCATGCTACCAAAGGACATGGAAGCCTTGCCTTTGACTTCATGGGAAACAGAATTGGGAAAGAGAGAAAGACAGAATGTGTGCGCATGTGCATCGCTATCTATGCTAACAAATGTACCTATTCATCCACTGAAAACAAGTACAATTGAACCACTGCTGAAGAGAATTTAAAAACAGGCATAGCCAAAGACAAACAAGGCTAGAGCCACTCCAGGCCCACTGTTAAAGCTTGTCCAGAGCACACACAAATTTGATTTTCCTAGAAAGCTATGCTAGGAAATCAGAATTCCCCTTTGTCCTCTGAAAAGCCAGGTCTGAATTCATAACAAAACTGTCTTCTCTGTCATTCCCCTCCCTGCCAAATCCCAGACAAATTCGGATTGGCATTCTAGATCCAAAATAATTTATCTACTTACTTGTCTTTTAATCTGTTGACTATCTTAATTGTCCCCCAATTCGTCCAGGTGACCCAGGATTGTTTTTTCAGCAAGGAGCATCTGACACCCAGTCTTTACTGCTGGCCTTTGTTACCAACTTGTAGTTTAAGGACATGCTTTACTCACACTGATCCTTTCCATTCATGGGAGCACTGCTGCTGCTTCAGTTTGGCTGAATGCTGCTCTATTAGAATGCATCTATACTAGGATGTATTTATTAATTTATTTATTTGCATTACTGTGGCTCTAAGCAGGACCATACAAAGCCATAAGAAACAAGCCTGCTCTTGCCATGCCTAGTACCCACGATGCAAAACAATCTGCTGTAGCAAGGTCTGAAGGACAGTTTCAAGATTTCATGACTGAGAATCAACTACATTCCTGCATGGTGCTTCCTGCTGGATTACCACTTTAAACCTGTGCTATTCCTAGCTTAACGTTCTTCCAAACTTAAGAAGAATAGTGTCTTGGATTATGTGGCTCCGGTTAAAAGGCAATCCTCAAGCCTTCCATATGCCTGCCTGCACCTTATCTTTATGAAGAAAGCATTGTAGAAGATGCTAGTTACAAACACTGTTTGTGATATGGAGCACCCTTCATCTATTTCCACAGGAAAATCTAGGCTGACCCATAAGCATCTTTGTGTATTGTGGCCACTCCTTGTAAATGGCTCACGTTTCTTTCCAGTAAATTAACATCAACTCAGAAAACAAAACCACCAGCTGTTAACATCATCTTGACTCCTGACATCAGGCTGAACATTTCTGGAAAGGCAATTCCTCCTCCTCTGAACTTGCAAGATAGCCAAATCTGTATTTAGAAGCAGCCGGGAAGGAAAATGCTAAGGAATTTAATACATCTCCAGCATAGCTGGATACACCTTGGTAATGGATCCTTCCCAGCCACTTAACTATGCAAGCAAGGCTCCAAAGGGACGATGGTGACACCTGCTGGCATGGTGTGCCGGTCTCAGCCCTGGGCACAAGCACATGGAAGCACTCAGCAGCTGACAAGCACTGAAACCGCTCAAGTCTGGAGGCTGGAATGATTCACTGGCCTCTAGCAAACCTTGATGGTTAAAATGAGAACAAACCTCTCAGGGTCTGGGGGATGACAATCAACCACACTTTAGATGTCTTAGCTGGGTAACAACTTCCCTCAACTCCTCACCACCTCCATCATCTCTAATTCAACTGGCAGAGTTAGGGACCTCCCTGGTTTCCACCCAGCTTTGAGGTGTCCTGATGAGCTGGAGCTGCCCCTGTGAAAGTCACACTTTTCACACACACTTGCTTCCAAGATTCAAGTGACAAAGATAAACCAAAGCATTCCAGTGTGCACACAGTATGCCACTGCTCCCTTTGCAGCACAGTATTACTCAGTCTACGGACTTCCTCTTTCCCCTCTGCTCTAAGTGACAGTGTTAACTAATAAGAAAAGCAAGTCAAATGGTTCTACAGTTCATATCCATATCTATCTAAATATTGGCATTTCCTGCTCCAAAAATGTCTCCAAGGGCACTGTCAGACATGCAGCTCCCTGCTAACTCATGGAACTTTTCATGGTGCTTCACAGAAAGCACTATCAGTTAGAGCAGCCCTCCTGACCCAACAGACGTTTGCTGTTGGGTCAGGGAGGTCAGAGATCGAGGTCCACTTTGGAGCTGATCCAGAAGGAGCTGCCTGTCTGCAGCCTCTCTCACCTAGCTGCACCCACCCCACTCCCAGCTCCGGTTTGTCTGCAGGATAGGAAAGGAGAGAAGGGAGGGGAAGGGAGCTCCAGGATGGGGTTTGCCTGGCCTGAGCTGGGGGAAGAAGCACATGGATTGGAGGCTGCCTCCCTTCTCCCCTCTCCCCCTTCCTTCCTGGAAACAGCATCGGGGTGGAGCTGCATCAGCCCAGCCCCAATCACACACACAGGGGCAGACAGAAGTTAATGAAGGCACTCCGCTTTGAAGCATCTTCATCTGAACCCTCATTACATAAGAGTTAATTTGTCATGTGATGGGGTACTTTTAAAGTGCTCTGCAGCTGTCCACTTCTGTCAGGGCACAGCTGTAGAGCACTTTCAAGGGGCTGATTGCACAACATATGTCCCTTCTATCAGTGCCCCAGAATACCTGCAGATATAATGGTTTGTGCTTTTGTAAGAAGCCTTTTCACATGAAAAGAATACAATTAAGAGCACAAATACTTGTTTTCAACATCAGCAAGAAGCTCTGCACATACAAATGGGCAAGTCTCCATGTACTGTCTATGAAAGCTCAGAGAAGCTTTGAAAATGTGGCTTTCCAGCCACACACAGAAACACAGGGCCTTAGCAGAACATTATTTGCCGCTAGCATGCAGGAAACTAGAAGCACACAGATCTCAACAAGCCTAGTGTCAGGGCCAGTGTGAGAACAGATTGGAATATTTCTGCTGCAGGACCAGCATACACTAAGATCAGAGAGGGATGTTTTTGTTTGGGCCCTGCCTAGCCATCCCCTTTTCCCTTCTTGTTCCTCACCTCCAACTCCTATGTCTATACTAAGGCCACGTTCACACGAGCATAGATGTTTGCTTCCCCGGGGACAACTAGCAGCGGCACACCTTATGCCACCACTAGCTGTCCCTGGGGAATACCTGTGCCATGCACTCTATGGCACACAGCAAGTTACCCCAGGTGGGGTAGGGGCGGCTGGCCCCAGCAACCTTACCTGGGGTCCTGGGGGCCTCCTGGGGCTGCATCAGCAGCGATCCTGCTGCTCGGAGCCTGGCCAGCAGCCGGAGTATGACTCTAGCTGGACAGGCTTCAGTTTTGAGCGGTGTGTGCTGTCCCTGCATGCGCCACTCAACTTTATTTTTGCGCAGATTTTTTTGACCCTTGGATATCCAGGAATCAAAAAACCCCCATGCTCCCTTGCAGCGCGAGGAACAGCTGAATGTGTGGTATGTGGCACCGCAGATGTGTCTGCAGCACCACATACCACACAGCTGTGCTCGTCTGGACACGGCCTAAGGGTTTATGTGATGTGTCTAACCCAACAGGGGCTTTGTCTCAGCTTGAACCCACCTCCCAAAGTACACAATCCAGAATGTCAAAAAGCTTCCAAACTCAGAGTCAGCTTCACTTCTATGCCTGATGTATGCTGCCTCTTGAACCTATAGTGAAGAGCTATAAATCTAGACAGCAATGGGGCTAGAGGTCAGGAAGAAGTGTACTTAAGTCACCTGGAATGACATAAAAGGAAAAAGTAATTCCAGGCCAAAAGATGGGGATGTCCACTGGGAATATGTAGATTCACCTGGCTCCAAGGAATGGTTCTCAGAGACTTTTAACTTGTTGGCAAGAGGGTAACTAGAGATCTGACACAAGCAGCTTTTGAGCATCCATCAGTGGTGTAAAAGAGATCAAAGCATTTTTCTGTGGGAGCCCTGCAACCAAAGAGCAAAAGGACAGAACAAAAGCTCCAGCCTGCGGTGCAGATACATTTAGCTCAGAGAGAGACAGAAAAGGAGGAGACAGAGAGGCTGCAGGTTGGACGAGCACCTGAATTCAAACAAGGATTTTATATGCTGAAGTGTCATGTCTCAGCTGCAAACATTAAATACAGGGGTTAAAAAGCAAAGTGGGGAAAATGCCTTTGCTGTTCTTTCTGTCACTGGACACAAAAATCAAGGAACAAAGCCAATATTTTCATTTGCACCTTTAAGAAGGCAGTAAACACAGAGACTTAATTATCAAGGTGAGTAGTATAAAGCAGCACAGGCATCACTAAAGAGAAGGCATTAGGGATCACATTTTCTAGTTTTTTTTTCTTATTGCTCCAAGTGGGGATTTTGAGATGATCACTCACTGTTCATTGTTCATAAATAAATACACATACGGTTTGGTAGCTCCTTATTTCTCAAATGAAGTCATAATTCCATTCTTTGTGAACTGATAATCATCAGCATAGCAGCAAGAGAAAAAAATAAGGATTTCAGATGGGGATTAGGCAGTGGGACGAAGTAAAGTCTTAAGGAAGAAAGAGCCTGTTTTCATACATGTATTGTTAATACTGAGACGTAAGAGGAGTGAAGAAAAATGCAGGAAAAGCAAGGAATGCTGACAGAATTATTTCTAACTATTGCATTTCCAAAGCTTCCAAAAGCATCAACATCTCTTTAAATCACAGTCTCCTGATTGTTACCTCTTACTATCACTGAAAATTGTTTGCCTTGGGTCCCACGGAGACCCAGGATTTGAGTGAATCTGCCAGTTAGAAGAGCAGGGGTGTAAGATGCAACTAGCAGAGGAATTCTAAGACCCACACAATACTGGATTTATCTACAAGCAGCCTTTCCTCCAGGAAGTCTCCCAACCATTGCGCTCGCACCACTGCTACTCCACAAAGACAGGAAAAAAGGAGCACGCAGAGCATCACCCAGGCATTCTGTATCCAATTTCCCTTTGGGAAACACACTTTAACCCACCAAACCTTTTCAGCACCAACCAACCAACAAAACAAAAGTTCAGTAAAATCTGCCACCCCGTTAGGACATCTGGTTAACCAAAGCATCAAATATCTGAATTGTTTGCCAAAGAAAACCCTGACATAAGCATATCTTTCTATATTTTCTGTCTAGCGAAGGTCTGGAACCTTAAAGACACTGGTATGTAACATCATAAAGGACTGTGATGAAAGACTCGATTCTGAAAAGCCAAGGACCTGCAGCATGTACAGGGGCTTCCTCTGTAGAACTTACAGGCTAGGGGCAGAAGTTACACGTAAACCGGTTTAAGCGATCAGAAACTGGTTTAAACCTGTAACAGAACATACGTTCAAGTGTACATAAACCAGTTTCAAAATGGCTGAAACTGGTTTGAGATAAACCTGGTTGAATCAAACTTCATTGATTAAGGTCAAATTGGTTTATGGAACTTCTGTTCCAGGCCCCCTACTGGATTAAGTTAAATAAGAGTCCCACTGCATCCCAGAATGCTCTGCAGCCCTGGGCTGGGCTGTGCTGTCTGCTCTAGCAGAGCAGGGCTGGCCCCGCCCCTCTGCTCCCTAGCTGAAGCAGGGGCAGGAGAGAGGCCAGATGCCAGGCCGAAGGTGAAGGGAACAGGAAAGAGGTTTATTCCCCCTTCCCTTTCCTGTCCCACCAGCACGGACCCCAGCTGGGGTCTGCCAGGCAGGGGTGCAGCAGCCCCTGTCAGGCATTTCACCCCACTCACTGCTCGAGCGGTGGGGGGCAGCAGCCCAGGCAGCAGTGTGAAGCAAGCAGAGACAGGGGTTTAATTGCCCCCTCTGTCCCCTGTCCCACCGGAAGGACCCGAGCCAGGGTCTCCCTGGTCAGAGTGGAGTAGCCCGTGTTGGGGATCCCCCTGGGGCAAGTGGCAGCAGCGCTATGGCCACCCCAAAAATTGACTTAGCCCCCATAGCCACCCCTCTGAGCCTCGCTGATGCCACTGTTCACCCTGCGCAGGCTGCAGCAGCTCTGCCTGACCTGCTCCCGCCTGAAGTGGGGGAAATAAGCCTCCTCCCTTCCCCTTCACTTCAGGGGCCATACCCCCACCCCTGCCACTGTGGCAGCAAGGGGTGGCAGGGGAATTGTGACACAGGCTGCTCCATGCAGGTAGGACAGGGCCGGGAGTGGGGAATTATACCTCTTTCCTCCCCTATTCCCTTGAGGCTACTGTCAGGGCTGGCCATGACCCCTGCTGCTGCAGCAGTGGGGTGGGGTAGTGGGGGGAAATGCCTGACAGGGCCTGCTCTGCCCAGGCCAGGCAGCCCCCAGCTGGGGTCCCGGGGGGAGAGGAGAAGGAGGGAGGAATAAACCCCCTTTCTGCCCCCTTCACATCAGGGAGCCATGCTGGGCTAGTGCCTGGCCATCCCCCACCCCTGCTGCTACAGTAGCAGGTGTGAGGGGGCACACAGACCTGGGCTGCTCTGCCCCAGCCAGACAGACCCCACATCTCGCAATGGAGGGCAGGCAGCACGGGCTAGGTGCAAGGGAGTGGCTTGCGGCATGTGCAGAGGCGGTTTCATCCCATTCGTGTGCATGCAGTGGGACAGGGGATGGAGGGGGCAATTAACCGCCCCCCCATCTCCACTTGCTTCATGCCGCTGTCGGGGCTGGCCATGCCCCCTGCTGCTTAAGTGGTGAGGGCAGAAGTAGGAAATGCCTGGCAAGAGCTGCTTCCCCCTTCCCACTCCAGGCATACACTGGCTGGGGTCCCTGCAGGCCAGTATTGGGGTTTAAACCCCTCCTTATTCATACTCAGCCTGCCAGAACCTGGCCACCCATCCCGCCACCACCCCTCAGCACAGCTTCCCTGCAGCTGAGGGCTCACTCTAGCACCCCAGCCTGTAGCCTGAGCCATTGCAGGCATATGCTTGCATTTCCAGAATCAAAAGTGAATGTCTATTCACTTGCAAATCAATTCAATCTATGCAAGTTAGACTAACCTGCAGAGATTGAATCAATTTAGGCTCTGTCTTTTTGAATGTCTGTACTTAGCCACAGTGCTCAGCACAGGGATGATAGAGGGGCCTTGTACAGACACTCAGTTTCTCCTGGAAGAGTCATTCTTCTTCCAGAAGAAATCATACGTATACAAATATTCCGGCTTCTCCTCCCAAAGTAAAAATAGCCACTATTTCTCTCAAGGGAAAAATAATCTGGGGACAACTAGGGTTGAATCACTCCCCAGGAGAGTTTCTCCTAGAAGAGGGAACTTCTGTACATGCTGTGACTTCTCTCACAAGAGACCGTAGTCCTCCAGAACTACCCCCACTCCCCTACTCAGGGAGATAGTCTACTGCTCCAGCAAGGAGCAAAACATGCCCCCTTCACAATCCCAACATTGTGCTGCAGGGAAACACAGGCTGACCCTAGGTAGTCTGGGTTATCCAGTCAGAGCTGCCCTATGCACTGTTGCTATCTGTCACCAGATGGACTAAAGGAGCTCCAGTGCACGCTGAGGTGTGTGCACGCTCCCCACCAGCTCACAGCTGTACAGCATCAGCACTGCAAGCTCTCCACTTTTCAGGGCCTCAGCATTTGAATGTCTGTACATGTGGCTCTGGGAAAGGTCTTTTACCAAGAGAACAAACCTGGGAGAATTCTCCCAGGTTTTTTTTTTAATGTGCGTATGCAACCTTAGCAACAACTTATTCATCTCTCCTAAAGTACTGTTTTTCTAAACTATTTTACAATGACTTGTAACCTTTAATCCCCAAAGATTCCAAAGCATTACACAAACTACAGCAGCTGGCACAGACAATCTACCAACCTCTCTGATCTACGTAGTGCTTACAACACTTCTACATAAGAAAAAGAGCATTTACCACTGTCAGGAGAGATTTATTATGACCTGTTGTCTTAGATGTGCCAAACTTCTTGATACTCTGTTCTCCATCACGCAGCTGCCAATGCTGTATCCCTCTATTTTTATGATAGAAATGTTGGGTTGCTTCTGTATTGGGATGGGATATGATTCTCAAGACATCAACCTAGCTTGTCAGCTATATGAATGGGGAGCTTCACTGTTACTCCCTGCTTCTGTGGTTGGAAGAGCTCCAATGCTGTTGTGCTCCTGCAGTGTTCTAAGCTGGAATGTTAATAGGCGGAAACAGGAGAGAGCAGTGAATTACTGGCTGCCCGGTGTAAATCTTACGCTGGCCCTGAACCAGGGGGAGAGTAAGAGCTGGCATCCTGCTCAAACAGGAGTTATGGGCTGAATGCACACGCTTTGGAAAGACATGGCAGCCAGAGGCTAAACTAGAACAGGAGTTTATGGGGACTGCAGCACCAGGCTGTTAGTTAAAATGCAGAAGTGGAAGCTGAAAAGGAGTACAAAAGCCAGAGACTTCTATGTATGTAAAAGCTCTTTTCCCTGTAGTGAGAGGAGCCATGCTTTCTCCCTCTCTTCTGTTCCAGCTGTTGCTATGGCTATCATACAGCCTTTGGAAGTAACAGTGCATTAACGCTTCCAAAAGAAATGGCAATGGTGTAATAATATACAACACCTACCACCTCATTATGCTACTGCATGTATACTTTGCACTTCTGTTGAACCATTCATTGGAGGGTCTCAAGGTTGCTTTACCAATGCAAATTAACAAACCCTCAAAAGCCCCTCATCAGGTACATAATTAGCTTCTTTATTTTTACAGATAAGCCAATGTAAGAAGCAGAGGGGTTAAGTGACTTCCCCAGGCCAAATCAGTGCCAAAGTAGAGGCTAGATCTCAGGAGTCTTGTCTCCCAGTCTCTCCTCTTACCTCATACATTATAATACTACCCACTATTATACAATGTTCTGGTCAATAAATTAAGTTCCCACAATAAATATACCTCCGTTATAGTCTGTTATCACACTGGATCAAAACTGAGAATTAAAGACCACATTACTAGGTTTCCTGCTATTCTCTTTCTACCATTGAGTGCTACATGCATTAAATATTAACTGCTTTTCCTACAAAAACACAATTGGCTCCATATTCCCACTCTGTGCTAAATCCTGACATTGTCCTGTGTCATGATTTTCCGTCATATCTTCCAGAAGTTTGGGAAAATTTCACCAGGGTTTGAGTGACTATTACATAATGTATATGAGCATAGATGATGAAGGGGAGTGTACTTAACATAAAGACAGACATTTCATTATAATAAACTTCTTGTGTTTCTTTCCTCCTCTTTCTTGTTTTCTGTGGTCTCAAATCCCTGCCCAAAGTTTTAAAGTGGAAGCGACTAAAAGGAAATGTATTCTGAATATTAAGAAACAATTCTTAAGAGAGCAGATACTTAGGATGCTGGAAGAGTCACTCAGCAGAAACCATGGATGCTTCATTTCTGTTGTGATGTGAGCCCAGACTGGACAATGCACTTGAGAACACAGGCTCTCCTAAGGCATTACTTCCAGCTCCTGGCTATGCTAGAGAAACCATCAGAACTGCCTATTTCTTGGTGCTTCAGACCTCCCAGCTCTAGCAGGCCAACGAAATGCAAAGCTAGGACAACATGGAATAAAAATGTGAAAACAGCTATCTAATAATTTAAAATCCCATAATATAGTGTACAGGTAAATTCAGCATTTGAACAAAGAGCTGGAGGTACTGCTGTCTTACCTGAACCAGTCCACCCAGCCCTTGTCACAGAGCAGAGAGATATAAGTGTCTCTCTCTTCTGCACCAGTCAGGCTCAACACACCCAGACACTGGACTCTGAGGAGCAAACATTCCCTGGTTATGGGCCTGAGCAAGCCACAATTTACAAAGTCAAGCTGCATCTCTGCTTTAACTTAAGTCCCATTCTGACCGATATCTGAACCTCCACACCTTGCACCTTAAATGCATTACAGCTGAAATGTTTAAGCCCCTGTGCTGGCTCTTGTTAAGCTGCAGTTTAAATATCTGATCACTTTTCAAATTCCCCTCCAAAAGAAGATTTAATAATACAAAGGTAGTATTGAAGTTCAAATACCCTTATACCCAGGCTAATGAAACAGTGATGAAATGTGGCTTCAGAAATCCACTTATCTTCCTATCTAATGTTTTAGGTTTATATAACCTTAGGTGCCATAGCAAAGCTGTATCAGGGGAGCCTAGCCCTTTCAGGGCAGTATGCTGAAGAGAAAGAGAAGTTCAGAAAAACCTCATAACAATCCAGTTCTGTGGGTTTTCCTGACAAATGGAAATTATTATAGCTACCTTCTAAATGTGCAGGTTTGTTTCCAGGTATAAAGCCAGACAAACCACATAGCCATGCATTTCTTTTGGGGGTTTTCTACCTAAAGATGAATGTGAAGCTGCACTTTTTCTACTGTTCTGGAACCATAACATTTCACTAGTTCTCTCATCCCGCAGAAAGATCTCAATGTGATTACACAGAATTTACCACAGTGGGTGGAAAGATAAGGTTCTTGGAGTTACAAGATATGGCCCTGCAAGATCTCATAACCCATATACAGTCTTCCCAAATCAATATTTGGACAGGAGAGAAACAAGGAACTCCTAGATGCTGCAGGATGTGGTGTAGACGCTAGTAGCTGATGTTTTTCCCTCCAAGACAGTGTAAGTGGGGCCAACAGCATGGCACTAGAAAAAGCTAGAGGTACTTGAGATTTAAGACAAGAAAATGGAAATTATGAGTTCTACTCTGAAGTCTATTCCTAACTTCCTGTCTCACTGAGCCAAGTCACATAATCTCTTTGTGCATTTAGCTTTCCTATCTGAAAAATGGAAATAATAAATTAGTAATGAATACTAAAACTCAGGGGATGAAAGAGGCCTGCTGGTCTTCATTCAGAAGGGTCTATGAAGCACTCTGAGGTCCTCAGAGAGAAGATACAACATATGGCATCAAAATGTTATGTGGTGGTGTGCTTTACTGTTAAACAGGTCCTACGTTTCACCTCAGACGTGACTGCAATTAAATGGATGAAGTGATTTTTGTGTATAGAGGCAATCTGAAATTTCTCAAGAAAAAAGTTATAGAAGTGTCACATTTTATTGCCACTATGAAATGGATGATAGCTATCAGAGAAATAAAATCACTTGTCTTTAGGAAGACTAGGTCTGATGCCAGGAAAATCACTGTCCCCTGGCTCTTGCCTGTGCCATGCATTTATATTTAGGTTTGAACTTTAAAACTGAAGTGTATGCCTGATCCTTCTCTATCTGATAGGATCCCCAAGCCAACATCTCCTACCACAGGAGAGCAAAAGTTGGAAAGAAAATGTGCTACTGGAGCACCAGGGAAAACAGCATCAACCCCCTGTTATACTAATGGTCCAACACCTGGACAGCTGCAAGCTTTTCTAGGCCACTGCATATTAAGAGTTGCATTTTGTTATGGGAAAAGTTTAAGATCCTAAAAGAAGGAAAGCTGTTTGGTGTCAGGGACTCCTGATCGGGCAGGCCAGCCTAACTCTCCCTATGCCTCAAGAAGGGCGTTTGTGCCTGAAAGCTTGCAAAGAACAATTTTTCCAACTATTTAGTTGTTCTAATAGAAGATATCACATTTACCCAAAGAACCTTGTGTACCTTAACAGCCACACCTGCAGTAAGCCTCAGCTAATGCTCTGTTGTTGTTTAGGAACAACAAGCATCCAGATTGGCTGCTGGGAGTGCTGCCACTCTGTTTAGCAGGAGCTGGGGCCCTAGGTTTGCAGGCTAGTCAACAGTTCTGATGTGGCAAGTCTCCTGGTTCCTGAACTCTGGTTTTCCTGCTTCCTGGCCCTGCTTTTGACTAGTTTCTGAACTTCAGCTTTGGATTTCCCTGAGGATCTATTTCCTGCCTCTTGACCCCGATTTGGCTCTGTTCTCAAATTTTGCTCTGTAGATTGTCTCTCTGTTTGGTACTTGGCATCTAATCCCTGGATCCTGACCCTAGAGTAGACAGTGTTGTGGACTCTGCTTCTGGACTTCCCTCTGGTTTTCGTAATATGGCTCCTGCCCTCTGACCCAGCCAGCTAGACCACCCATAACCCGGTCCTTTACAATCTGAGAGCAAATGCCTCTATACTAAACATACTTGCCTGCCTTTGTGCAGGGGGTGGACTAGATAGACAATCACTTGGGATACCATGCTGCTTTTCTATGGTACTTTTTTCATTCTTCTCTCTTTGTTCCTATCTTGGAATATGATAGCTGCACTGATCTAGCACCCAAACACCTGCTGAGGACATTCACTCTCTGTTTAGCTACTCTCATTCTCTTCCATCTCTGAGATTTTTCCTCCATTTTTTTTTCTTTTAAATGCATCTGAACAGGAACTTGGGTCTCTCATATTAAAGGGTCAAGGCATATCTGAAGCATCCCAGCAAGTGGAGATGAAGAAACTAGCATGCAACTTGGATGGAACCTAATGCCAAAGAAACTGCAGAAAAGTCTTCCTGTATTTATTTTAGGTAGGGGACCCCCACCTAAAACAAACACAGCAAGACTAGGAGAAGACTTATGATCCCAGTACTGCTGCCCAGTACTGTCTCAAGGATCCAGTCCATGTCTTTGGTAGGGATATAGCAAGGTAAGGTGTCCCAAAGGAAAACTTCATTCTTCCTCTTTACCCACAATCAAGTTTGACCCTCCAGGCAGGTCTGTCTTACAAAATCTGCCTGGGCAACAACTTGAGTTACAACAGCAATGAAGAGTAGACAGCATGGGATTTTTAGCTCAGGTTAACAGGTTCAGTTCAGGTCTGTAACAATATTAATGCTGTGTATATACTGTGGACTGCAGTGCAGGGGACAGCACCCTGAACTAGCCTGGTTCCCAGAAGCAACCTAGCAGCAGCACCACTGAGCTCCCTGTGAGCTCTGAGACCCTGACTCATGGGTGCGTTTTGCAACCATGCTGTGTTTGTGCCCTGGTACCCAGATCACTCCCAGTACTCTATGTTGCTTGCTTAATGCTACCTTGGGTATTGCAGTCGGCAGCATCAACAGATCCTAAACAGATCTGCAAACTGGAGCGAAACATGATGCTATCCTGCCTCCTCTGCTCTGTAGACTGGAGTTAAGAACACCTCTTCTTTAGCTGCTTAGAGATACTGTGTGAAATGGAACATGGGCCAGAGACTGCTACACTGCTTCTCATGCTGCTTATGACATTAGCTCATACCCATAAAAAAAACTTAGGACTGTGTTCGGGCACCCACTAACCTTTCTTCCCATGCTGCCTCCTTTTCCACCCTCTTCCACCTCACAGCTTCATTGCCTAACATGACTGGGGATACAGGGACAGGCAGAAACACTGTCTATCATCATCCAACCGCTCCATTCAGCTTGAGAGCAATGATTTGAGCAGACTGGGTGGAACCCAACTTTTCAAACACTTGGAGCCAACATGGGAGATAATGTGGACACACAACACACAGGCCTTGTACTAAACAGCCCTTTAACGACACTATTTAACCCCATGGAATTTATGCTGGATCTCAGCTACACTTTAAATGGATCCTGTTGGCCTCAAAGCCAGCCTCAGCCGATCATTAAGGAAAGGAATCTGATCCCAAACCAGAAGGGGAAAAAGGCACCCTGCCTTCCGACCCTTCCTTCTCTGGGGTGGAATGAGTAGATGAATGGCCCAGGACAAAGGTGGATGCAAATGCAATAAGAGCTGACATGGTAACAAGCACCCAGCAGAAGGGACGAGACATAAGGCAGGCTCTGCACACTAAAACAGGGCACTGCACATTTATAAGGTGAGATTGGACAGCTCGCGGGAATGTTATGAGCCCAGCAGACAGTTGTGAGTGGTGCAGGGGGAGGGGAATAATGGGAAAATCAAATATTTCTCCAGCAATATCCAGCTCCCTGTGGGGCAGTTAGCCTCTGCTAACCTCTTCCTTAAGTGCCATTTTACAGGGTGTTTCTATGAAATTTTCCATCTGTTACCTAGTTACTCAATCCCAATGCAGCCCATGAACTCATGGGGTCATGCAGCAGAAATGGGGCTGAGGGCAGAGCCTCAGCCATTCCCCTAGCTCTACCAACTTGGAGAAGCAGCACTGAGCATTCTGGAGGCTAGCGTCAGGTCTTGCAGTTCAAGAGAGCCCCAAGCCTGCTAAACAATGAAGAGACAGTGTGGGACCAGCCAGCACACTCCTGGGGGACAGGGAACATCAGCACTTCAGAGCTGAGACAGAAAAAAAAGGTGTAAGCCAGGCAAAAACAAAAAGACACACAGCTGAGAGAGAGAGAGAGAGAGAGACCCCGGTAAAGGAAACAGTCTGGAGAATACTGTGATGAAGAAATGTCAACTCAGAGGGGAAGGCAGAGCAAGACAGACTGCCTTGACTCTGTCTTGCTATGTCCAACAGCCGTAGCTATACCAACACCCAGATGACCTTGTCTGCAGCCCCTGTCTGTACTGCAAACTCAGTCAAAGTTGTGGTTCAAACAGGGTTTCACCTTGAAGTAAAGGGTCTTGGCCACCTTCTCTTCATACCCCTGAACAACACTAAAACTTGCGAGGTGGAGCCCATGTTGAGTATGCAGTGTAAAATGAGGAGCATCTATATCTTCATGACAAAAACAAGCTGAACACCAGTGTCTAAAAGATATGTGGAAACCCTTTGCATGTTTCCATGTGAGCTGGTGCCAGATGTGAGCAGGGAAACCTTTGACTCTACAAACTGAATCCCTTCTGCCATAAGGCAACCAAGAGCTTCACATTAGCGAGTCAGCCCTTCTGCATTAGCATTCCCCCACCCCTGCTGTGCTGTGCAAGCATTTCCACCAGACTGGGAAGGAGCCTCCATGGAGCCTTCTCTCCGGAACAGCTCTGCACAATCTTCATTTTTTTTATCAAAGTTCGTGCTTCACTTCAACTGCTAGTATCAGTCTGGCAGCTCTTCCCTCCCTTTTTTTATTTTCTTGGGAGTAGCAACAGCCTCACTCTCCTATGGCTGGGGAGCGCAGCCAGCACCAGCTCCATCTACAGAGACAGCCAGCACTAACTGACCCACCCCAGAGAGTTGCTGAGGGAGAGAGGGACAGCTTCTGTGTTTTATCACACAGAATATTATTCTAAGATATTCTCAGCGCTCCGGGTTAGCCAAACAGGGGAGTCCGCAGCAGAGCTGCTTGGAGCCTGATTAGTGTGAACCCGAGGAATGGCAGGGCTGGAATCCCAGTCACCAGTACTGGTGCATCAGGTTCCTGGCCAGGAGTCTCCTATTTTCATGGTTTGCATCCTCTTCACTAAGGCATTGCTTTAACTGATTACCTGACCCACCTGTTTCCTGTTCTGAAAACAAGGGGAAAATCATCACGTTTGTAGATCTCCTCCTCAGACACCTCCTGTTTTGTTCCTCTTATGAATCCCAAATAAACAATATGTAAAAGGGAGCTACAGGGTCTATGGACCTATACACCACAAGGAAGGATGGTGTACAGGTCTGCCGGGGAGCACCCCCCTGTGTGCTCCCCAGTGGACCCAGAAGTAGACCAGAAGTGCTTCTGGTCCACTTCCGGGTCTGCTGCCAAGCACGCTGGGAAGCTGTCCGCGCTTCTGTGGGACGCTTCACGTGCCCCAGCATCGCAGTGTTCACGAGCACCTGCTACCTAGACGTATGTAGAAAAAACATTTAAAGCTGTCTCTGTCCGAATCACCGAATCTTTCCAAATGTCTCCAAATTGATTCAGAGGGTTCCAATTTGATTCGGAGAGATTAAAAGGTCTCCTGATTCGATTTGGATTCAGAGATTTGGCCACCGAATTGGGCTGAATCTTTGCCGAATCGAATCAGGGACTGAAACTTATAGTTTCATAGTTGGTAGGGTCGGAAGGGACCTGAGCAGATCATCAAGTCTGACCCCCTGCCATGGGCAGGAAAGGATGCTGGTCCTGTCAGACCAACCTGGTGGCCTTCTATGACCAGGTCACAAAATCCTTGGATGCAGGTGTCATGGTGGACATAGTCTTTCTGGACTTTAGGAAGGCCTTTGACACGGTCTCTCACCCCATTCTCATTAAGAAATTAGGGGACTGCAGTGTCAATGCCTACAGTCAGATGGGTCACCAATTGGCTGGAGGGCTGCACCCAGAGAGTGGTGGTGGACGGGTCATTTTTGACTTGGAGGAATGTGGGCAGCGGGGTCCCCCAGGGCTCAGTCCTCAGGCCCACACTGTTCAACATCTTCATCAACAACTTGGATGAGGGGGTAAAAAGCACCTTGTTCAAATTCGTGGATGAAGGGCTTGTAATTAGAGGTGTACCGATATATCAGTCACATATTGAATCAGCTCTGATAAAAGGAAAATTAACATTACCGGTATTTGGCTTTTTTTGGCTGTTGTAGCCAATAATGTCACCAATAAATGCTGCATGCATGCACACAGCCACACACATGCATGCGGTCAGGAACGCAGCTTGGAGAGCAGTGTCTTGCCGGTAAGTCGGGGCGGGGGAGGGTGCGGGGGGCATGGCCGGGGCAGACGGAGGCCTCCACAGTGAGGGAGGGAGTGGGGCTGGGGCAGAGGCAGGGACAGGCACTGCCCAGTCAGGGAAGTGAATGTGACCCAAGGACTGGGAGCAAGATGGAGCCACAGGCAGCTTTTTGCAGGGAGCATGGGTGGGGACGGGGGGCTGCTCCCTGCCGCTGTGTGCGCCCCCAGGAATAGCATAAGTGGCATGTGCTCCCCTGGATTTGTGTGCAGGGCAAGCGCGAGCTGCCTGCTGCAGGCTCAGGGCAGGGCCTGTACCAGCCTCTTCCCAGCAGGGTGGCTGGGCTTGGAGCCAGCGGGAGTGGGACAGGCTCAGCTACGTGGGGTCGGGACCACCCCAAGGACTCATGGCCAGTGCTGGGCTCCCAAGGGAAAGGCAGCAGAGCAGAGTGCCCTGAACAGAGGTGGCACTAGGAGGGGTTGGGTCCTATAGCTACCTCAAAATTCCTTGTAGCCCCCTTGAGATTGTGAAACAGGTGCTTGTCTATGTATTTTACACACAGTTAAATGGGGGCAAAGAATGATTTGCCAGAGGGCTCAAAGCAAGACAGTGGAAAACTAGGAAGCAGAACCAAGCTGGCCTGGCTCCAAGTCCCTCTACTCAAAGCCCCCTAGGGACATTATATCACCCCTTTCTTCAATTTCCTGTTCTGAGAAAGTGACACTACAACATCCTCTTGTTGATGGCTTTCTGTGAACTTCATGTTTAAGAAACCATGCACCATTAACAAGGGGAGCTCTGACTAAAAGCAAAGGGTGAAGAGACCACCAAAAATAATAGAAGGATCACTTGGTGCCTTTGAGGCTTTGCAAGCCAGCCTGGGAGACATCTCCTGGAGAACAAATCTATGAGTGAACCTCAGTTCTTTTCATTCTCATTTATAGGTGCAGGGAAGGTGAAACAGGCAGCAGGCTCACTCAATTAAATGTCTGTCTACTCTCAGCCAAAACTCACAGGCTTCTGTAACACAACAGTGAAGCCCATTTTCTTACATGACCCATCCAAGAAGTTTCATTTGTTCACAAGCTTTGTTAGCCAAAGGCCTCCTCCTCTGAGGAAGCTGTCAGAAACTAATCCATAGAACACTGAACATGAGGAATTAGGAGGCAAATTAGCTAACTATCACTGGCATGTTCACTTCCACAGACAGTAATTAAGGCTGTGCTTAAAAAAAACTCCACTCAGAGCTCAGATTACAGCTCTCCACTACTTCCGCCAGTGGCACTACTTAAATCACCAATTGGGGTTTTATTTAAAAAATGTAAGAGCATTTTGCAACTGAGTAACTAAATAATGTGATGTTGAAAGTCTTTTTGTGTCACAGTGAGGAAGTTTTGTAAGGAAGTGGCTCAGGAATTTCATAGGAGGGCAGAGAAAAACTTTTTCTCCCCTCACTTTCACTGAAATAAATAATTTGTGTCAGACTGGATTTTAAAACACCAACTGCAATACAGAAAATAAGTATGAAAGGCACTTGTAATTAGAGGTGCACCGATATATCAGTCCAATATCAGATCAGTACCGACATAAAGAAAACTGTCTATACTAGATATCAGCCCGATGGGGCCGATAATTTGGCTGATAAATGCCCGTGCTGCGCGCAACCACAGTGCAGCACTCAGGCAGCAAGAAGCAGAGCCGGCAGCATGGAGAGCTGCCTCCAGTTGGTAAGTCTAAAGGGCAGTGGGCAGGGAAGGGGCATGGGGAGGCAGTTCAACGCCCTCCACAGTGAGGGAACAGGGGCAGCTGCTGACCAGCTAGGGTGTGGGGGGCGTGTGGGACAGAGGTGCGGCTTGTGGGGTGAGGGAAGCTCCTGCTGCTGCTTGCACCCTGGGAGGGCAGGGAGGGAGGGGGGCATGTGCCCCTGGATCTGCACGGTGCAGGGCAGGCTGCAGCTGCGGGGTGGAGCTGGAGTCTGTGCTGCACGGGGCTCTTGTTGCCGAGGGCTGGGCTCGGAGCATGCTCTGGCAGCACTGGGGGGGGGCTGCAGCCACCCCAAGTTTTTGCCACAGCTCCGCTCCCAGCCCCGCTCTGCCGTCAGCCACCGCCGCAGCTTTGGGCAGCAGCACAGGGCTGGGAGTGGAGCTGTGGCGAAATCTGGGTTGGCTGCAGCCCTCCCAAAGTGCTGCCAGAGCCCGCTCTGAGCCCAGCCCCCAGCAACTAGAGCCCCGCACAGTACCAGCTCCAGCTCCACCCCACAGCTGCAGCCCACCCTGCACTGTGCAGATCCAGGGGCACACGTCGCCCCCTGCCCCCCCTCCTGGGGTGCAAGAGCAGCGGGAGCCACCCCCACCCCACAAGCTACGCCTCCGTTCCACGCGCTCTGCTGCCCCAGCTGGGCAACACCTGCCCCTGACCCCTCCCTCACTGTGGGGGGGTTGATCTGCCCCCCATGCCGCTACCCTCCCCCCACCCTTCCACCACAATGGACTTACCATCTAATTGGAGCTGTATTGGACATTGGATCGGTATCAGCTGATATGCCCCTTTAAATATCAGCTATCAATATTGGTCCCCAAAATCTTTATCGGTGCACCCCTATTTGCAATGCAGCTGGTTGTGAAGAGAGTGATACTTACGGTAAAAACAGCCAGCATCCTCTCCAAGCTGGGACCATCCTGGGCAGCACCGGTACACAGTCTGATACTCCATGGTGTACACTTGTCTGTAGCTCGTGTAATATGTTGTTCTAAAAAAAAAAAGAAAAACCACAAACAAGACCAGTGTTAATTCCTATTGGAGAAGGATTTACTATGGAACAGGGCAGCACAATGCTTCAATTCTGGCAGTGGCACATCAATTAATTTGTTTCTAAATATTCTGAATGTATTCCCACATATTATAAATCAGAGATTGTGGATCTTAAGAAAACATTTTTCAGCTCATTGTATTCAGGGAGGTGAGAGCCCAGAGGGAGACTGATTCACAGCATTCCCAAAACTTCTCCTTTCTTCAGAGTTTTGTGTTTCAGGAAACCTTTTAGGATTCTATGTAATCCCCTCCCCCCACCCCAGATTTAAATTACCATTTCACAAAGGAAATTCAATTTATGAAAAACAACAAGGTACTTCAACTCTGGCCCTGGCAGGCTAGCAGCGTTAAGGGATCAGTGAGTTCAGAAGTGATAAAGCAACCCTGCAAGCATCCCATTGGGAAACATCATGCTATTCCATGCACAGAAGTGTCCCAATGCTGTCACATATTAAACAAGAAGCTACCAGACATCCTGGAAGGTTCCCGTCTCCTGTTCTCTTTCACCAGCTCCTATATACCCTATGCATAATTCCTCATCTGCCACCTTGAGCCCCTTACAAAAGAGTATTTCATACATAAAATGAAGCTGGCAGCAATATGGACAATCCCAGACTAGGGCTTCAGCTACCAAGGGGACAACAAGAGCAAGCAGCATTGCATACAGCCACCTGATCATCACATAACCCACCTAAAGCCCTGCCCTGCTGGCTTAGTGCTGGCTGTGGACTACAATCCCAGAGGCACCTGGAAGCTGGAAGAGGAAGTGATGAGCAACCCTGCAGAGTCTTGCTGCTGTGACCGTGGACTGCAAATCTCAGAGACCTTGGGGACAGCAGGAAGAGAAAGTGAACACACAACTCATGCTAGCTGTGTGCCAGAGAGCTGTTCTCTAGAACCCCCTGGCTTCTGGCTTGAGCCACTGTAGGCATGTGACTGCATTTCCTGAATCACAAGTGAATGTCTGTTCATGTGCTTGTTGGTTCAATCTTTGCAGCTTAGACTAACCTGCAAAGACTGAATCAATTCAGCCTTCAGCATTTTGACTGTCTGTACTTAGCCAAAAAGCAAAGACCAGGGGAGGCCCCTGCTCACAGATCTGTTTCCTGGGTCTGCTGAGCTGATGACAGACAGAATGTTTAGTCTTCTGAGTGTCTGGTCTGGGCCATCTTCAGGTGCAAAATATTTCTTCAACAACCAAAACCTGCCAGACTAAACACAGCCTATGTTTTCCTTGACCCTCCTGGAGAAGAGGCTTTGGCCACAAACCAAGTGCATGACCAGAGAGGAGGCAAGACTTCTGAAGGTTTTCCTTTCTCAATGCCTATCTACATCAGTCTTCTTCCCACTCTGTTCTACCCCAAACCCTTAGCCTCAAATCATAAGCCCTTCTCAGGCCCCCAGGCATGAGCCTTTTTATCTAACACACTTCCTGGGCATTTAGTAAAATCTTCCCCTGTTCCCCATTAACAAGCATTAAACATTGCAAAGTGCTTGCCTAAGGAGGCCAGGATCGGTAGCCCTGCATTCCAGATGTCACTGGACTTGTCCAAGCAGACTCACAGACCTGGTACATGGCCATCCTGCCCGTCTTGGAGCATCTGATCTTCCTATACTTCTCAGTTCACACAGAGCCTACTTATTTATTTTGTGGTAGGACCCAGAGGCTCTAACCAGGAACATGGTTCTGTGCTGGCAGATACTGCACTGAGGCTGAGAACTGAAGGTCCACTTAATGAGCCCTGCTAATGAGTTCCAGGGTGGGAGTCAGCATGGGGAAGCAGAGGTTGGATAAATAAATAAAAGTAACACTTTTTTCCCTTGGAAATGTAGTGCAGTTTGTATACAAAAAACAATACAGATCAAACTTTTGAAGCTGACGTTAAAAATTCTGCTTTGGCAGGACATGAAACTGCTCCCCCAAAGCATGATGGACAAACAACAACACAAAATATCTGGCACAGCAGAAAGTGTTGTGCATGTCTACAGAAAATATTTATCTAAACTAAACTGTTTGATTTTGTCTATGTGGTTCTACAAACCAACTGCATAATGGCAAACAATTCAAATGAATTCCCATGAAGGAACCCTTCCACCATTCTGCACTCTGCACTGCCAAAAACCATGTTGAGACAAGTAAAAGTGGTTATCCATTTTTGGTATAAGCTGTTATTGAATGATGACGAAAGCAAGCAGTTTCCAAATACAGCAGAGCAAAACATTTACAGCCACTCATACATCAGGAAAAGGAGCCACCCTCTTGACATCCATCTGGACCGTGCATTGTCAAAAGTTTCCCACCAGCCCAATACCCTATGTTGAAAACAAATACAGGTTTCCCGTGCTTCATGTTCTACATGCATTCCTGGAAAATGGCACATAACTTGAATTCACATATAGGGAACCCACTTTACAATGTAATGAAAAGAGATACGTTCCAAGACCTCTACTGTACTGACCCCCAGAGCCATTTCTACTGCTTTTACAGGACAATTTTGGTACTCACTGGCAGCAGACAGTACACACAAGCACAGGGTGCCATTACCATAATGGGGATGGCAAGTATAGAAACACATGTCGCAGACAATGAGTGAGATGCACACTGAGTGAGATGCACAGATCCACACAGGAGACTATATTTTGTTGTGCGTCATTCACACAATGCACAGCACAAAGCAGTTGACTGCGGGCTTCCACCGTACTGATCACGTAAGAGTGAATTTACATCACATATAACAAATTTTTGGTATAAAAAGGGTCATCGCATAAGAGTGAATTCACACATATAGAGCCCACATAAAATGAGGGAAACCTGTAATGCTTTTAATGAAATATAGCACGCATTACAATGGGTAAAGGTAATGCTAAGGATGTGGTGCATCACTAAGCCAAAAAGCATCCATGGTGGAAATGACCAAGATGA
>NW_005841851.1:5367332-5368107 GCF_000455745.1 Alligator sinensis
TTGGGCGGGAGTGCCGAAAACCCCCCACAATGTCTACCTTGGAAGGTGCCAGAGTGCCAGCATGTCAGAAAAACAAAGGGGGGGGTGTACGTGGCAGGACGCACTGCATAGTAATATATTTAATAATCATAAATGTTGCCTTTGTTGTATATTCCTTTTTTGTTGAGCATGTTGCAATGAGAGAGAAAAAAGGACAAATAAGAGAAAGAAAAAAGAGAGCAGAGAGAGAACCAGACACACGCACACAGAGAACCAGAACACACCCAGAGCAGACACATGCACACACACATCCAGAACCAGACACGTGTGCATACACAGACACACAGGACCAGACAGAGGCAGACAAACACGCACAACCAGATGCGCGGGCACACGGAGCTGGGCTCCGGGGCCACTGGACAAAGTCTGCTCCAAGGTACGCGTGCACCTTCTGGTATGGAACTAATGCCGGAGCCCACAGCAGATGTTTGCAGCCTCCCGACTGCAGCCAGCCCAGGCTCTGGGTAGCTGCTGCCATCCATGGCAGGACTTGCAGCCACCCAGCTACCTGCTGGGAGCAGCCCAGGCTTCGTGGCTGGCAGCAACTGCCTAGAGCCCAGGCCATCAGTGGTGTGCCAAGCAAAATGGCCTCACGTGCCGGGGGTTGCTGACCCTTGCCAAGGTGTTTTCCTTCTGGATCATGCAAGTTCAGAAACAGATGAAAGGCTATTTTAAGTGAAAGCAGGGATTCAATAGGAAAAAAACAGCTGGACCATCTCTTGTCCTTTGCCATTTC
>NW_005841851.1:5368309-5395190 GCF_000455745.1 Alligator sinensis
CCTGCTACTTAAGATGGGGAGGGCATGTGGGGGAAAATGAAAAAATATTTTACCCAGTTCAACTCCTGCTACTTGTCAGCATGTCCATTAGCACAACAGTTCTCAACCTTTTGCACCTTATGTCCCACCAACCACTTTGTCAAAAAACCCTGGTCCCACCATGATAAAAACAAAACCCCACTTTTCCCGAGAAGTGTATTATTATGTTTACATGCATTTTAGTATTATATTAATCATTAATTGAAATTTTCAAATGAGCTGAAGTCCCATCTACACGACCTTCACATCCCACCCCCATTGGTTGGGAAACTGCATTAGCAGACACTGCTCAGAGGAATGGTAAAGGCAGGTAAGGAGACCCAATAACTCCCAAGAGGAGGAGAAGGGATAAAATACCAGCTCTGCAGCAAGTGGTTAACTTCAGGATCAAGATACAGGGTATGGGAAACATTCTTTTGAACAGCACTGGCAAAGCACCTCTCTTTCATATGCTTTGGTTAGATAAGGATTCTGCCCAGCATCAATCTGGCGCTTTTTATGCTCATATCAGAATCAATAAACCTTAATAAAGCAGGAAGTTCTGCACTGAATTTGGGTTCTCTTCTGCCCTTAAAAGATCTCTCAATGTCCAGAGGAGCCGCAAGGGAGAAACACCTCATCTCATCTCTGTTAACCTTTCCAAGCCCAGCCTGAGGGCAACAAAATTCAGAGCTCAAGCCCCAGGTTAGTTCACAAGGGCCATGCCCTAAGGCACCCACATATTAGCACCAACAGAATCAGAAAGACAGCAGAATCAGAAATGACAAGGGACTAGATAATTTAATGTGTTTTCTCTATCTGCCACCCAAGCCCCAGTCACTATGCGACTGCTCCTGATAGTGTACTTCCTAGCGTGAAGTATCATTTGTTTTGGTTTGTATAAAGCGTGGCAATCCGATATTCTGGGCACAGAGACAAATGTTAACAAAAATAAATACTTCCACTAGTAGCAATATCCAAGAGCCAGAAGAAAGCTCTCTGAAGCTGACTGTCTCAATGTTCCACCTAGCTCAGAAGAAGCCTAAGGGAACAAAACAATGAATTTGCCCTTGGATTCTGATCCAGAGAAAATCCTTCCAATTTAGCAGGTCCACTGGAGTTCTAGGCTTGACGACAGGAACTTCTCTGTACCTGCAATGTCCCCAGAACACGGCCAGAAATTCCAGGGGTTGGCTGCCTGGCACTACCATTGCAGTTTGTTAAATTAGTCTCGGCTCAGCTTTGCTGACAGCTGCCCCTCATTAAGCAGATGGCACCACTGAACCTGTGCTGGGGAGCAGAGGCTGCATTTTTCCTAGTCACATCCCTGAGCTCCGAGGAGTTGCAGCCAAGTTCAGCCCTGTCCTCTATATCAGAGCCTGAGGCTGTTAATAGTCTTCCTGAACCCATGGCTGTCAGGGCATGGTCCAAATGGAGCAGCTCCAGCAGGAGAAAAAGAAGCTGCGAAATGCTCAGACAGATGCAGTAACCATGTGCTCTGCTGACTTCAGCTGTACAGCTCAAAGGAACCTGGCATCAGATCTTCCTCCTAATAGAACAAATTTGTGGCAATGGGAAGCATCTACCAAGACATTAAGAATGAAGAGATATGCTATGGAGTCCAGCTGCTGTAAGGTTTTCCAAGGCTTTTAAATGCTTTTAAAAAAACAGTAGGGGCTAAATTCTGCTCTCTGTCACCCCTAGGTCCCTGTTAGAGTTCAGCTACCTCTGGGGGCCTGATTTTTGAGCACTGACACAAGGGGGAAGATCCTTCTTTCCCAGAATGTTGGGTCTGTGAAGGCCTACAAATTAGCTAGCCAAACCATAAGTCAGGTTGGTGCATCTCTGCCCTGCTCCTGATAAGCAGGGCACACTTCAAAGACCCACTAGCTAGATTCTTGCAAGATGTAAGCAGGGTACAGGCTAAGGACTGACCGGGCCTAGAAAGAACTCTCCACCTATTTCTAGCCATGGTCACTCCAGATGAGGGCTGGTACACACCAAGAAGTCACCGGGGGAAGCTGTGTTTGGTGCTGCCTATGCTGGATCTGCTGGAGATAAGCAGAGATCTCTGACTGGTGGGACTATCCAGGTGCACATTTCACCAGGGCTGCAAGCCACTGACGGGTGTATAGATCAGCCAGGAACCGAGCAAAATTAAAATGTTCTCCAAAAAAGGCTGAGAGGTTTGTTGCACTTGAATCTCTAGTTTCTTCTGAGGCAGAAGGCAGCTTTTTGTTCCAGAGTGGATGGATATTCCTAATAGAGCACAAAGTAAAATTATGTTGTTTGAGTCCCTTGATTTAAAATGTCAAAAATCTGGCATCAAAGAATTTAAAAAGGGACAGTTGCGACTGGAGAATTCCCAGGCTTTGAAGTAGCAAAAGACAAGGCAACTACCATTTCAAAGTGCTCCTTCAAAACACAGTCACAGAGACACTCTATGTTTCCTGCTATATTACCATTACATAGATATCATCACCACGATAATTACAGACAATTACAGGTTAGGAGAAATTCCTTAAACTCAAGACTTAAAAGCTGTCTCTAGTCCAGGATGTTTCCTTGGAATTATTTTCCAGATGGGTCTTTAAAAACAGGCTTATCACTTTTCAAGGGGGTGGGGAAAAGTAGAAGAAAAGTTAAGGAAAGAATCAAGTTACACAATGGTCTTATGCTTGGCTCTACCCTATTATAACAGGGGCTGCTGCCCAGACGGCAAGAGTTTTATTTTGGATCTCAGAACCCAGCATTTGTGCTGCCCTGTACAACCAGCACCTCCAGGTTGATCTCCCTGCTCCCGATTTTGGCCCACCAGCCACCTATTCAGTACACCGATAGGCTGCCCACTACCTATCAACTCAAACTATTGCACTTAGGTTACCGAAGGCCAAAATCATCTTGCACCTAAGCAAGTATAGGTCTACTGATGGGAGCTGTTGTACCTGCTTATATCAGGGCTGAATTTGGTCTCCTTTAAACTTCATGACACTTGCTTTATAAGAAAACCCTGTGATTCTGCACCAAAGCAAGTGTCAAGTCAACTACTGTCATGACAGCAGTTAGGCACCTTCTGGATGCACCTCCATCACACCCATCACCACATCTCCGGGCTGAGATTTTAGCTTCTCTGGTGGTGCCAGCCCATTACTTTTAATTGATTCCATCTGCAGCCAAGCTCATGGCTTCATCCAGGGGTGCTCCAAGGTTACCAAGATGATCACTGATGCGTATCTGCTGTTAACAAACTCTGTATCCCAGTGCCAACAGCAGCTGAAGACCACAGCTGAGCTGCTGACAGCAACCTTGCACTAATTTCATTTTACTCCAACAAACCTTGCATTTTATTTCTCTGGATCAGCTGGAAGGGAGCCTACTCATGGCAGCCTATTTACAGAACTTACAGCCAGAAGGCACCATCAAGATCACCTATCAGCTGACCTACTGCAAAACATGCTGAAGATGCCATTTAGCAGTTCCACCATCGAGACCATTTGAAAAGGTTTCCATTGCCACAGAGTGAATTTCAGCCTTCAAATCTTTAGTTTAGACCCACATTTTTTGTGTGTCCAGAGGCTGGGGGCAGAGGGGCATGATGAAAGGCTGCAATCAAAAAGTGAGTAAGGACACAGCTGGCTATTAAAAATATAGGCTTTATGGAGAAAGCTGTGCAAGGGAGCTCATTAATAAAAAATTCCAACAAAAGAGGGGAATAAAAAGGGCAACAGTAAAATGTTGTCTATGTATCAGAGTGGCCAATTACAGTGGAGGGAAGAGAGAAGGGGTGAGGAGTGATGTAGTGTGGTATGCCTAGTGGACATACCAGACCTATGGGTGTCTATACATGTGCTCTGGAGTGGGGGCGGGGGGGGGAGGTGCTTTAACTAATTAGCATGCTCCAGCAGACTTGTAGCAGACTTGATTAATCAAGTCTGCTCC
This sequence comes from Alligator sinensis, assembly GCF_000455745.1. Lineage (NCBI taxonomy): Eukaryota > Metazoa > Chordata > Crocodylia > Alligatoridae > Alligator > Alligator sinensis. The sequence goes on from NW_005841851.1 coordinate 5,372,267, forward strand.
AAGGTCCATCATGTGACTAGGTGCCCTACATCACAGAATGATTGGTACCTACATGTAACACTGACTCATTTCATAGTGAACTGGTTTAAAAGAGTTCTTGATTTTTCTAGGCACACTTTTTAACTCTTCCAGGCAGCTCTAAACTGATTTAACAGACTGCTTGTCTGCTTCAGGTTTAAACTGTATTTAAACTGGTCTAAGTGTTACATATATCCATAACCTCACATATTGATAGTCCTTGATTGTTTGTTCATACCTACTCAGATAGGCTTCTGGTACCAATGCCCATATATTATACCCCTGACCTAGAAAAGACAGACCTAGGTTAAAATGCTAAAGGGAGTCAGCCAGTGAAGTGAGTTACATCTTCTATTCATAAAGACAATATGAGAACTCCCTATAAGAACTGTTAAAGTGCAAAAAAGGGAAAATATTAGGATTTTCAGTTTTATGACCTACACTCAGAACAGAGCCCATCTTCAAAGCTCTGCTTGAAACTGTCTTACACTCTACTCAGGAGGAGAGTTTTGATGCTGTTAAACATCAGAGGATGCATCTTGATTGACTTTTCATGGTTTGGCTTCATTCTCTGCACCTCTGTGTAGTAACTGCTCTGGCTAATCCTACCATTTTTTATTCAACAGTCTCTGCTCTGATGAGATTAAGAGAAAATGGAAATGCATTCATTTTCTTCAAGCCTTCCCACAACCCCAAAAAAGAGATTTCCAGCTCAAGCTGATTTCTAGTATTGTCAGTCAAAAATATGATCATGGTGCCAAAAGCAACTCTTCTACAGTATGTCTGCATGGAGCCCAGTACCAGACTGAACTATTACAATGTGGATGCCACTAGAGATCACTTTTAAAAAAAAACAGCTAGCAAAGAGTAAAGATTCTGATGTGATTTGTGGCACTTCCTATGGTAAGGGCATAATGATTATTAAAAATTAGCTTTTTTCAGTTCTAAGAGGTACTGGATTTAACCCATCATGGCTTTTAATGATTTGGATCCTGGGCACTCTCCCATTAAACCGCAGCAATTGAGATCAGCTGGGACACACAGGTTCAGAGTTCCTAGATTTGATAGCTCCTAGGATCTGAGGAGAAGAGTACAACCCTTAGGTTGGAAACAAGTTCCTGCTGCTGGTCTGACTGAGGCTGAATTCACTGAGTGGCAGGATGCATTGCAAAACCTCTCCAGGCTTCAAGCAAGGATGACTGGGAAGGTTGGGCAGAGAGATCTTGTGTTTGTATGGGCGAAGAGTGCTTAGTGTTTCGAAAGCATTCTTTCATCATGATAACATAAGAGTGCCAAACTGGGTTAAGCCAATGGTACATCTACTCCAGTGTCTGTGTAAGGGTCTATTCAAGACACGATTCTGCAGATTTCACAAAAAACACCAAATATGGGATTGTCCACAAAATCAATTTACAAAAGTGTATAGTTCATATAATATGCTGTTTTAGACTGTCCTACTGCTTACTGCAATACAAAGGCAATTGACTTGCATCTAAAATTATGCGATGATATCACTACAATCATAGATCATGTGGTTGAGAGTTCCTGGCTTCTTGCATTGATGTAGACTAAGTGAAGGTGCCAGTCACTAAGGTAGAGTGAAATGATTATTCAGCAACATATTTTAAGAAGTTAAATACAGTAGTTTGAAGTATGAAAATGACTGAAAGTAAATCATATAAAGCTAAATACATTTGAGCTCAGGACTGTGCAACACAGTTCCCTGTAGGAATCTTACATTCAGATGGTGATAAATTGTTTCGTTCATCTTGCAACATGACTTTAGATGTATCAAGAAAAAACACCACTGAATGCCATTTAGAGTCTGAACTGCATATAAAAGTAAAGACTTCTGCAGAGGCTGCAGATCAGAACAAAAAACAAATGACAGTGTCCTCAATTTTTAAAAGAACCACTAAAAGCAGTTTAACAAGAAGAGAAACTACATTTGTGTTAGTGGAGGCATTCACTGCTGCCAGCATACCTTTGGAAAAAATTGATAACCTGAAACTAAGGGAGTACGTAAAAAAAACAAAATACATACCAAATGCTGGCAGTTTCCCATGTGCAAACAAATTTTGCCAGGATTATCTACCAAAAGTAACTGCTTTTCACGTTCAGTCTACAAAATCTGCATTGGCAGAATGATTCAATTTCAATTGTAGCAGACAAAACAACAAATGCGCAGAATAACTGCATTTATTGCAGTTATTCTGCAATAATTAGAATATTAGAATAACTGCAGTTATTATAATAACTGGTGACTCCACATTTTATTTACACCTGGGAGCTGGAAAGACTGCAGCCTGCCTGTTTTTCAAATACAGCCGGCCTGGATCACCTCACGTCTGTAAATTTTTCAACTGTAGCACAAGCTGTAGTGAAGGCTGTTGTAAACTATGGCTTAGAATTTAACAAGATCTCAGCATTTCTCTCTGGTAATGCAGTGTATATGTGCAAAGCTTTTTCTGATGTGCTCCATGGAATGATGCCCAATGCAATTCACGTTACCTGAAAAGCACACATTCTTTCTTTAGTAAGTGATATCTGGTGCACATGTTTTCCTGATGTGGATAGACTGGTTTCCTCTTTTAAAAAGCATTCAAACATTGTTCAGGCCATAGGTTTTGATATAGGAGTCCATCACCAATCAAAGAGAAGATCTAAATTCAACTGTGTGACTTCCGGCAGAACCAGCGATTACAAGGTGGAAATTGTGGTTTAATGCAGATTACCATGCAAAAAATATTAAGTACTAATAGCAATGTGTGTGCAACGAGCTTGAAATCACACTTGGCACACAGCATATGCTTAAACTACGTAATCTCTTAAAACAGGGCGACACTGAAGATAGAGTTAAGTTTGGGGCTGAAAACGTGATTTGGTTCATGGAGCTTCTAGCGTGATTTGAAAGTCTGCAGGTTTTGATTCACAAAGCACAAAACAAACTGATGGATGTAATAAATTGTATTGAAGACATGGCATCACAACAACTTTTAGACTGTCAAACTGAAAACCAATGCAGACAAGAACTGTTCCAGGCAATAGCTGCAAAGTTAAATCAGTACCACAAATACGATCAGTCACTACCACCTCAACTTAAATAACTAGCTGCCTACTTTTTTAGTGCTGTTCACATTTTTTACCCAAATCAGGTGCCTTTTCTTAGTTTTGACCCTCAGCTAAAATTAAATCAATCTCTGGATGGCAGAAAGAATATGACAATGAATAGGCTGCTTACATGTATGTTGTCAAAGAATGACAGATGCCTCCAAATGTAACTGAGTTTTGAGATTTTGTTTCTGATCAGCTTCCACATCTCTACATCTTGGCAAAACACTGCTTTACAATTCCAACCAACTTAGTGGATGCAGAACATGCAATATCGGTATAAGGACAATTCTTCACACTAGAGACAGAGGATGTCAGCTGCTACCACTGGTGGATACTGCATGCTAGCATTTAACAACTAAAATTAATCATTTTTATTAAGAGAAGCATAAATTAGTATTTCTAAACTTTTTGTACAACTCTACATATAATTTATTTTGTTGTACTACTTGTATGAGCACATGCAGGAAATATCCATGGAATTTGCTATTTACACTGTGACCAACCCATGAAAATTGTTTAGTTTCTTTGTGATTTAAGTAGACCCCTAGTCCTGTGGCAAGAGTGGAGACTTTAGAGCAGAGGTGACCAACCTGCTGCATGCATGCTACAAGTAGCATGGACAGCTACTTCTTTAGAGGGAGAGCACTGAACCACATACGAATAAAGAATCATTTTGCGATGTGTTTTTCACCAACTTCCACATGCCTAAACTCTTGAGGTAGGTATATTGTTTAAAAAAAAAAAAAAAAAGAGTAAATACTCAGCCAATTTAATTACAAAATCAAGTATTTCATTCCTGTGAGCAGCACTGCTGGAGCAAATACCAAGAAGTAAAGTGAGTTAGAATCCAATCTGCCTCATACCTTGTCAGCATAACTATTACCTAAGATCAGATGCGTTGCTGGTAATGCAAGAAGCAGAAAGTATGTAAAGAGCATGAAAAGTCCCAGAGTGTGCTTGTGATAGCATTAGCTCAGACGAGGCCCTTGCCTTGTTAATACATTAGATCTACAATTCTTGTGAATAAGCCTGGGCACAGCCATGTCAATTTAAAGTCATTTTTCAGAGTATAACCCAAATTTCCAGATAGGCACGGACAATAAAATGCCTTGTGTTCTATGGTACTCCCAGTTTCTTTCCAGTCCTCTGCATCATCTATAAAAAGGAAGAGGTGTTCTCTCCATGGTAGTATTCCTGGTTCAATGACCTTAAAGTTGACTGCCGACTTGGTTACTACAGTCTAACAGAGGCAGGCCAGTGAGTTCTATTTTAATGAGAATAAAGCCTGGCAGAGGCCCTCACCCCTTTGCTTTGCTTGGCTTTGGAAAAGCCTGCTGCAACAACTGCCCCCTCACACCATCTCAGCAAGGCCTTGGAGATTTTTATCATATACTCTTTCAATTTCAGGCTTCCTACTGGATTTCTTTTGTGTGTGCAAGAGCCCTTAAAGGAGCCTGAGAAAGCACTGGCATCATAGAACATTGTACCAGGAGGCAGATAAGAGAATACAAAAAGCATAACTGAATTTTTATGTCATGAAATCTTAATAGCTTCTCCCGCAATGGATAAGAAAGCTGAAGTGTATACTGTTCTATAAAATAAGATACCTGGAATTTATTATGCAGTGTATTTGTGTTATACTGTACTACCAAAATAGCAGGGGCTGTGGGATAGATTTATAGGTCAGACCTTGCTAATCTTCCCAATGAGCGACTGCACTTCAGTCATTAACGTGGGAAGAGCCAGTGGCCAATTTACAATATGCAGGGTCCCCTACACCAGCAGAGATTGGGAGGACTGCACAAACAGTGCCTGCTCCTTCTGCAGAGAGAAGTGCTAGACTCCAACACCCATCATTACACAGCACATGAAATAGTGGTTGCAGGCTCTAGCTGAAGCAGTACCCGAGCTAGATGAAGGGTCAGGGCTGGATCTGAGTAAGGAAGGGAAAAGGACGGAGGGTTTCAGAAGATTCCTCAACCCAAAACAGCCTTACTGTGATTAATTATTGATCACTTGTTGGTAACTGAGTTTCAGGAGCAACCAGTCTGGGGCCCATTGTGATCTATGCCACGCTAATCCCCTGATAAATGACAGATGCTCTCTTAATTCCCCATTAACCAGGTAAATTGCAGCCTCTAACTCACAAAACCTGCACCTATGTTTTCAGGGTCTTGCTGACAGCGCAAAATTTCACCATGCTCAGAGTAGGATGTAGAACTGAGCTTCCTGACGTGATACTGGCTGGTCAGAACAGATTAGGGCACCATATGCTCAGCCTCATCATGATTAAATCCGGCTGGATGTTTTTGGCCAAAGAACTATTTTTCCCCTCCTGAAAAAATTCTGTCTTTTCCTGAGCCATTTGATTTTTAACAATGCGCAATAAAACTCCTGCACTGTGAGTGATTGCTTTCAGGAGCTCTATAAAACTTCACAAAGACATCTGCACTCTTCTGTTCTGAAGATGAGGGATGGGATGATGTGTGATGCCTTTAATTAATTTCAAAAGCATGGCATGATCACAGGAAACAGATGTAATACACATTTAGCAAAGTGGAAACAATTAACCGCAGTGGCTAACCTGTGTCAAAGCCAAAAGCGCTTATGTACTGAGGGTTTGAAGGTCTCAAGTGTCTCAGCACTAAAAGCATGTATATATATACACACACACACAAGATGCATCACAGTGCCAGGCTGAAGCACCCGCGACCAGCTCTGCATGCATTTCCCAAGCCAGAAACAGCATAGCTGCATCAATGCAGAGCTACATATGGTGCAATAGCTTCTCAGAGCTTATTCCAGCATGTGCAGAATTGCACTAACTCAGTACAACTCTGCCTTATGCCACAGACACATAGCCCACGTATACTCAATAAGTTTCACTGCTACTGTAGCACACAAAGACTCCAATTTAGATCAAGTCTTCATTATACTCGGTCCCTTGCCAAAACATGCAGAAGAGACCTCTGCAGCATAGGCGACTGGTAGGGGGTGCATGGTGGTGCATGTGCCCCCCCCACAGGGACGGTGCCCCCCGAGAGTCGACACTGATGCTGTCGGTAGGGCTGGTACCTCCCCTGACAGGGCCGCTGCCGTCGGCGGCTTCTGTACGTGGCCCCCCAGATTCAGGAGGCACCAGTCACTTATGCTCTGCAGTAGTGAACCAGGGGGTAAGCAGGGCACCAGTTAAGGATTCATAAAATCCCTGTTGTGTTTAGCTAGATAAACGTCTAATAAAACTGCTACGCAACTGATAACTAATCTGTGGTCCTTGTTTTCACAGCTCTGTGAACATGGCTTTCTGATTCGGCGAAGGTCACTATACAAACACCATCTTCTCTGGGAACAAAACTGCAACATGAAATCAAAAATAAGTAAATCATGTAAGCTGCAGCAATTAGAGTACAGCTAAATGGTGACTGAACCTTCTGTCAGATCCTTTCATATAAACCCCACCTCATGTTACACATATTATGACCACTAGTGTACTGCTTATACATTTCTTATTGTCCACTCCCTCTTGTGAACTGAAAAAGGAGGAGGAGCCTATGTCTTCTGCTCCCCTCTGTAACCATCGAGTACACTACTTATACTACCTTCTTCCCTAGCCATTCTTTTATAATCCCTGGAGAAGACACCAGCCTCTAAGACCAGTGTCCTTCATACAGAATCATAGCGAAGTAGGGTTGGAAGGAATCTCCAAGGATCACCTACTTCAACCCCATGCGTGAAGCAGGATTATCCCTATCCAAAGCATAATCTAAACTCTACATAAAGATTACCGTCAACCCTGACACAATATAGACCTAACACCCTAGCCTGCCACAGGTAAAGTAGGGGAACCACGGCAGTCTGTCTAGTTTCTATAAAATGTTGTCAATACACACTCAAGAGGTCCTTGGTTGAAGGCTACACCCCCCACAGTTCACCCCACACTGGAAGGCAAACACCCCCACAGTTCATACTAATCTGACCATGGGGTAGATTTTCAGGCCATAGCTCATGCATCCCAGGAAAGAGTTCTGATAGGTGACAGTGTGTCTGGCAGCAGTCCTCACCCCCTTGTAACAGGAAGCCAGAGGATTTCAATGTGAAATCCAGGACCCTGCCCCTGCTGCTGGAGGGGGGAGTCAATAGCCTGTTAATGACCCCTTGTTCTTTACTTCACAGATGTTAACAATCACCTGTGAGGTAATAATTAGCTACTTTTTTTTTTTTTCTATTTCTTCACAGCTCCATACTCTGTGCCCAGGATGCTTGTTTTAATTTTCACTGACCAGCTGGGACTGGCCTCTGAAATCCTGGACTGTCCCAACCACTCTGGGATATATGTTCACCCTACTTTACGGGGATGCTGCAGCAGGCTAAGCTTCCTCGATGGGACCAGCAGCTGAGCAAGGGCTAGCTGCTGGGAAGCAAGCAAGCCAGTAGCAGCCCAGGTATGAGTTACACCTGGGGGGAAGACTATCTAGGGAGCTTGCTGCATGGCATTGGCAATATATAGGGGGTGCACACAGGTGCACGTGCACCCCCTGAGATAGGCCATGCACCCCCTGGAAGTGCTCTTCCAGTTTTGCCGGTTTCACTGCTGGTTGTTCCGGACTCAGTGATCAGCCACTGGGGGACCCCACCCCCATCAGCAATCTGATGCCCCCCCAGACTCGGGAGGCACCAGTTGCCCATGCTACATGGGGCCAGCACCTGGGCAAAGGCCAGGTGCTAGAAGTAGCAGCTCAGGGGCAGACATCTAGGCAGCTCAGAAGTAGAATCTGTGAGCAGCTGAGCCACAGCAGAGAAAGGCAGGCTGGTTACATGTAGGTGGCTGGAGAGTCACTGAACAGGAAGGGGTGGGGTGCTGGAGGTACATAAAGCCAGTGCCTAAGACCAGGAACCAGTCTAGCCCAGGGGTGAGCAATTATTTTGGGCAGAGGGCCACTTACCGAGTTTTGACAAGTGATTGAAGGCTGCATGACAGGCAGCCAGGGGCAGATAAATATTAATTTTCTAAATTTTTTAGGGGCCACACGGGCCGGATAGAATGGCCTGGTGGGCCGCATCTGGCCCACGGGCCGCATTTTGCCCACCCCTGGTCTAGCCCTATAGGCTGCATAGAGAGGATCTCCTGAGTGAGATGGTTGCAGGAGACAGATTGACCAACACCCAAGCAGTCCCAGAGAGCAACAAGGAAAGAGCCAAGTGGGACTTACAGCTTGTGGGAAAGTAATGACTCAGTGTGAGCAGGATTGTGTTGCACAGCCTTTGTGCTTATCTTTACATTCCAATTATGTTAACTGGAAGACTGGGTTCTGGCTATGGGAAATGTGTAGAGGCTATGGAAGAGTGCCTGGCAGGGCATTCAGTGTTAGGCAACTTAGCCTGAGGTCAGGGACCCAGAGGGCTGTGGGCTGGCGCAGACCAAGGCTGGGAGAGCCAAGGCCTGAACAAGTAGAATAGCGTGGGGTCAGAGACCCAGAGGGCTACAGGATAGTGCAGACCAAGCTGGGAGAGCCAAGGCAAGCAGAAGCAGCCTAGTCAGGCATCAGGGATCCTGGGAGCTGAGTCTGGTGTAATGAGTTAGGTTGAAGCTAGAAGAGCTAAGGACAGTGTCAAAAAGCCTAGCTGAGAGGTCAGGGACCCAGAGGAATAAGGGCTAGGACTGGCCTAAAATAGCCTGGTCTGGAATGAGCCAAAGCATGGGTCAGGAACCCCAGAAGGCTGGGGAGAACTAGGCCAAGGCAAGAGGACTAAGGCCCTGAGAGTAGGATGGAAGTCATAGCGAGTTAAGCCATGAAGGCTAAAGCCTGGTGGAAGAAGTAGAAGCTCAACTAGGGTCAGGGACCCAGGGGAAAAAAAAAATCTTTCCAGAGCCACAGGTGCAGTGGGCTGATCAGAGTACAACGGCCAGAGGCCCAGGGAAAAATAGCCTTGCCAGGGCCAGAGGCCCAGCCAGCTAACTAGAGTATTTAACAGATGGACCAGAGAGCCCAGTGGACTACTTAAAGTGACAACTCGAAAGCTTAGGTCTGGCCGAAGGAGTGGAAGGAAGCCACAAACAGCCCATACGGCAACTGGTATCATAAGGCGCTAATAGGCCAGAAGGGCCACAGTGTAGTGTCTCAGGGGCAAGGTTGAGCTAGACTGGGAGGGGCAATTATTTCAGCGGGCGGGCCGCTTAATAAGTTTTGGTGAGCTGTCAAGAGCCACAAGGATAGCCCTGCCCCCTGGTTGCCATCTTGGGACCAGAAGTTTTGTGCCTATCCCCTGACCTTTGCCACCGGAACTCTCTTCCTTTGCCCCCTGGAAATACTCTTTTTCGGGAGAGGGGTTTGCCATCTTAGAACCAGAAAAAACAGTTTATACACTAGAAGGCAAACACCTAGTACAACACATTTTTAATTTATTACAAAAAATATTTTTGTCATGGTTTGTTTGCGTATTGCATATAGAGGTGATTGCATAATAACTCAAAAATGAAGTCTTACTCTTGTATACTGTGTGTGGGGTATGGTTGGGGTTGGGGGGTGTGTATGGTGGAGTGTGGGAGGAGTGGGGGCAATAGGATATGTTGGAGTGTGTATATGTGGGGAGTTGCAGAGACAGGGTGTGGGTGTGTGATACTTGTGGGGTATGAGGCTGGGTGGGTATGGGATTCCCCGCCCCCCTCCCCACTGCACGCCCCTGCTGCCAGCGGCAGCAACAGGCGCTAGGGAAACTGTGCTGGCAGTACAGAATTCTGCAGCTAATACCTCACTTAGATGGAAAGTATATTTTGAGAAGAAAGCAGTGGGTTCAACAAAAGACAGAAATATTAAGACTTGGGATCAATCTATGAACATGTTTCAAAAGGTTCAAAACCCACATTTTACTGATTTTTAAAATGAGTAAAAACAATGACCTTTATGGCAAGGTGGCAAGCCAAGTCAAGACTTAATATTTGACTCACTTATTACATCTGTTTGATTGGTCTGCCTGTGTCTTCTTGAGAACTAATTTCATTTAAGATAACTGAAATTCCCAAAGCTCTCCTTTTCATTGACAAAATAGTTTAAAAAATACACAGACACATACTAATTTGCAGTTCTTTGTTTAGGGCAGTCATTACTCTTACAACACATTAATCTAAACCTAGTTGTGTGGCTTCTTGGTGCATAGTTCATTTTTCACTGCTTTGGAAGAGGGTAGTATCAAAACTAAATTGGCCATGTCCTATCCCTATCAACATCAGTATCAAAATTCTTGTCTTCAGTGAGAACAGGAGTACACCCAGTCTGATCTATATTTTTATAGCCATAGATAATTACCTTTATGCCTTTCCCACTTAAAAGTGTAAATATTTTAAAACACTATTGTATTATTGCTTTATTATACTAGAGTATAATAATAAGTCCACTAGCAAAAGAAGCATGTTACATCATCATTTTTTTAAACATATCAGATGCGACTGTGGTTTCAATATGTTGTAGATTTAATGTCAATGGAAACTGAATGCCCTGAAGGGATTGTTTAACAATCTATATTGGGTGAGAGGAGACAGGGGTGGCAAGGGGTGCACGCGGGTGTATAGAGGAATCATGTGTGCATGTGAGGGGGGGCTGCCTGGGAGCCAGCCAGGGGTGAGGGGAGATGCAGGGGGTGCGTGCAGCAGAGCTTGACCAGTCGGCAGCTGTCCCTGCAGTGCTTTACATGCCCCCCCCCGCCCAAAGCCAGGGCAGTGCTCCCATGCACACCCGCCAGCCCGGGCTTGAGGCCTGGTCAACACTCAACTTCTAGCAGGGCTGTTCCCAGTGTGACTGCAGCTAGCCAGCTCACATTGTCACTGGAAGGCAAGGAGAGCAGAGCAGCACCCAGCTGGCTGCAGCCACAACAGAAACTGCATGCTGGCTGGGGCCAGCAGGGCTGTTCTGCTTCCCTCACCTCCAGCTGCCGCTGCTGCCACTGCTGCTGCCCTTGCCACGCTGCTCGGGGTGGGCAGGGGGAAGCTTCAGTGGGAGGATCCTGCTCAGTGCATGGAGCCCCAGCTCTAGCTCCTGCCACCTTCCACCCACTCTGCCTGCCCAGTGTGATGAGCAGCCCCTGCGGGCGGGCAGGCAGAGTGGGTAGAAGGTGACCACGAGCTGGAGCTGGATCTCCATGCACTGGGCAGGAACCTCCCACTGGAGCTTCCCCCCACCCAGAGTGGCGTGATGCAGCACAGCAGGAGCTGCAGCCGGAGGTGAGGGGAGCAGAACAGCCCCACTGGCCCAGGCCCCAGTCAGAGCGCAGCTTCCAGTGGGCCTGTTCCCAGTGCAACTGAAGCAGATCAAATGCTGCTGTGCTCCCTTCACCTCCAGTGGCCGCTCCTCCTCCTATTCCTGCCCCTGCTGTGCTGCTCCAGGTGGGCAGGGTGGGGGAAGCTTCAGCCCAGTGGCTCCCACTGGAGGTGAGGGGAGCACAGGAACATCCGGCTGGCTGCAGCTGCACTGGGAATAGCCCTGCCAGAAGCTGCGCGCTGGCTGCGGCTGGTGGGAGCACAGCGTGGGCTGCCTAGGTGGGAGCAGGCACGGCTCAACCCCATGTGGAGCACTGCAGAGGCAGCTGCAGGTTAAACCAACGAGCTGACAGGCTAGATCTGGCCCGCGAGCCACATTTTGCCCACCCCTGAGCTAGACTGAGCTCACTCTGGGGCCCCGGGAGCAGCCTCGCAAATTCTTATAAATAATATCAAGGCATAGCAAGTGAGGCAGAAAGGGAGGGTGCCCTGGGAAGCTGAAGTTGGGGCAGGGGTTGAGTGGTCACCAGGGGGCATCACAGCCACCCCTGGGCACTGATCCCGTCACGCTCCTCCACTCCAGGACTCCATGAACTTGAAGTCAATACTTTGATCTAGCTGTGCAGGTCTGCATGTCCATCTTGCTCTCATTCTTATACACCCATGCTCATATTCTGGCTTAAACAAAATGAGTTTGATTTGCATTTTCACTATGAAGAAAGAATTCATGTTCATTCCACACAGCTTAGAATCAAGCTTGAGGAAGGAGCACCTACCTTCGTTCATAGCCCAAGCACCACAGACGTCCTGCACAGCCCTGCTTCCACACTTTGACCATCCGAGTGAAGGCTTGCACGCATGGCTGCTGGTGCCCCACAATTGCCAGCTCTTGCTCTGTACAAACGTTTGGCCTGTCAGAGAAGAATAGACATTCTTTAAACCTCCTCACTGCTGGGGCTGCACCACAACATATTGACAGCTCAGGAAGGAAGAGAAAGTGAGAGGCCTACAATTTTTCCTCAGAAGATATTTATACAATATTTATCTACTCCATTATATTATTTATAAAGGAGGCCTGGGGAGAGAGATGGTCTCAGCTTGTCAGGTCTTGAGCTATCAAGGGCTTTTTATGTCAAATACAACCTCTTAACCTCCTCCCGGAACCCCACAGGGAGGCAACTCAGATCATGAATCACTGATGTAATGTTCTTGAAGCAAGATACATCACTAACTGAGCACCCTGACATTTTTTTCCTGTAATTTCAATCCAAATCACACAAAACTATGACCATTTTGTATGTCTTCATCTCATCTGAATATCAAAGGCCTTTGAGAATCATATCAGCCTCATGGCACCTCTATGAGTTACAGATCATTCAGCATTTTATACATGAATAAGCAGAGATATGGAAAAAGCAAGATCTTAACAAAAGTCCAAAGACTGGCAGAGGCAGGAACAGGACTCCTGGTATCATGTTCCAACGCTTGCCCTGCAACCTTTCCCCATTTTATTTCATTTTCAGGTACAGAAGTGGGCATGTAGCAAAAAGTATAAAGTAACACCTTTTTATACTATCACCTCCACTGAAATTAAATAAACTATTAATAAACTTTCCACTTTTATAGCAAGGATCCCTTCTTTCATAAGATTTAACCAGTAATTGATTAAAATAAACAATACGAGGTTGGTAGGGGATGTATATCATTACGCCCCTCACGAACCAGAGATGTGCAGCCACCTCTGGCACCAAATACACCTGATGGCTCAATTTAAGCCAGGAAGTGATCTCACCGGGATGCTCCCAAGGAAGTAAAATATTCTGCTTCCAAATGAAACATAGGAGGAATATTAAAGTGGTCAGAATGCAACATTTGTCAGGATGTGAACAAGCCTTCATCCTGCCACGTTATAGATTCACAATAGAAAAGAAAAATTAAGCCTCTTTCAATTGTGCACGTTAAAGTTCTTATTATTGGAAATCAGAGTTACGGCAGGCCAGAAAAAAAGCATACATTATTTCAATCCATCCTTTTAGGCCACTAGGTTCATAAAGATCATTTTTCATCAAGTGAATTGCCAGGAGAGTCAAAACGGAAACAATAACAGACAAATCTACTTCCAAACACATTTCCCAGCTTACTCCCTGCAGGCTCCATACTCTGTGAGCTCTCAAACCAAGAGAACAAGCAAGTAAGGTGCATTTTTCTTTTAAAAGTTATGGAACATATAAAATTAATCAGCAGCTTTAAAGAGATGATGATTAGTAAGCAAATATATCAAGAACTCACACAAACTACAAAATGTCTTAGTGCACTGCAAACAAATGATTATAAGATTAAAATATTTTAGCTTCCCAAATGCTAACAAATAAGCCCTTTGCATGTATCAAGTGCCCCCAGTTTGGCATTTCTGATCTCCTTTTTCCCTCTCCCCACAAAAAAAAAATATTTTTTTTTTTACTGTCAAGTTTGTTTTACATTTCCAGAGTGCCTTGGCACTGAACAGAAGCTATTGGGATTAATTTCTGAAAGGAGAGACAGGCATCTAGGATTTGCCAGCCAAGCTCAAACTCTTGGTCCATCAAGCAAGGCCTTTATCAGCTGCTGTTCATTAAAGCTACAACAGCATTGACTAACACATGGGGGGGGCAGTATGCAGTTGCTGCCAAACAGTGAAAAATGCCATTTTCTCCAATCCGTTATAAAGCGGGGAAGCATTTCCGAAGTTGGTTTTAATTTCCATTGCTAACACAGGTTCTGGAAGTGAGAGAGGCATTTTTGGAATTGCGCATTCTGAACAGTGAAAAGCTGAGAATGTCTTTGCTGATCCATAAACAAGCTGCAGCCTCATTATTATGACTGTAAGGCTGTTTGAGTGGCCACAAGCAGTGGGAGGTCTGTACTTCAGAGAGAGGGTTTGAGCTTTGTTTTGATGTTTTCAACATTTTCTGAGGGAAATGTTGATTCTGTGTTTGGAATTATTTCTTGCCAGACTGGTTAAACCTGAGCTTATTTTAGGAATTAGTTGCTTTGTATCCTGCTGGGAAAAGGATGTCTCTCCCCCCTGTTGTAGCCCTTCCTGCTGGCTGGCTTTAGGGTTATACTAAAGCTGCTGTGCGAAATGATGGCCGTGAAGCCTATGGAGCATGTTTCTAGCCTCATATTGAACACAGAAGGCCGATGGAATAGCATCTTTTTCCAAAAATCACACAAATTGCTGTGAGCTGCAATGCTTCTGAGCATTCTAGCTGAGACGGTGCTTCTGGGGCACGGGTACAAATATTCGGTTATCTGATTTCACGACCGAAGGAAAAAACGGTGACTTTCCACTATTGTGAAGCCCTGCTCTGGTTCACTCTTATGTTCCTTGCTTTTTAAAAACTGGAGGTTGAATCACTTCGTAAATCCTGTACCGCTCCACTTTTTAAAGTAAAATTCCAGTTCATCAATTGGAATTATTTTTAACCAATTCCAGCTGGTTCTTATCCTCAAGAAGACCCAATGATACTTAAATCTCCTTGGATACCAGCACTTCTTTGTTGTGCCCATTTCCATTTTTTTCTTCTAATCCGATTTCAAAGTTCTTCAGTTCTTGGGGACTGCCATCCCCAATCCAATCCACTGGGACCCCTGCTCCCATCTCTTACAGTGGCAACTGCCAGATGCTTCAGAAAAAGTTAAAAACAACTTACTGGACAACCATGCAATACATTCTGAGAAAGGTTCTTTATAACCTCCATTGAAGAGACGGGATTATTTCCATTATTACTTTCATTCTCTCTCTGACTGTTATTATCCATGTATGTACCTATAGCATTTTTGGATCATGCTAAGCTCTTGACTCAAAATGAAATCTTGTGGCACTAAGTTCCACATATTAACTAAGCATCTTGTAGAAAAATCTGTTTTCCCTTGTTACTTTCAATTGCAAAACTGTTTTGTATTATGAGAAAGAAGGAGAATCAAGAACATGTGTTCATCCTATATATCTTTTATAGTTCAGCTACCTTTACCACTCCCTCTTTTTCATTAAAGGGACCTGAATGAACAACAGTTTGATTCATTGGCAACGCTGGTCACCACCAGGACCCTTTTCCTGAATTCGAGGACCAGTAGCTTAAGATAGGAAATCTGCATTAGATCAATGAATCTATCAACTTTAAGACCACGGGACAGTTCCCCTCACAAAGAATCCAGCATAGCTATAGATTAAGGAGCTACACTTGATCTGAGTCAAAAGGCTGAAAAGTGATGTGATGTTGGCCAGGAGCATCCAGGTTTGCCTGGTAAAGACCCAGTAAAGTTATTGACACTGAGGAAAAAAGAGGAAATGTGATTCTTATGCATTTTTTCAGAGAAGCGTACGCAGGCCTTCTCATTGCCTATGCATTCTGATTGTGGGGAGGAAAGGTATTTTGAAAAGATGAGGTAAACAAGCACCTGGTCTGAACAGGCATTTTTCCCTGCTGTCTCCCTAGGGAGAAGCTCCTCTCCTAGCAGCTAACACACTTCATGAGCATTTCTACCTCTAGGCAAAGTGAACCACAAAGCCTGTTTGAAAGATCCAGCAATTACTTGTCCATTAAGCTGACAGGTATATTTTTCACCTTGAGACTTTTAAGAAAAGTAGTCACAAAAGCCAAGATAGAGTCAAAGAGGAGGCTTTTTTCCTGTTGGCCTGGATTTTAAAATGATAGGGTTGAGGCCATGTCCACTAAGTCACAGTTTTTCCACCCTATACAAACTTTATTTATAGGTTAACAGATTATTTTTCTAAGTGTCATTGTTGCCAACTCCACCCGAGGTTTCTGCTTCTGACACCATCAGAAATAACAATTCTGGCACTAACCTTAAACAGTGAGTTTGTCAATGCTGCCAAGGCAGCATCCATTCCATTTCACCCTCTCCTGGAGGCGCCCGCTCTTTTACAGCCCAGGCATGTAAATACTCTAGTTGGGTAAAGGAGCTAATAAGTGCAATTCAGTCACAAAGAGGCTCTACTTCCTAAGGAGATGCCATGTTTTTACTTGTAGTTTTTCACCTGTGATTACACTTTAATGAATATAAGAATCTGTGCTTTAAGTCTTTTAACATTTGTTCACGAATGGATGAGATTTAGGAGGAATGTGTTAATTTATTTCTATTTCTGGTGCTTAAAGTGCCCTAAAAGGCCTTGTGAATTTTCACCAAAAAAGTAGTTTCTACAGCAGAAGTCAAACTCAATAACTCCAACATGGAGAAGAGTGAGATTCCAGCTGGCATTTTACTGCTCCAGGACATTTAATTATGGTGCTGTAACAGAAAGCCTGAAAATGCCTTTTCAATTATTGGCATTTTTCCTTCAGCAGCTTTGCCTTAAAATCCTTCCTTGTTGTTCCCACATGTGGCCGCTACAGAGCTGTTCAGTCGGTAAAGCTTTTACACATGTTGGTTTACCAATATAACAATCCGAAATCCCGATGGACAGATGCCAAGGAAGCTGTTATGACTTTATTGGCATCTCCCTATTCAAAAAGCACCAAATTCACCCATTTAACCACCAGCAAAACTTGACTTTGCTACTGATGAGAGAATAGTATCCCCCTCCCTGCCCCCATGTCCTCTGCTATTAGCTTACACATGCCTTACCTCTCAGTTGTCTGCAGGGCCAGAAGGGAAAAACCGAAACAAACCACAAGAATGATGCTGGCAGCAGCAATGTTTCTGGAGTAATTTATTGCAGAGAAGGAGCGGTTTTGTGTGCACCAAACAGTGGCTTTGTGTCTAAAGGGTATTGTCAGAAGTGCCCTTTGGGGAATTATACTTCTAAATTAGATTCAATGTTTCCCAGTCCCTGGCATTTTCTTTTCTAGAGTACACTGGCACACATCTCATCTCTCCTATCTCAACCAGCAATCCTGACCCGCAACTCCTGGGGAGATAAACATGAAATCTTTTACATACACAAAACAAATGCCTTTGCACAAGTTTTTCAGAACACATCCAATGACCAGGAGTGGCCCTGACCCTGCCTAGCAGAGTTAATAACGTAAAGGAAAGATGGTTTGGGTTTAGCTCATTACATAATGCTGGTTTCACTTACAAAAATAAATAAATAAAAAAGAGAGCTCAGGCTGCCTGGAGAGAGATCTTCTCCTGGCAGTATCCCAAATTCCAGAGGAAATTTTCCAAGGGACCCACAAAGTTCATGCCAAACTGAAGTGATACCATTGTATTAAAAAAATACAGGGCTAAGAGCATCTGGATTAATACCAAAAAGGAAAAAAAAATGAGACGTACATAGAAGAATTCAGTAAGAAAGAGAAAGGAGGGGATAATAAAAAAGTATTGCTAGGAAAACACACCTCAGCCTGCATAATTATAACTCATGCTTGTACAATAGCTACATCTCAATTTAAAACAGCCAATCACTTCTTGCAAGTGGCGGGAACAATCCAAACATTTTAAACTTCAGTTCACCCCTTTGTTCTCTGCATATTTTTTACTAGAAAGGGGTAAAAAAAAAAATTCAGATTAGTTTCCATTGCATAGCAGTCTCTCCTTTATGGAGTTCCCAACCTGACCTGCTCATTCTTCTCCTCACTCAATACTTACATCAGGGGCTGCAGTTTGTTCCCATAGATGAGCAAAGATGCTTGCAGGGTGAAAACAAACAATTGTGCCAACATGTGTAGCTCCATTCTTGCCGCTATCACCCTTTTCCTTTGCAAGGCAGATCTGGAGGGTGCCTAGAAAGTTTTACAGCTTTCCCCAGAGACAGGCTGGCAAGTTCCAGTTCCTCAAAGAAAAATGCTCATTGCTATTTCCTGATGTTGCCAGTTTCTCTGTTTCTTACAATGAGCAATGCTGCTGGAGTCTTCCTGGGGCTCACAGGAGAAACAGATTTATCACTCCTGGACATTTCCTCCCATACAGGTTCAGCTGAGGCAAGTTTCTCTTGTCCCTGGAGTCCAGGGGAAGTGACTGGAACACAGGCTGTCACAGAGTTTTTCTAGGAACCAAGCCTGGCTCCTTAGTTGTGCTTGTTAGCATTGAAATATGCTGAGGAGACTTCTTCTGGCATTTGCGCCTTGACAGGACCCACACTGCTGATGGCTTAACAGGATCTGGGTTCTGTCCAACAGGGAAGCCCTATGTGGACTTGCTCAGTTTGGAGTCCTCAAGCACTTCATAAAGCAATAGATAATCCAGCACACAGAAAGGAAGGGAGCTCCTCTTTGCACACAGAAGTCCACCTCTCTAAGGATGCACTAAATTCCCCAGCCACGGGCTGTTTTCATTTAACCCTCTACACACACCTTAAGCCAGGCTCCCACCTTGTTCCTAGCAGAAGTCTCTCCCCCTCTCAACACAGGCACCTAAAGGAGCAGCTCTTCTCTCCCCTGCATTTCAGCAGCCTCACAAAACTTCCCCCTTGCCTTGCTCAGGTCTAGTTCCTTTGATTCACATGCTCTCTTGTTTCTTTCTTGCTGACAGTCAGAAATCCCTCCCACCAGCTCTTCCCACCCCCAAGGAGAGGAGGGGGTGGCAACAGAAGAGTAGCAGGCAAAATTTAGCTTTGCTGGTCAATAGACTGTTCTTTTGTAAGACCCTCTGCCAACCTCCAGAGCTATACATCCCTTCCAGCCCCCAAAGATGAGTCTGGAAAAAGCACAGAGACTCCAACTTGCCTGCACATCTATAAGAGCTAGTAAGGCTCACAGCTATTCCAAAAGATATGTGGCTGTGTCTAATAGCTGACAGGGACACGCACACCATACATGAGGATGGTGGAGGGTCAGTGCCTTCCTCACAAAGGCCTGTACATTGTGCATGATTTTTGGAAGTGCTTTAGCGGTATGGGGGTGAAATTAAACTTGTAATTAATTAGAACGTAAGCTTGGGGGAAAAAGAAAAAGCAAAGAAGAAACCCAGGCAAATTGCTGGGAAAGAGAAGGACTGAGCTTCTTTATTTAATTGTCCCCTGCTAATTAACTGCACCTCTTGCAGAGGGGAAAAATAATGGGGGTGAGGATTGTGTAGGGGAAGGAGCATGTAGAATCTGGCTCAGGAGTAGGGTTACTCTCTAGCTTTATTTGTCCTTATTTGCTATTGTTGTAACCTGTGACAGGGGTACCTGGAGAGCCCTTGCTCCTGTGGTATAAATCCAGACAAACAAACACAGCAGCCCTCTGCCCACCGCTCTCCTTGGCCTTAAGCGTTCTCAGTCTTCTCAAACATCGCTCCCAAAGGGAGCCATCAGGAGAACTTTCCTGTTTTTATTTCAGGCTTGACAAGTAGAAATACACACCCCACCTGCAAGAAACATTATGATTTTGGCCCTAGAGGGAAGTTTCACTCATATGCTTGTTGTATTTATTTGTGTTGGAAGGATTTTGAACAAATGACTGCCTGGCTCAGGAAACAGGGTACTGAGACTCTGACTCCTGGGGACAGAGTCCTCCCCAGCTCAGTTGTGTTATCAATCATGCAGTGACTTTAACTGATGGCTGTGTAAGAAGTCAGGAGGAGGGGAAGAGATATGGGTCTCCATTCAGTTCCCAGTGGGATGAGGGTCTCCCTGCCCCTGTTCCCCAACAAAAACAAAAAAGTGTCCCCAGTGCTGTTCATTTGTCTTGCATTGATCAGCCTCAGCACAGGCACCAAAGATATATGGGTCTTCAGAAAACTGGACTCTCTTCATGCCAAGAAGTGGGGCTGAGGTGTGAGAAGAGAAGACAGCACCTATGTGAGGAACTGGCTGGTAAAAGATGCATGTCAGAAACAAGGATTCACTGAGGAAGAGGCTGGGGGAGAAGCAGGCATAATCCTAAGCAAGGACTGTCCTGAAGCAAGGGAGAGGAGTCAAGCAAGATGGTTGAAGCCAAACAGCCAGCTCTCACAAGACCTTTATCCCAGAAATCTGAGAGACTGCCAGAAACAAGTCAATGGTGCAATTTGCCCTTGTATAGCCCAGGCTCTAGCTCCTGGAATCAAGTGACATGGGGAGGTTTCAATGGGGAGGTTATTCTTGTGCCAGTAAAGCCAAAGTGCACGGATAGGACTGAGATCTGCTTCAACACACTTACTTACTCTCTCATTTACATTACAGCAGCATCTTTCAAGTGCAACAGAGGTGCTGGGCCTCCAAGGCAGTGCTTACCTCCAAGAGTTTATGGAAAAGTTAAGTCAAGGGTGTTTAAGTTTGCTGGGCTGAACTCATTCCAATGCCAACTTTACTAGGTAAATGCCCCTATAATATAATATCCCTATAATTATTCAAGATGGAAAGTTTTTGGGTAATATTTTTGATTGGACCAATTGTACAGCTGGAAATGTTGGACAAAATATTATCAAAAGGACCTTGCTTCTACCTGGAGTAACTTCTCTACATTTTATCATCTGTCAACATTCCCCTTTTGTGTCTTCCCCACCCCTCCCAACCTGTCTTGCACCCATTAACTCCCATTCCTTCTGATTCTCCCTGCCACACACATTTGCATTTTCACAGACCTGCATTTTGCATATTAGCTTAAGCTTCTATTCCACCCGAGAGAGTACACAAACCCCAGCACACTCTCCCCATGTCTGAAGAACGGTGTCTGTGTCTGAAAGGTTGTAAAGAACAAAATTTCCAACTATTTAGTTGGTCTAATGAAAGAGATCATGTTTACCCAAAAAACCTTGGGTGCCTATATCTTTAGCTCAACAAGGCTATAACCAATACCCCTGAAACTTGAGGTCCAGGGAAATATTCTACTTCAAGAAGGAGGACAGTGATTTTAATGGCAAAAGATATCTTTACCCATTAGAGGCAGAGCTAATTAAGTGGCTGCTAAATTTTTTAGTGGGTAGCTCCCCCTTGTGTGTTTGGAGTATAAATGCAGTTTGAAGTCTTTAAATAAGTTGGAGGGGACAGTGGTCCCTAGAGGGCAGAGACAGGGCTGCAGAGGCAGGAGCAAGCGAGAATCACCCTGAGCTACAGGCTTATCTTCCCAACTCCGATCTCAAGTAACCGGCCCAGACTCTTAAACTAGTAACATGCGAGTAACAAATGGAATCCGTATTGCTTTCCAGGAATGACAGGAAATGTACACAGGCTGGTAGCTGTCCGTTGATCCCTACTGTGATTGTTGCCTGAAGGCACGTCTGGGAAGAAGAGAGGACATTTCGATGAAAAAGGCCTCGATTTAAACATGTCTAACATGGGCAATTACCGGACATGAGGCCTGTCCTGTAATGCTTAAGCTAATAGCTTTACTGAAGACATGGCAACCACCTGTATCGAAACAGACTACTCACGTCATCAAGGGTTGCAGGAAAAGGTTTTCATCAAGCAAACATATGAAATGTCTCTGTGAAAGATGAATGTTGGAGAGCTAAAACATGGGGTGGTAAACAGTCGAGACAGTATCGGCAAACAAACAGGGAATTTAAAACAAACAAAACAACAACCCCTTTTTCTCTAAATATTTTGATCCCTGGGTATGTAATCCCTTGCACTGTTTATTTCTCTCAACTACCAAGCACACCAAACATGGTACAACACATAGGCCCTGGGATTTGGATTTGCCTCATTCTGCCACTGACTGGTGACCCTGGGTGAACACGCGTTTCCCTACCTCGAAAAACAAGCATAATGACAGTTATCTACCTTTGAAGGGTCTTGGGAACACATGGCTGAAGAGCACTGTATTAAACAGCTACGATTCTTCTGGTGTTGCTGTCTATGGAGCTGTAACCCTGCGGGCGATGTGGCAATTGCTCGTTTTGTATACGATCTTCTACCCTGCAACCCATCCCGCTTCACCACAGGCAGCCACAATCATTACTTGACTTAACTTAGGGCTGGCCTGACTGCTTATTAACCACAGCACGAAGCAAACGCTAAAGCACAATAGATGGTATCATGGCAATGTTGCAGCCTCTGGCAGCAAAGCCGGGTTGGGTTTGGCCACCGCCTCCAGCCTTTGAGGAGGGTTGTGACAGCCGCTCCACCTCCAGATCGGGGCTGAAAATCTGGTTGAATGTCACCCCCATTTTTGTTTTTGGTCCCCCCATCCACGGCCCCACCAAGTCCTGGTCAACCTGCTCCTGGCCAAGCACCTGACCAGGAAGCAAGCTCTGGCCGGGAAGGTGCCCAGAGACTGCGGGCCGCTTGCCTCTCCCGTGCCCGAGCACGTTTCCAGGCACATCGCCAGCGGGCAGCGTCCACCGGCTCCTCGGCCGCGGTGCGGCCGCGGTGGCGCGGCCCGGGGCCTGCTCCGTGTCCCCCTCAGGCGCGCTCATTTTCACGTTTTTAACCCTTTGCCCTTCCCGTCACTCCTGGCCTGGTTTTTTTGCCTTCTTTGTCCCGAAAATCCTGTTGTATCTTTCACCCCCTGGAGCCCCGCACAGCAGGGGCGGCCGGTCAGCCCGGGGGGCTAACTGGAAGGATACAATTAGGCTGCCCTAGGCCGCCGGCTGCAAAACCTGCCTTGTGGGCAATTTAAGCAGCGCTGGAAAGTACACCCCAAGACCGGGATGCTTCCCGCAAGGCCAGGGCAGCCGGGGGCCCCGCCC
>NW_005841851.1:5395530-5401555 GCF_000455745.1 Alligator sinensis
GAGAGAAACGCGGTGCCTCCTTTCCCTCCAGCCAGGCACCATCGAGCAGGCCGTCAATGAGATCCGCCTGGTCGTCATGCCCAGCGAGGACGGGGAGGTGCAGAGCGTGTGGCTGCTGACAGAGTAGGTACCGGCCCCGGAGGCGGCACGGCCCAGCTCCTGGGCGTTGTTGTTTTCAGTTCTACCTCCCTGCCGGCTCCGGGCTGGGCCGGTCTGTTGGCAGCGCCCGGCGCCGCCGGTCAAACGTTTCATCTCCCGCTTGCTCTCAGCAACCCGGGCCCTGCCCCGCCGCTGCTCCCGTGGCTGCGAGGTGCTGCTGAGGCTACACAGCAGCAAGCGTGCTTGGATCTGGCTTTAAACCGTTTTAGTTTAGGACCAGCACTGAACTTTCCCTGTTTTTGAAGCCCAGGTCTGAATTAAAGGGTCGTTTGTGCTGGGGGAGACTCTGAAGGATTAAACAAGGGGAAGGCTAAAAGACTGCTGCTGTGTGAGATAGGTGATAGGCAAGACCAAAACATTCGCTGCGTGCACTGGGCTCTTGCGAGCAAGGAGAACTGGCCATGATTTCCCTGCCCCCTGGGCATTTCACAGAGCGAGACCTGTCAACACATCTGCTGTGCTCGCTAGATAAGATCATGCTCTCTCATACCCAGTTTTGTAAGTGCGGCAGTTAAAGCCCAGCCTAAAAGATTATTTACAGTGAAGGAAGGGAGCAGTTTCAGTTTTGTGGGCTTCACCTGAACAGCATCACTAAAAGTCATTAATGATAGCTATGCAACCAGCAGAGATTTCCTAGGGCATCCTATCTTTTAATGGATCAACTGCATAGTTGGGATAGAGTAAAACAAGCTTTTGAATGCTAGACATTAGTCTTCAGGTCCCCTATTAAACCTTGGAGTGAAAAGAAAACAAAGACCAACATGCATTTAAGCAGCAGTTATAATAAACGGTAGAAGTCTAAGGACAGCAAAGGATAAAAGCACAACATCTGCTCTAGGTTGCTACAGCGGACTAGGTACTAAAGAACAAAAAAAGAGGTGCTAAGGTAATTCAGTACAAAGGCAGCTTTTTATCCTGTGTTTTATAGAGACATGTTCCACAGTCCCTGGTACCTGAGTAAAGCTGACAGTAAGCTTTAAGAGACTCCTTTGACATTTATTGAAGTTGTTGATGCTCCTTCTTTTAATTTTAATTTTTAAAGCATTGGTACAAACTACTCATTCATCTTGAGCCTCTGACCAACTCTAATCTTATCTTTCTGCTGTGGAATATACTTGCTTCTTAAATTCTTGTAGTGACTGGTGTATTTGTCAGGCTATTACGTGCTTTTTCCTGAAAGTTGTCACCTAAAAACAAATGAAGTTGAATCCTTTGCTTGTTATCTGATCAGGATTGATCACTGGAATAATGAGAAGGAGCGCCTGGTTCTTATCACCGACTGGTCTCTTCTGATCTGTAAATATGACTTCATCAACCTGCAGTGTGAGCAAGTGACTAGAATATCGCTTAATGCAGTTGATACAATTTCTGTTGGAGAATTTGAGTTCCCACCTAAATCACTGAATAAGTAAGTTCTGATTTACTGGGTCTGATACTGCTTAACATTAAAGCTTTCAGTCTTCTTATCGTAAACCACATATTATCAACCTTGTTAGCTATCAGATTTCTGAAAAAGTTACAAACTTTTTTTTTTGGAATCTAAGTATTACTGAAATTGCTGTGGGAGATCAGTAAGGAAGTTGTCATTGAGATGATTATCAGATAGACTTAAATTATCTTACTCCTGAAGTACTTTTTAAAAATAAAGTTGCAGTTATTATTAGGGAAACAAGCTTTTAGCACCTAAACTCAACTGGCTTATAATAGTGCTACCTTAACTTCTGTGTGAATAAGTCCTGTTATATTGAGCACTACCGTTACCACAGCCCACACTTTATGTACCTTACACTTTATGGTACTTCAGTGGTACATCTAGATGTCTAGGTTCTAATAAACCTAAACTTTTTACAACAGTCACTGTTAAAATCTTTGCTTACGCTGAAAGCTGAACAATGAAGATGTTTATGATACTCTGATAATTGTCTTGAGACCAACTGCTGTTATCAAACACACTTAAATCCTAAAAATGCACTTTTAGTTCTCTTGGATATTGCATTTCTAATCAGTAAACTTTGTGTGAAAGTTTTAAGTGCTGTATTATCAAGTGTATTGTCTTTGAATTTTAGACGAGAAGGTATTGGTATTCGAATTCAATGGGATAAGCAAAGCCGTGCCTCCTTCATAAACAGATGGAATCCATGGTCCAAAAACGTGCCATATGCTACTTTTACAGAACATCCAATGGCAGATGCTGATGAGAAGATTGCATCACTTTGCCAAGTAAGGAAATAAACTGTTATACCAGCTATGACCAGATAAATAGAGTAGGTTGGATATAGTTGTACCCTTTGCAAAAATCAAAGGACTTGTACTCAGCTAAGATTTAGACTAGATATCAGGAGGCGCTTCTTCACTGTCAGGGTGGCTAGGATCTGGAGCCAACTTCTAAGAGATGTGGTGCTGGCTCCTACCCTGGGGGTCTTTAAGAGGAGATTAGATGAACACCTTGCTGGGGTCATTTGACCCCAGTACTCTTTCCTGCCATGGCAGGGGGTCAGACTTGATGATCTGCTCAGGTCCCTTCCAACCCTACAAACTATGAAACTAAGTAGAAGGCACAAAACTAGTTAAAGCACATAGGTCAACTTCTCTGTTCCCCATTCACTTAACATTGTGCCGCTACTTAGCTATTGCTAGCAAGTGCATTTCTGGTAACTCTCCTATTCTTAAATCTCCACCTCCTTTTCACTACAATAACACACACCTTTGAAGCCAAAAGGAGAGGAAAATATTTTTCCACACAACCACAAATGTAGTTCTTTTTTAGTTTTACCTAGAGTAGTTGTAGCCAATGGTTCCAGAACATTGTGGCAGATCAGTAGGTACAAGACAAAGAAATCCTGCCATGTGCACTATATCAGTCTCTTCCTTAGTTCAGTGGCTTTAGACAACTTTTCTTCAGCGGCTTTTGGAGTAAAGAGCTAGAGATTTTCCAAGCTGGAGCACAAAGAGCGTTCAACATTGCATAACAGCTGAAGCTCTTTAAATCTGTTGCAAAAATCTTTTGGTAGGCATTAATAAAGGTCTAGTTTGAAACAACAGCATAATCATCAAAGGTTAAAGGCAAGAATATGGATTTGATTGTGGCTTGCACCTTCCTTACAACTACAGCTCACATGCTAATGTTGGCTTGCATTTCAGTAGCAAAGTCCCTCCTGTAAAATTATGCTTTGGTAGAGAACTAATGGGAAAGTGTCAAGTGATGCAGTCATAATTAATAAGGTCTTTACATTTTTTTTTCAGTTGGAAAACTTTAAGACTCAATTAATTCAAGCAGTGAAGAAAGCCCATAAAGAGTGTCCACTGCCAGGAAGAGCTAATGGAGTACTAGTCCTGGAGCGGCCTCTTCTCATTGAAACTTATGTGGGATTGATGTCCTTCATCAACAATGAGGCCAAACTTGGCTATTCCATGACAAGAGGCAAAATTGGATTTTAAATTCACAGTATTTAATCTGTGCCAAGAAGAAGTGATTTCAAGGTGGGAGTTTACCATGTAGCAAATTACTGCAGAGCAACAAAAGAAAAAAGCATATAAACAGAAAAGGGATTGGCTAGCTGTAAAATGAACAGTTAACAGAAATCACTTTACTGTTATAAAGATTACTAGAATCTTCAGTCAAATAGACCTCAGGTGGTCACAAGCTAATTGCATTCTTGTACTTACTGGTTCATATGGAGGTTTAGTAAGCTGTGATATTTTCTCTTCCGTTTCTAGCTATACACCTTTCCCTGCTAAATGTAAAACTTGTACTCCCCATATTACTATCTAATATAGTCGCATGTTCATACCATATTATAATTGTATCATGTAAATCCATAGCTGTTAAATCATGTCACTGTGTTTTGAGACTACTAGTGAGGAGGTAGTAAATCTAGATTATATAATAGTCTCAGAAATTGGGCTAATTCAAGCATGGAGTCTTTTTAAGCCTTCGTTCTTTACCTAACCAATGAGTCAGCAAATTTGTTCAAAGCTGAACCCTTACACCTTCTCATTACCAGAATTGAACTGTTGCTATGTGAACTGAAACATATGAATTTGGAGTGATTTTACTAGCCTTTAAAAAAACAGCTATATCTGAATGTGTTATAAATTGTAGATTCCTCCTTTATGCATTTCACTGTAACCACCCACCATAAGAAATTTTGAATGCATGACACCCACAACTTTCACTCAAAAGCTTGTAGGGTCTTTGCCTTCATGTAACATTCTGCCCAGTTGAAACCACAGTTATTTTAATGTTTTAAAAATCTACATCAATTAGTTTTCTGTCTTGACCAAAAGTGTTATTAGAAACACTAGGTTAGACAATAGGGCTGCGTGAAATTTCATCTGCTGTTTTGTTTCAACTTGTTTCAAGCTCAAAACAGCGAAATTGAAACGAAACAAAGGGCTTCAAAACAACCTCCAAACGAAGTTTCAAAGCTCAAGCTGGGCTTGCCTGCAGGGAAACACAGTAAGGAGAGGGAGGGGGAAGGACTGCTCTCATTGACTGTGTAGCTGGCCAGTGACTGTGATCCTTCCCTGAGGATGCCAGTGCTCTGGGGGAGGGATGGAAAAACATAAAAAGCAGCATTGTTTGAACTGGCCTGCTTTCTGCCTTGGGGTCTGATAGTTACTGAGCTGTGTCTTCCAGCAGCTTAGGAGCATTAGACAACGAAGGCTGCTATTAGCATTGGTTTGAATTATTTCCTACATGCTAGCCTAGCCAGTGGGATTCCACAATACTGTTTGCTTTCTTTTAGACCCTTTTATTTTATTCTTATATTCATTAATTGATTCTTTTCAATTTTGTAATTATATTAGATATTACACTATAGAATTTATATAGGAAGGGAGATACATTTATATATTGGTATAACAACAAGACACTATGAAACACACCATGAAGCGTGGTGGAAAGGCAGCTGGCAAGCCTTCAGGGAGGGGCAGAAAAGGGGGTAGAGGGAGAGGTGTAAGTTCCCCCCCACCCAAACTGAGACGCAGCCTCTTTCCTACAACTAGCAGGGATGAGGATTCTAGAAGCAGCAAGGAGAGGGGAGCAGGGCCAGTGCCACTGCCTGTGCCTGAGACTGCATCCCCTCCAAGGACACCAGCCATAACACCAAGCAGCACCAGCATGACAGTCTCTTCCACCCCTATTTCACTTCCCATGCTGAGCCTTCCAGTGCCAGAGGAAGAGCTGGAGCTAGATGTGGATCTGAGTGCCCTAGCAAAGGAAATATTGGGGAAGGAGGAGGAATCAGCTGAGTTTGTGCTCCATACCCCTCAAGTTTCTCCTAAAGCCAGGTCTCCTTCCCCAGAAGGCACTTTGGAGGAGGCTGAGGTAGAGGTTGCAGAGGCAAGCAGCTCAGCTGAGTCTGCTCCTCCTGTTGCTGTACCTCTGCCTGCTGAAGAGGGGGAAAGTGCAGCATCTACACATGCACCCACACCCCAAAAGCGAGTAGGTAGTGTGGTCTGGGATCATTTTGAGCTGGCAGATGATCCCACATATGCTATCTGCCTGCACTGCCGAGCCAAAACCAGCCGGGGCAAGGGAACAAAACACATGAGCACCACAGGGATGCTGATGCATCTCCGCAGGCACCACCCCCTTGCCCTTGCTCCTCCTCAGCCTGGCACCAACGGGAGCATGCCCGAAGGGAAGTCCCCCTCTCACTCCAAAACCCCCATCCCCTCAAAGCAGAGGCAGGCCAACCTGGAACAGTGGGGGAAAGGCAGACAGAAGGGGGGGTGCATTGCAAGGGCGAGTGAGATCACCCAGAGCATTGCGGAGATGCTTGCTGTTGATGTACAGCCCTTCTCCTTAGTTGAGCGGCCAGGGTTCAAGCGGCTCATGGCACTCATAGCCCCATCCTACCAA
>NW_005841851.1:5402892-5416772 GCF_000455745.1 Alligator sinensis
CCCTTGCAGCCCAGTAGGGTCCATGTGCGGGCTGCCATGTGTGACCCAAGGGTGAAGGGCAGCGTATGCAGCAGCCAAAACCTGAATCAGTGGACGGAGGTGCTGGTGAAGAGAGTCAGAGAGGCAGAACAGCGGAGGCAGGGGGACGTGGAAGAGGGGGACCCACTGTCCCATGCTAGTATGCCATCCACCAGCCAGTCTCCTCCACCACCACAGGTGCTGCCAATGTGGGCCAAGGGCATAGCTTCCATGGTGGGGTCCAGAGGCACCAGACCCTACTATCAAGCAGGTAGCACTCAGGCCTTGGTGGCTACCTATCTTGCTGAGGATGTGGAGCCACTACTGTGTGACCCCCTGGCCTACTGGGCAAGCCGCAGCCAGATGTGGCCAGATCTGGCCACAGTTGCCCGCGAACACCTGTCCTGTCCACCGACCAGTGTTCCGAGTGAGAGGGTGTTCACCATTGCTGGGGATGTAGTGACACCCCACCACACCTGCTTGGATCCTGGTTTGGTGGAGCAGCTGGTGTTCCTCAAGGTGAACCTCCCGCTGCTGGGGTTCCCCAAGCTCCAGGTGCAGACAGAGTGAATGCCACCCTCCTCATTCCATCCGCACCCATTTCCTTTTTTCATTTACTATTCCTTCCATCCAGGAACAGCACACAGACACACCAACTGCAGGTGCTTCCTCAGCCTGACAAAAGTTTTTTCAACCCAAAAGCTTGCTAAGATATATTTCTGTAACTAACTATTCAGTCCGTCTCCTAAAAGATACCAGATTAGATTGACCCAAAGGAAAGGACCTTGTCTGCCAGTGTCATGCCCTTAGACCAAAACCCCTAGCACCTGACCGGAAGGACGCAGGGCCCTGGGCACATTTAAGCCCCAGGACTGGGGTTGGCAGGCAGTTCTCTGGCAGCTGCTGGAGAAGAAGTTACTGCAGGAAAGGAAAGAAAAGCTCTAGTCTGTGACAGTTTGGCTGCCTGAGATGCTGCTGAGGGTACTGTGCTGCTCACTAAGTTTTTACCTGTTGTCATTTAAAGTGGTGGACCAGACTGAGGCTGTAGGGGAGGAGGCAGTCTCATTGGGGCACGCTACCTTGTTGTGTAGAGGCCCCAGTACTAGTGAGGGTGCACCTTAACACACACACACACACACACACACTCACTCACTCACTCACTCACTCACTCACTCACTCTGTTACCCATGTCACAAGTTTTGCTTGTCAGCAGCCTGAGGCACAGTTTCCCAGAAACCCCTGCACCTATCTCCTTGAAAGCTGGCAGGCTTCATGGCCTCAAGGGGCTATCGTTGCTGCAAGTTTAATCCGAATCAGGCAAATGATAAAATTATAGGCAGTTTTGTGCTTCCCTGTTTAGCCTATGGGCAAAACGTCAAAAACAGCATCAAAAGAGTTTCAATGAAACAGAACAGAACAGCAGTTTCAAAACAAAACAGAACTCAAAATGAAAGTGTCCCATCGAAATGTAAGCTGAAACAGAATGGTGCTGTTCTGCACAGCCCTATTAGACAAGGTCAAAGTAGGGTTTATTTGCAACTTGCAAGGCCACAGCTGCTGGAGAGGCAGGGAAATTTTAGTCATAACAATGTACCTCAATCTGGATTTATTTAAATCTTCCACTTAAATTTGTGTAGGGCAGTACTACTGAAATGGGTAACTTCATCTGCAGAATACAGAGACAGTGAGACAAATAGCAGCAATGAGATGACTATGACAAGCTTCTCTATGTATGATCTTATCACCAGAAGCATTTTTCTGCCACTAACATGCTAATTAAATGCTGTGCAGCAGTGGTATTGGCAGGTTTACTTTTTCTTGCTTTTTTGTTTGGTTTTTTTACCTTGAAATAAAGCAGATGTATGTTCATTCTTTAATTAAATTTTGTGTAAAAGGATTCTGGAATGCACCTGTATGTCTCTCGTCACTGTGGGCTCATTTTTAAAATACCGGTCTAGCTTTTTGTTAATTTGGCAGTAAATTTAATTTTAATTTAAGAACAGTTGTTTTTGTATTTATTCTTTGGTGACAGGTGTAGTGGCTCTTGAAACAAAGATGTAAATTTCACTAGCCAATTAAACAGAACAAGGCCCAGGTGTGTAATTTGATGCATATGATGCTGGCATTATCAAGACACGATACTGTTGGACCTTCCTCCTAATAGTTGTATCCAATTTGATTCCTCATTTCTCAAATTCATTTCTTACAACAGCTGAGAACATCACTCGTCCTTTCACTATTAGCCTAGTAATTGTTTCATCAACTCAAGTGAATAAGGTAATGTGTTTTAAGAGTGGCTTTTGAAAAAGGCAGCTCTAATTGAGAGCAGTATCAGTCTCCACAGAATAGTTCAGACTGTGCCCAATCTGATGTTTTAGTCTACAGAAGCAAGCTAGTTATCACACCTGGTTTGATTACTGAACATTCACAAAGTAAAGTTATACTGAACAACATTCCACTCAGGCTTAGAGTAACCGATTCCATAAGCATATTCAGCATCTAACAGTCCTTTTCTTATCACTTATTTAATTTCAAGAGAAACCACTTTTCTCTCATGTCTCGACTGCTTACATAAAACGTGTATATTACTCTGTGCAAAAGAGCCAGAAAGGTTGTTTGAGATATTGTTATTCATTAACCAATATCATTTTGCAGTGCAGTGTTACTAGTCAAGATGTGAGCACAACAGTGAAATGTATTTCCACTTCCAACTCAAAACACTAGAATGGAAAAATCTATACTTAGAGTAGGCTGGATTGATTTTAGTTATCAAAATGTTTATTGAGATATATACAATTAAATAATTTCTATACACAATATACAAACAACTACAGTTTCACAACGTATTTTTCTAGTCAAAAAGAAGCTTAGAAGTTTTCATTATATTTTACTCCATTACTTCATTAAAATATCCTGATGCCATGTTCCCACCGGTTTTAGTTGCACTAGTACTTTGCAATTTAATTTTGAACAAGTCATTCAAGTAACTATCACAGTATTTTACAAGGGAGTTTTCTTTCCCTCCCCCAAATAAGATTTTAATGAGTTCAAATATCTTCAGTTTGAAGACTGAGGTTCTGCCCCATCTTCACTCCTCTCTCAGTCCAGCAACACATTTTCCATAAAGGTTTAAATTGCAAGATGGCTTTTCTAGCCTTTACTTTAGTTATTTTACCTCCTCTCTTTCCAAGTAGCACAAACAGAAGTTATCCTTACTCAAGAGTGCCATTGTGTCCCCACCAGAGTGCCAGCAAAGAGAGAGGACCTGGAAATCACCTGCACACACAGAAGAGAAGCAACTGAGCAAAGAATTCAGGCACACTAAAACATTTTCAGGAACTTGAGCAGGATGAAATAGGGTCATATTTCAGAACCAAGCACGTGGATTAAGACCTGGCCCCTGGTGTCTAACAAAGACCAATCAATTCCAAATCTCCACAATTTGCTAATATAAGGTACTTCCTATGCTAATTTGCTAATACTTTCATGGAAGTAAATTTGAAGTAGTTACCTTTTTAAAATGACCCATACAAACAGTAAGGTTTCTTAAAGCAATTAACAACATAGCATATCACTGAGTGCAAATGTTCTCAAAGACCTTGTAACTAGCCATTTGGGGTTGAGGTAAGGATATATGGGAACTTTAACTGCTTTTTAGTGTAGATATTGCCATATCTTCTGTAGCTACTTTCAGTATCAATTAATTTGAGGTATCCAAAAATGCATTAGATGCTTAGCTGTCCTAATTTCAGCATCTGAAATTCTGGATAGCTACAGCTTCTATATGCAGCCAGCCCATATAAAAAGCAAGGCCTTTAAAGTACAGTTTAGGTATGTCAGTAACTTAACCATCATAGGCTACATCATCACCTTATATTTTGCTCTTCTTGTTATCTGGTTATCCAGTTTCATTTAGAGTGTATTATTTAAGGAAAGGCAATATGTACCTTTTCAGAAGTTCCAAACACACTTTTAATCCATCACTTCAGTAACAATGTTTTGACCAAATCACCACATTAACAAATGAGTTTTGGGTGGTTGTTTTCGGGGTTTTTTTTACATGTAGTTGCAGCAGTAATTTCAAGCTGCCTTACCTTCCATTGGTACCTGCACTGACACGCATCCTGCTGGGGACCACAGGTACACTTTACTATTTCCAGTGCATATGGCAAGTCGAGGTTGGCGTGGGTCCCACTGAAATGAGTTAACGGTACACAACTGCTCCAAGACTACGAACAACTTAAGCTTCTGAATGTCCCAGATCCAGATGGCATTAGGAGTATTATCTACCAAAATGGAAACAGTGCCAATACCGTAAGAAAAGAAATGCAATATGCAGTGTCATTTCAATACCTGACATTACACGTTTTCATTGAAATTCCTGATCTGTATTACCATTTACACCACTGGCAGCATGGTGCACAGTGCATAAAACTCTGTATGATTAGCAGGACTGATTAACAACCTTACAACCTGCCTTGCTGATCAGCCCTTAAGTAATGATAAGAGGTGCCAAAACTGTAGATTGAAAGCCCCCTGCGCACATCATTTATAGCAGAGGTATACCAGGAGTACAAGCTTACTCTCCAAATAGGCCTTAATCTGCCATTAAGGGGAACTGCAACTACAACAAAAGAGTAGTTCAGTTTATATTCTTGTCCTTAATTGTCTTTTCTAAAACTACTTACAGTGCTATTATTGGTGGTTTCTGTCACATGGACATTTCTCAGCTAGTAACTGGATTAAAAGCTTCTCCCTCAGCTGATTCCATAAGAATTTTTCTCCATCAGTTGAGGTAAACTTTAATGAGTCTAAGAGCCCCCCAACTCCTCTTAGGGCCACAAATTTATATAGTCATATATAGGAACTTCAGTATTGCCAATGGAAAGAGCTATATGTTCAAGCCATCATCTCTGTATTTAAATAAATAAACAATAAAAAAGCCAGTGTTTTTAAAACTGCAGAATACCTATATACAAGGAGATATTCATTACAAACGAAGCCAGGGGAGATTGGTGTTTTACCCAGTATCTGCTACATTTATGTATATGGTACAATAATTTAAATATGAAGGGGTATAGCCAGTTATCACCTGGTGCATTAAGGCCAAGTGTTTGAGTTCATGTATCACCAAGGCAGCAGTTAATAGCTGATCCCTCGGTCTATCATTTTATGATGTGAAAACTCATGGGCTGAAGTTCTTTTGTGTTTGTACAGTGTTAATTAACACAATGCAGCCTCAGTCCTGACTCCAGCCTTGAGGTGCTACCATAATACAAATAGTTAACAATTGTGGTATTTACTTCCAAGATTACCTTCAGAGGGTAGATGACAAGACCTAGATAAAACCAAAGAGATTTACCCTCTAAAATATAGCCCTCTGGGAACTAACCATTTTTAGTTGCCAGGAAACAGTTATCAGGACTAAATGCCAGTGTTCCAATTCCAATTCTTGGATTTGCCCTATCAGCAACCGGTTTGATGTACTGTAAAGACATGGGCACCTGGGAAATGTCATCTAGAATTTGAAATAAGATCACTTTAACAAACAATTTCATACAGACAAGGCACTGATACATAAATCGTACCAGCTAAGCATTCTAATCTCAAATAAGAGAATAATATTTTTCATTTGATATCATTCCATAACTGGGGGATCTTTGACCTTGTTGGCCATAGCCAAGCTCACCACCACTGCCCTCAGATCCCTTCCCCAGACCCACCATTGCCAGAAGACCCCCTCCTGTAACTGGCAGACCCCCCGACCTCTTGACTCACTATCATCACCACATCCCTCACCACTATCACCCCCACATCCCTCCCCACTGCGGAACCTCCAACTGCTACCTCTGTGCTGGATCTGGCCTGAAACGAAACCTGCAGCCCCAGGTGAGTTTGATACCCCTGAGTAAACTAATATTCCATATGGTAAAACTTCATTACTTCTTTGCCTTGCATGACTGTTAACTAGGTAATGACTATAAAGTGCACAGTGCACTTAGTATTTATCAGGGTGGATAAAAATCAACAATTAAAAAAAAAAAAATCAGATTATTTCATTTAAATCAGATTTGATTTAATTGTATTTTTTTAAGATGCTTTAAAAATAAACTTACATATAGTTTTAATTTAAGGTGTGTTAAAGCTCAAAGTTAGAACTTCCTATTATATACTATTTGAGACAATATATTCATGTAACCTTTTTAGAAGTTTTATAAATAGATCATAACAGGCCATGGACTATATTAGGGGCCCAATCTTATAGGGTTCCCAGAGGCTCCTCTATAGATTAGTAAATATTAAAGAAAGTCACTCTAGCCAATGGGACTCAGCGCTCAGTCTAGAAGATCCCATTAAGCATCTCTATGATGCTGAGTTTCAGTTGTCCAACTGGATTTGTCTCTCCAGAAATCGTATAGGCAGACAAAGTTCTTTAGGTAGATGTGATATTTTTATTACACCAACTAAATAGTTGCAAAAATTGTTCTTTGCAAGCTTTCAGGCACAAATACCCTTCTTCGGGCACAGGGAAAGTTTGTCGTCTCCAGAAAACATCCTTGTTAACAGAAGTATATGGAGATAAGAGATAACAGACCTAACTGAGATTACCCGCCGCCCATCAGCCCTATCGTTTCTCTGCACGTTTGTGAACACACAGTCAAGCTTTTACCTTTCTCTAAAAGTACAAAGTTTCAAGAAGTTAAATGAATAAAGGATATCAAGAATACAATTTTGTAGAAAACAATTAAATCAAGGCTTCCCGGCCAGTGATTTAAATCAATTTACTTTAATCAAGTCAAATCCACCCTGGTATTTATGTTATCTGTTATATGTTTTATAACATTGACTTAAAAAATATAAAGATTTTACACAATCACCAGCACCATAACATGCAACTTTTGCTTACATTTACTTGGTATACTGAAGAGAGAGCTGGCCAGTTCTCTGGTCGGTGGGAAAGAGAGTTTCTGTGTTTCTACAGTTGCAGATTTCTCCACTTCCTTATAAACAATCTGAATAGAAACAAAAGACAGTTCCACAAAACAAGATTTGAACCAGAGGTATTAAAAAGTTATTAACATTTCACTCAAATCCAGGACTAAAGAACATTCATTTTAATGCATACATTGTTTCTAAATACATCTAGTTATTTCATAGCTGAAGTAGCCAGATTTGAGAAAGCAAATTCTCAATTTCAGGACTTCATATTCCCCTATTTGAAAACTAGGTCCACAATCAGAAAAAGCTCTGTGCCACAGAAAACCACAATCTATGAAAAATGAGTCAAAGAGAGCACATACTTCCCATATGTTTATCAACAGAAGACAAAATTGGCTAATATAGCCCAGCAACCGTTAGTGGGTAGGACTTTGGTTTTGATAAGACATGTGAATATTTCATTTCATGGCACTGAAAACTAATGCAAATAAGCCATACTGAGGTGATAGCAGAACAGAAAGCATATATATGTTGTGACTATAACTGAGAGTTTCTAAATGTCAACACCAGTATGAAATTGTACCAGCAAGTGGCTCCAGTCTTTCCAATGCAAACAGACAGGGCTATTCTCACTTGTTTCTGGTTCTGACTTTCAAATTTTGACTTTTATCCTCAGAAGCAAAGTTTAAAGATAACTGATGTGTTTGTACTTCACAACTCTTATAACCAGAGATCATGGTTTTCTCTGTTTAAAAGATTCAATATTTATAATTTTAAAACAATTTAGAAGCCTACTAGTATCTCAATCATTATAACAAAATAAATCCTAAATATCTATTTGGTGTTTGATTTTGGGTTTTTTTTAATCATAGAAGATCAGAGCTCCTGCTGCCCCCTTCAGTCACCAGGATGCAAGTCCAGCTGCAGCTGTCCCTCCCACTGCTTTGTGGTGCTGAGCAGCCCCGATTTATTGGTGCCCCTCACTCCCAGCCCACAGCTCTCCATCCCTGCCAGTGCTCCTCATTCCTGACCCACAACACCTCACCCAACTGTGCGTGTGGGGCAGAGCCAGGGAGGGTGTCTGACTGTAGGTGATGCAGAGAGTGATTTCAGACCCAGAGAGTGATAGTCTATGGAACAGTTAACATGACTCATGGGGACCAGTAGCACCCCCCAGGGTTCAGTACTCAGACCAGTACTCTTTAATATATTCATAAAGGATCTGGATTCAGGTGTCAGAAGCAAACTGGCTAAATTCGCAGACTACACCAAATTGTGGTGAAGTGCGGTCACCCTAGAGCAACGATTCCCAAACTCGGGTCGACATAAGTCACCAATGTGATGCCACAGCTGGCAAAGCAGATAAAACTCTGGCTTGCATCTACTGATGTATCTCAAACAAGACCCAAGAAGTTGTCCTCCTGCTTGGTGAGGCTGCAGCTGGCATAATGCATCCAATTCTGGGCTCCACACTTTAGAAAGGACGTGGAGAAGCTTGGGAGAGTCCAGAGGAGAGCCATGTGCATGATTAAAAGTCAAGAGAACAGGCCTTACGAGGAGAGGCCGAGAGGAATGAGACTCTTCGGCCTGGACAAGTGAAGACTCAAGGGTGACTTGGTGGCAGTGTATAAGGGGAGAACATCTGATCACCAGGGCACCCCAAGAGAAGACAAGGTCTAACAGTCACAAACTGGTGGAAGACCATCTTAAACTGGACATAAGAAAAAACTTCTTTACCATCCAAGTGTCCAGTCTGGAACAGACTACCCCCAGAAGTGGTGATCCTACTCTGGATACCTTTAAGAAATGCTTGGATGTTTATCTTGCTGGGGTGATCTGACCCCAACTGATTCCCTTCCCCTTGGGCAGGACCCAATGATCTTGCGAGGTCCCTTCCAGGCCTAATGTCTATGAAGACACCATAGGCGATACATCAGAGAGACCGGGGGGAGCATGCATCTCCCCCGCAGATGTGTGTGCCTACAGCAGGACATAAGGCTACAGCCTGACCAGACCGACACAGGCAGGAGCTGCCTTCGCAGTCCAGTGGGCAGGACCCAGAGCAGGAAGGCAGAGCAGGGCAGCAAGACTCATTGCTGCTGCCACTACTGCTGCCAGGACCTCCAAGTCAGCTGCGCTACCAGCAGCACGAGGAGTAACAGACTGGAGGGGTGGGCCGTGCTGCCCTTAACCTCCTCCTGCTGCCACCTGCTTGCATGCCAGGCTACGGCTCTACCCTGCCTCCATGGCCCTGCTGTCACTGTTCCCCTCAGGTCAACCATGCTGCCCCCCAACCCCACCTTCCCTCCAGGGTACAGCCAAGGAGTAGCCTGAGGGGAGCAGTGGCAGGTGGGGCATGGCACAGGGTAGAGCTGCAGCCCAGTGTGCACACAGCTGGCAGTGAGAGAAGGTGAGGGCAGCACAACCTCCCCCTTCCCCCCCACCAGTCTGTTACTCCTCATGTTGCTGGCAGCATGGATGGCATAGAAGTCCTGGCGATGGCAGCAGCAATTAGTCTCGCTGAGCTGTGCCAGGTCCTTGCCTGTGATCGCTCTTCTCCCACTCCCCACCAGCCCCAAGCAGCCCCTTGCAGGCTAGAACTCTCCCAACCTACAAGGGGAAACCCATGGTTTCCTATATTTTTCTCTTTCAAAGGATAAAATCTGCATTTTTCCGTAGCAAACAGAAAACCCAGATCCCTGCTTATAACTTATTTTGAAAAGATGACATAGAAGGAGAAGGAAAAAAGACAATCCCCCCCAAAAAATCACAATGAAGTTATATACCAAGAAACTAAAACAATTTCCTAACAAAGTAAATTTAAACCAAACATTCTGTAGTTCAGGTCTTTTGGTAAGCAGCAACAGTATATTTATGCTGACTTAAAAAAATTATACATCATGAATACTAATCCTTACATAACATACTAATAAATAAGATTTGCTTAAGTTCCTTCTATCAGCTGTATAATACAATTACAACCATTGGAGATCCTCTTTTACTTCATCTGAGAGAGACTATCATGATTGGGGTTAAAATGTTCTCTGCTTCCTGACAACTATGAAGCACTCTGTGGTCTCACACACTTATCAGACTCAAGGATAAAAATAAACTGAAAGAAAATGCTCATTGAGTTTAACATGCTTGTAAAGATGAAGACTGGTCAGATTACAAATATTTCAACTGAACCCTTACCTAAACGCCTAGTCATAACATAAATCTGTTTACGTCATAGAGAGTACGCTTTCATGTTCACAACACCACATGAATACTCAGTCTAACAGTCACCATTCCTAGCAGAAGACATTAGCATGTGTCAGTAGTCTCCAGGAATCAACCACACCATATACCTAGACAGAATAAGAGACCGTGGGTGCATTCAATCAGATTAATCATTTTTAGCTGACATAAATTATCCTTACTTCAACATTTTGATTTAATTCCTTTACCAACATTTGCAGGCCAGGAGGAAATCAGGACTTCAAATTAAAATATTTTTACTACTCTCTCTCACCAACAGATAATGATCCAAATAGGCCCTGATTCTGTACTTACAATCTTTGGGTTAGCAATGATTGGAGGATGCTCAAACTCTGTGATCTTCTTCCACGTCACATGGTTCAATATGCGTACCTGATTCAAAGACAGTGTTGTAAGATGGGATTGCTATGATGACAATTTTGAGTCTTGACTTCAAATTTTTGTTTTGTTTTACCTTTTCATCATAGCTGCCAATCGCCAAAAACTGACTGCTGGGGCTCCAGGCAATTGATTTAATACCCAGTGACCATTCATATGCACGATATGTGGATAGCAGTCGGCCATCAAGGGAGTACAGCAAAATTTTATACTGGAACACAAATTCATTAGCTCTAAAGACTAGCGATATTGTTTAAAAAAAATGAACAGGCCACAAATTTACTGATACAAACTGAATAGCCTTTTGTCAGGTTATCCTCACCTAAAATCCACATATGTTAAAGGAAGAGTTGTCTTTTTCTCTACAAAGGTAAGTTATTACAAAGCAAACTAGGGTGTAATTTTAAAGAACACCAATTACTCCATACTAACTGCAGGGTCACTCAGCACACACTAGCTTTACTGCTCAGAGGCATTTCAAGTGTGCTATAGATTCACATCCTCATTTACTCAAACTTAATTTACCAGGTAAACAATCCCTTAGTGAAAACTCTTCTGTTAAAGATCTGGGTAGCTGTTCTGCCATTTTTCAAAACAAACTAAAAGTTACATTTTTAATATGATACATATATTAGAAAGAATAAGATGGATAATTTAGTAAGTGTCCTCTGATGGCAAATGCAGGAACTGTTTGATATACATGTGTAAGACCACCACCCACTTAACTGCATGATTGCTTTTGCTAAAAAAATATGCTCTTATGCTGTTATTCTTTTTGACAATATACTGCTTTATGTTGTAAAAGCAACTAGGAAGTGTCATCTTTAAGCATTTACAATCTTTAGAAACAAACTGTCTCTCATACCTCCAGACAGGTATCCCACACGGCCAGAACACATCCATTTGGAGCCCATTCAATGCCAGCCAAGTCTTGAGTTTCAGTGTCAAAATGCTTTCCAAATGTAGAGAAAAGAAAACTGAATAGTTAAACACACAGAACAGTGTTTACATCCAGCTCTGCAACTTAATAGAACAATCCACTCTAAATTATCACTTCTACTTATTTAGATCCTATTGCTGAGTTAACAGATTCCACCCCCGCCCCCATGTTTGATTATATAAAACAAAATTATTTTTCCTTTGTTATAATATTCTACTTTCACTCTTTCTTTATTTTCTCTAGGCAAGATGGACATTTTCCTTATTTTCTCTAGGCAAGATGGACATAATTAAGCTTTCTTAATATGAAATGCATTTTCTGGTGGCCTTTCATAGCATGCATTCTTTAGACTGCATAGTCTACTTTAAATAGAAAATATAGACATACTGTATTTTACTCAAATCTAAAGACAACTCTGAATTTAAAAAGGAGCACCCCAATAATTAGATCCCATACAAGGAAAAATCTTAATTTGGTATTATTTTTATAAACAGACCTACTGACAAAAACTATAGTAATACCAGGGGGTGCATCTACACATGCACTTTACTGCAGAGCTGACCAACTAACTCCACAGTAAAGCATCACTGTCTACAAGTGCCCCGGTATTAGTGCACAGTAAACAAATTAAATCCACCGTAAGAAATATCTTACAGCAGAGTAATTAACTGCACTGAAATGCATATGTAAATGGTGACTGGGCAGGGGCCAGACTCCTGGTGGCTGCCTAGACAACAGCGCCACAGGTTTTGCACCCTCATGTCCCAGCCAACCCCAACGCTGCCACCCACAGCCTGCAGCTGACCCCACCCATGCCAGCCCGGGCCTGCTCTGCCCCAACTCAAATTGCTGCTGTCCCAGGCACACATGTAGATGCTCCACCTGAAAGCAGTTTACTCTCACTCAAACAGCTCTGGAGTTTATTGCTTTACCTTGATTTCACATGTAAATCATAAATTTCACATTAGCTTCAATTCAAACATGAACTTAATCTATATTAGGTTCTGTCCAGAATCTGGTGAGTGCTACTCCTTTCAGACCTACAACTTAGGACTGGTCATTTTCATATGGGACTTCCTGAGGCGCAATGGACTTCACCTCTCAGTGAAAAGTAAAAGTCTTTTCTCCAACAGGTTGGCTGATCTCCTATGTCGGGCTTCACACTAGCTCAGACAGAGGACGGGGAGGCAGAAGGAGAACATCAGGAACCTGCAACCCATGGGACGTCCAGCAGTACAGCACAGGTAAGCAATAAGCAGGTAAGCTATAGGGGGCCCATTGGGCATCAAAGCCAGGGGGCAACAAAGGCGCCAGTCACAGGGCTCAAGTGCCTATACACTAATGTTAGGAGCATGGGGAACAAGCAGGATGAACTAGCACTCCTGCTTGAAGAAAACACTTACAACTTAGTGGGGTTAACAGAAACCTGGTGGGACTCTACCCACAACTGGGTGGTACACATTGAAGGCTATAAACTGTACAGAAAGGATAGAGTGGGGAGGACAGGGGGAGGGGTTGCGCTCTATGTCAAGGAGCGTTATACATCAACCCTTATCAAAACGGAATTGGAGAAGGAGAAAGTAGGATTGTGGGTTAGGACACATGGTGGTCA
The DNA here is from genome assembly GCF_000455745.1 of Alligator sinensis. NCBI lineage: Eukaryota > Metazoa > Chordata > Crocodylia > Alligatoridae > Alligator > Alligator sinensis. The sequence continues at coordinate 5,416,041 of NW_005841851.1, forward strand.
AGGGGAAAGGGATTTGGTGGTAGGGGTCTGCTACAGACCCCCACACCAAGGGGAAGAACTAGATTTGGAACTCCTGATGCAGCTCTTGGAGACCATAAAGACTAGGGAAGCGGTAGTCACGGGGGACCTAAACTACCCTGGCATCTGCTGGGAGACGCAGACAGCAAATTCCCACCATTCACGCAGGTTCCTATCCTGTGTACAGGACCTCCACCTGATGCAGGAGGCACATGGTCCCACTAGGGGGAATGCCTTACTGGACCTGGTATGGGGAACGGGGGATGACATGGTAGGGAACCTACAGATCAGTGGTCACCTGGGGGGCAGTGACCATCAAATAATAGAATTCACCATAAGGCGTAGAGTGGGAAGGTAACTAGTAGGGAGGAAGTGCTAGACTTTAGGAAGGCTCACCTGAGTGAGCTCAGGCATTTAGTCAATGATGCACTGCAGAGTAAGAGATTTGGCGAGATGGGAGCCCAGGAAGGGTGGCTGTGCCTTAAGGAAGCGATCCTTCAGGCACAGAGGGAGACGATCCCGATGCGGGGGAAAAGGGGTCAAGAGGTTTCCTTGGCTGACCAGAGAAATCCAGAGCAGCCTAAGGGCAAAAAGGGGGGCATATAAGCAGTAGAAACGAGGAGAGGTTACTGAAGAGGAGTATGACTCCTCAGCTCGCAGTTGTAGGGAGGCAGTTAGAAAGGCCAAAGCTACCATGGAGCTGAGGATGGCATC
>NW_005841851.1:5418302-5435416 GCF_000455745.1 Alligator sinensis
CTTTCCTGCCTATACAGGGGGTCGGACTCTATGATCTACTGAGGTCCCTTCCGACCCTAACATCTACGAATCTATATGCATCCTCGCACTCTTCACTGTTCTCATAAAACATAGTCTTCAGTTCCATCCATGGGCACTGGATATACAGCACTTCTTGAAGCCTTTAATAATGGATTCTGAAAATATCCTTTCCCAAGAAGTCAGAATCTATTGGCAAAGTAGTGTTATGGTTGGCTTCATAATCTTCCCACCAGATCTAAGCACATGGTTCCCTGCCAAGAGCCAGTCTGAGTACTGACACCATAAATTGTCATTAAAGGGCTTATTTACTGACATCCAATACGAGTTGAAATGTCATACCAGCAGGTCTGACTACAAGATCACAATTCACTGACTGAATTTTTGCTTTCACATCTGACGTTAAATACCTTCTGAATGAATCTAACGTCAACATTCCTCTTTTCTTTAGCAGTGCCCCAGGTCTCCATTTCCATACAACATCTAAAGAGTCATTCATCAGTTCACTTGACATCCATTCTTGTTCTTGGCACCTAAACACTATTTCTGGTAGAAACTTTTCTTTTGGCAGAGTTTTGCATTTCAAAATCATAGGTTGGCAATTTTCTCCCATCCACCAATACTGCTAACATCACTAATTCACAACCTTTCATTTCCTGCAGTTCTCCTAATTATGGATTTTGTGCCTCTCACGGATGATAGCATTGCTTGGCATGTCAATATAGACTGGTCTCAACAGCATTACATATCTGGCCCAGCAGGTAATCATATTTTGTGTAGCCCAATAATATACCACCAGAATTCAACAATTTTTTTGCTGCAGTCTGATGATAATTTTTGCGCAAGTGATGTTCTTTATCTTGGGGCTAAGCCACTATGTCACATAATTTAAATACACCACCCATTACTTGCTTTGAATTTTTTAAGAGGAACATTCAATTCCTTTGCTATTTCTAATGCCTTGAGTCAAAGCACTTCACAGGTAATTGGCATTCCCCTCCTTTCTCAAGCATACTTGAGAACTTGCTTATCAGATTTCAGAAAAGTGACCTTATTTTGGACCTCTGAATGTTTTCTGTGTGGACTTAGCATTTTTGGGTTTTCCTTTTAATTGCTTCTATCAATGCACAGTTGCTTCAGTAATATTATAACTTCCTTCCCACCTCACAATTACACTTTTTTAGCATAATTTACAACCTTCATTTTTAAGTTTATATCATAGCTGCCCCTTAATCCTTTTGGTATCTTCAAACTTGTACTACTTCTTCCTTTTTCTTACTACATGGTGAGCATATCTACACGAGACATTTATTGCGCAGTTGACTTACTGAACAGTAAATGTCTCAGCGTCTGCATGTGCACCTCTATTAGGGTGAATGAAACTAATAAACTCTGCAGCAGGGTAGTACTTGTAAATACAAGTACTGTGGAGTTTCTTTGTGCACAGCAGGACATGTGTAGACACTGCTCTGGCTGGCTGGGGCACAGGGTGCTTCAGTGTGGGGCTAGCTGGCAGGCAGCCCCTGCACTGAAGTACTCTCATGCCTCAGCCAACTGCTCCACAGCATATGGAGCCCAGCTGAAACAGCCCTGGGCTGGCAGGCTGACCTCCAGGTCCCCTGCCAGCCCAGGCTGCTCCAACCAAGCTCCATGTGCTACACACAAACTTTGGAGCAATAAGCTCCAGATTTTATTCATGCACATTAATCGCACATGTAGATATGCCCAGTCTGTAATGGGGATCCCTCACCACTACTCACCCCACAGAATTTGCCATGGTTTTAAATTTGGGCCAGTCAGTGGTGATCCGTCCCTGTAATCTGCTGCTTTCCCTGCTACCCTGGCTGGGTGCTCTCCTGCCACCTGCCCCTCTGCTGGGTACTTTGCTGCCCAGAGCCTTGCTGTGTGCAAGGTCCCTCACTGGCTAGCTTATGCTGGGCCCCTCGTTGTTGCTTCTGGGTCCGTCGCCACATGCTGGATCACTTGTCACTGCTGCCTGGTCCATCACTGGAATTTCTAGGAGTCTTGCCATGTGCTAAATCCCTTACTGCCACTGCTCTACTGCTGCCCAGAGCTTCACCTTGCATTGGGTCCCTCACCATATGCTGTCCCTCATCACTGCAATTAGGTCCTTCCCTGCAGCATACAGAGTGTCTGGCTAGCCCCCAAAGGTCCCTCCTCCTTGAGTGCTAGCAAGCCCTTCTTGGGTCCCTCCCTGCTGTGTACTGACTGGGATCCCTCCTTCCTGGGTGATGACCAGCCCCTGCAGGGTCCCTCCCTGCTGTGTGCCTGCCAGGCCCTCCCCACAGTGTGCTGGGTGCCTGGCAGGCAGGTGATCAGGTGACTTCCAGCTGCTGCCTGGTCAGGGGGTACCAAGACAATTCAGCATGTGCTGGCCAGGCTCCTTGCACACAACTCAATGACCCAGCAGGCACTGGTCAGGCACTGCCCCCACAACATGCAGGATTTCTGGCCTGTATGTGCTGAGTCACTCTGAGCTGCTGCCCCAGTGGCAAGTGCCAGAGCAACTCAGCATGCACTGACAGCCTGGCTGTGTTCCTTGCCACATGCCAGGTTGTTCTGGCACCCACCACTTGAGCAGCAGCTCAGAACAACTCTGTTCACACTGGCCAGAAACTCCACATGCTGGGGGGACTGTGCCTGGCCAGTGTCCACCAGGTCATTTCAAGCTGCGTCCAGGGTTCCTGGCCAGTGGGTGTTGAGTCACTCTGTACAGCTGCCTGCCAGCACATGCTGAGTTAATTTGTCACCCTCTGGAGAGAAATCCTGCATGCAGCTTGAAATGACCAGCAGGAGCTGGACAGGCACCCCCTGCAGAATATGGGGTTTCTGGCCAGCATGCGCCAAGTCCCTTGCTGTGTGCCAGGTTGCTCTGGTACCTCCTGCTTGAGCGGCAGCTCAGTCCCTTGGCATGTGCTGGCCAGAAACCCCATAGGCTGTGGGGACAGTGCCTGGCTGATACCTGCTGGGTCATTTTGAGCTGCCTGAAAGATTTCTGACCACAGGGTGCCCAAGCAACTTGGCATGTGTTGGTAGGCAGCAGCTGGGAGTGACCCTACATTAGCTGGCTAGGAACTCTGCATGCTGAGGGGAGGGTGGCTTGCATGAGCCTGGGCACCTTCTGCTGGTTGGCCATGTGATGGGTGCCTGGCTGCGCTGTTTCTTAACTAATCTCATTGTCCCCTGCGCATTTTCTGATTCCAGGTAAATCATGTGCAATAAGACCAGGCTTAATTTTCCTCATGTTGAATGGGAGAAGGGGAAACCCTCATTTTATAATTGACTAAATACAGCAAAAATAATGTTGTAATTTACAGATTAGATTATTAATTTGTAAATTCTTTTCAATGTACTTGATACAATGTATTTTACTGTAATGATAATTCCTCAAGAACTGAAGACAGGATATTTGCAGGGCCTCACAACAGAAGTGTGGCACTTGATCAGTAAAGGTTTGTGATAACCTGAGCAGATTTTTCCACATACTTGTAGGCCAACCAGGGGGCCAAGGAGATCCTCTATATTTGCAAGTCTAAACATGAAGAATTAAAGCAGTCTGGTCACTTAGTTGTAATTTCTACTAAAGAGTGTACACTTGAGATCTGTGCAATAGCAGTGGAATATTAAGAGGCGCCTTACCCGCAAGAGTTGCCAATCACTGCACACAAATAGGCTAATGAAGTCTTTGCAGTCACGTCTCTCTGCTAAGGCCATGTAGTGACCATCTTTCGTAAAGGCTATCCCTGCCAAAAAGATTAGAGTTTTATGAGGTTAAAAGAAAGTAAAATTGTGAAGTCAAAGCAACAGCTTTTCATGAAAGAACAATTAAAATCTTTATTTTCCTTTAGCCTGTCCTCTAACAGATTAACATCTGTTTCTTCTATTGCAAAGATTAGTTAGTAACTGGTTTGTTACTTTGGAAGTTTTTACACATTAAATATTTAATTATTTTGTCAGGTCACATGTTTAGCCACTGTCAGATCATGTTTATGTAAAACTGTACTTTAATAAAAGAAGTAAGTGGTTAAATAAATTGAGATGGAAGAATTTGTTTTTGAAATAAGAAATTCATGCCCTTTCCAATATCAGTTCTCAACAGCTCTCATATAAAATACCTGAACTGCTTCATGTAAGGAAGAGTAGCACAATCTCAGAACAGAAGGCAGCTAAGCTAAAAGCTAGTATTCTAACTTCAGTTCTGACACTAATTCCTTTTTTACGTTTCTTAAATGGCAATCAAAGCTACTTATCTTTTTGAGGATTAGTATTAGTGAAGTGATAATATATCCAACCAACCGGCCAAACAACCACATTATTCACTGATGTAATGGAGTGCATTAGGCACTTTGCAAAAGTAAGCAAACTCCTTGTTCCAAAAAATCCCACGATCTAACAAGCGTTACCAGAAGTTGTTCCCACCCTTCTCTGAAGAAGCTATCATTGTACATGGGGCAAGTATCCCCCTTCTTGGGGTTTCACTTTAGTGGTAACAATAGTCTTCAACCCAAACTTTTCTCTCATCAAGCTTGGATGAGTCTACCATTTCTCCTGCATATTCTTCCTTTCCACCATATTTCCCTTTGTACCTACTCAAAGAAACTTGCATCCCTTTTTCAGTCCTTTCTGGAATTAATTAAAACACACCTGCCACTAAGACATGACAGTAAATTACTCTGTCATCACACATAGCTCAAGTACTGGACATCAGTGTCTTGAATCTCTATGCCAGGTCTCAGTATGCCACCCTGTTGCAACCATGTTTGCATGGATTGAGTAGAGGTGCATACAAAGAAAGAGTAATGGAGAGGACATTTACATGCTTTTGTGTCATTCTGGGCTCTCTAGCTATATGATTTACAGAAAATATCACTAGTTACTGTAAGACCTCACAACCATTTTGTTCAGTATCTTTAAAAAAAAAAAAGACATGGGAAATGGCCAATTCAATAAGCTAAATGCAACACTTGCATCTCAGGCAGTGAGAACATGATTACAGAATAGTTCTCACTGCCACTGACTACAATAATGGTAGTACATAGGTACTGAGCTTGCTGAAGGAAGATTACATTCTCCAAGGCTGATGTACAACTCAGGTGGCAAGAACTCAGATGCACCCAGATCTTAAACATATGTTTGATCATTATATGTAAATTCCATTCTCTGCTGCCATTATTAAAAATACCATTCCCATATTAGGTTTGATACACTCACCCTGCTGACAGGCTTTGGGATACTTGATATAAGATACAGATTTTGTACACAAGGACCAGACAGTTATCCGCAGCTGTTGGAGAGAACAAGACAAGATAGTATTTGTTTATCTTTGCAGCTGAAAAAAAAAGTATACAGGGAACCTACTTCCAGAACACCAAATGCTCCATTAGAAGAGTACGTTACTCTGCATATTTTTTTTTCTGAGGGTCTCATGTCAAAATATATAAGACCACAGAACCCAAAACATTTGTTAATATACAAGAAACATTGTTAGACTCCCTCTATTGTGATATTCAATTCTTTTTTATTCACAAGCATCTTTTCATAACACGTTTATATAAATCTTCTATTAAGTTGTCTAACAATTCGTCAAGTTAAAAGCATCCACAGAACTAGTACTTTTGCTGTCGTTTTATTTCTTGGTTGCATTGTTTTCAGGTGTAATGTATTGCAGCCATTACAAAAAAAATAAATAAATTCCACTATAATGCAGTATACAGTTATCTCGGATAACTGCAGACCCACTTCTGAACTTTTCAAAGCAGGGAATTCCACGAAGAAACAAAAGCAAACAGTCCTTCCGTGTTAGATGTAGATGTGTAAGAGTTTACATTAAGAAGGTAGCCTTGCCTTGCAAGAAGTCCTAGTACCAAACCTGGTCAAAATTTTGGCAGCAGAAGCCTACTATGTACATTAATAAATTACAAGAATTTAAAATGCAAGTAAACATGAAAGACAAAACAGATCACCAATTCTGCACTGTCCATGTTCAATTCAGTTGCATAGTCCCAAATTTTCCCATATAATTGGAGATCAGCATAGGTCTGATGCAATATCTAGACCTAAGGAACGGAGTTAAGTGCTATACATCAACTATGTTGTCTTTGCTTTTCCTTAGTTCCACGAACATCAACTATGTTGTCTTTGCTTTTCCTTAGCTCTAAGAGTTTAATGAAAAGCCTTAAAATTACTCCACAAAACATTAGCATGGGATCCTAAGTAAATCTAAGATCTGTAAGCACTCAGTTCCCATAATTAAAAAAAAAAATATTAGTGACACGTAGCTCAAGTGTTGCAAAGCATACAAGATGCAGAACATTAATACTACTTCAATAAGAGTAATATTAGTTGTGGATAATAGGAAAAGAATAACTTCACACTGTCTGTGTCTTATAGGTCACTTTCACCTACATCAGAGGTGGGCAATTATTTTGGGTGGAGGGCCACTTATGGGAAATTGTCAAGAGCCCATGGGTAGCCCTGCCCCTTGACAGTTGCCCCGCCCCTGGTTGCCATATTGGGATCGGAAGTCCAACCTCCTAGCCCCTGACCTTTGCCATTGGAAGTCCCTCCCCTTGCCCTGGAAGTACTCCTTTTGGGAGGAAAGGTGCTGTGATCTGGAAACTGAAAAATAAATTAAATAAATAAATAAATAAATAAACCCACCCACAAAAATACACACACAAAACATCTACTATAACCTATTTTAATTTTATTTTAAAATATTTTTCTACTGATTTATGTGTTTAAAAAAGTGTATCTAGAGGTGTATGCATAATAGCTTAAAATACAGTCCTACTGTGTGTTTTGTGTGGGCAGCAAGGGGTATAAGTGGTGGTGTGGTGGGAAGAGTGTGTGTGTTTGAGTGTGTGTGCATACGTGCTGTGGGGTGTGGGTATGCTGGGCTGGGTGTGTGCTGAGAGAGAGCCAGGGCTGGGCTGCCAGCTCCATAGTGTGCAGCTATAACACACTGCATGTGAGCCTCACACGATGCAGCCAGGCAAACCCCATGCCCAGGCTGTTTCTACAACCCCACCCTGTGTGTCTGCCAGTCCCAGGGCACTTGCACAGGCTCCGTGTTTCCGCCCGCCACCACCTTTCCCTGCATTCCCTCCTGCAGGCTTGCCCACTGCTCCCTGCAGTGCTCCCCGTGGCCCCCACCAGGGCCCACTGCCTGCCACAGCCCTGATGCGACTCCACGGCCTGGCGCAACCCTGCCACTCACCATGGCTCCGCCATCTGCCGGAGCCCCGCGCGGCTATGCTACCCACTGGGAGCCACTGCACCTGTGCTGCCACCGCCCTCTGGGGCTCTGCTGCCTGCCGGGTCCTGCTGGGGCCCAGCTGCAATTCTGCTGCCTGTCGGGGCCTGCTGTGCCATCTGCAGGGGCCTGCCACGGCCCCACTACCCACTGGGTCTCCACCACCTACCAGGTCCCGCTGCAGCTCTGCCACCCACGGGGCTTGGCTATGGCTCTGCCACCTGCCGGGGCCCGCCACCTGCTACTGCTCCGCCACCCACCGCAACCCCACCAAATGTCAGGGCCCACAACGGACAGTTGCCCGCCGTGGCTCTGCTGCCTCCTGGGGCCCGGCCACAGCTCTGCCACCTGTCAGGGCCCACTGTACCGCCTGCCATGGCCCCGCTGCCCACCAGGGACCACTGTGGCTCCACTGCCCGCTAGGGCTCCACCGCCTGCTGTGCACCACGTGGGTCCCACCGCTCCCTGCAGCTGCCACGTCCCGCACTGCTCCCCACAGCCCCCCTCCCACCGCACCGCTCCCTGCAGCCCCCACCGCTCCCCGCAACCACCACTTCCAGCCACTCTTATCTCATTTTCCACTCAGAGGGAGGGAGCGGGAACAGCTCCAGGAGCAGGGGCCAGAAGCTACAGAGGCTTCTGGTTGGGGGCCGAGGGCAGGAAGCTGGTGGGGGGCTGGGTGGAGCCAGGCTAGCCTTCTTGCTCAGCCACAAGCTCCCACTGGGTCTTGCTGCTGCTAGTCGCCTGTCATCTTTGATAGGCGGCCACAGGCAGACAAATTAATTTTCTAAAATTTTTAAAGGCTCCGCAGGCCAAATAGAACAAGCTGGCGGGCAAGATCCAGGCCGCGGGCCATATTTTGCCCGCCCCTGACCTACATAAACAATTTCTAAGTCTCAAACAATGTGAAATAAATAGTCGAGAAAGAACAGAGAAGTTCTTGCATTTAAGTCTTTAATGAAATTCAAGAGAATAGGAAACAGTGTCAGTTCAAGACTTAGTGACTACATGACTAGTTAATAAATCTACACTGTACTTTTCAGTTTTTGAAAAATCAAGGCCCATGCTCATTAATTAGCATCTCTCTCCCCACTCCTCAACCCATGCCAAAAAACACTACGTTTCACGATTATCCAAGAAGCTCAATTTACAGAAGTACCAACAGAAAACAAACTATACAAAATAAGCTATTTCCATGGTGAGTGAGGTATTTTTGGAGACTTGTGCATCTGCAGAATGCAGGAACTGCAGAGGAGGCAGTCAGCTGCAAAGCAGACCTCTCCACAGCACTTCAAGGTCACAGTCTGCATTATGGAAGCTCCACGTTACCATCTACAGATTATTCAATTAAAAACAAATACTTACTCCCCCATAGCAACAGCAGCAACACAAAACACATGCGCCTTCATCAATATGCCAAGTGAGCCTTGCATTTATATTTGGAGAGGAAAACCAAATTGAAAAAAGTTATTTTCTTACATGATGGAGAAAGCTATACTAGGAGGAAAGTCCTGGTACAGTACCAGCAACACCAACACATCTTACAATCAATAGCTAATATAATACATAATGTAAAATAACTATATCATTCTCCATATCGATTTTAATGGTTTGTCTAAGAAAGGGGAAAAATAAAACCATTAGATGATGTTACAGTCCTGAAGGGAGATATAGTTGCCCTGCCTCAAGGCCTACACCAGGAGTAGGCAACCCCCGGCACATGCGCCAGGGTGTGGCATGCAAAGGCACTTTTCCTGGCACGTACCCCAGGGCAGATGGCGGAAGAGCTGTGAGGAGTCTGATCCTTGTTGTGGCAGTGCAGCCTCAGCCCATGCACCTGCTCCCATCAGCTAGCCAGGCTGGGGCTCCATGGACCCAAGCGGAGCTGCTTGCTCGTGAGCAGCCTGGGCTCTGTGGCAGGCGGACAGGGCCTGCCCAGAGCCCAGGCTGACTATGGTATCAAAATGGGAGGCTGCAAGTGACTGCACCAAGGTGCACAGAGCGCCATCCTGGCTCTCTGCTGGTGGCAGGTATACACATACCTCAAGGCAGACAGCGGGGAAGGGGCCAGGGCTGCACCGTCACAACAAGGATCGAGCCCCTGACACGCCAATATCTTACAAATTGAGGTTGCAGGTGTTTTTGCCACTCTGCCCAAAAACACTGCCGACCCCTGGTGTACACCAACCACTGCCACCAGAGTTAGGAAGCTTCTACCACGGTTAGAATGTTTTTGCTTGTCCCTGCCAGGCTTACTTAAAACTTCCCTGAAATAGCCTTCTCCAACAGCGGTCAGTCCTGGTCAGGCATAGTTTTCGTTTATGTTTCTAGAGCAACTTTGCAGACTTTTCTTATTTCACTAAAATGAATTTTCCAGCCACAAAGTCAGATCCTGCACTTAACTTCTCGGACACTAACACCTGCTGCACGTGGCAAAGTGATGACTCAAGTGCTGGCCCACCTGTACTTTTACTAAATCCTAGTAAGTGGTACTTCTGCACATAAGAATCCAGGGAGTCCCAAAGCAAGAGATTATTAGTTTTAATTCACCAACCTCCTCCATGGTTAACATCATGAGAAGGGTCACATAAAGAATAATGCCAAAGGCTGCTTGCAAGAGAGGTCTAAAGAAGCAGCTTAGAAGTTGAACCAGGGCTTCTTGCAAAGCAGGAAAGAGCATAGTCAGTTGCTCCTTTGCTCCCCATTCCTCTATCTAACCTTGTTTGAACCAAGGAAAATGAAGAGTTAGTATAGGAAGTAGTGGTAGACGCATGTTTATTAAGGTGCACCGATAAAGATTTTTTTGGGCAGATAATGATGGCCTTATTAACCAGCCATATTGGCCAATACCAATCCGATTTCCGATATGAAGCCCAGCAGCTTGGAGAGCAGAGTCCACCTAGTAAGTCTGGGGTGGGGAAAGGGCATGTGGGGCCCAGATTGAGGCCCCCACGGTAAGAGAAGGAGTGGAGCTGGGGCAGGGGCAGACACTCCAGCTGGGACAGGGCAGAGAACGGAGCCATGGCTTATCTGAAGTAGTGAGGGGGGGGGTGGAGCGCCCCCTGCCACTGCACACCCTGGGGGAGGCATGGGGGGGCACATGCCCCCCCAGATCTATGCATGGAGTGAGGGTGGGCTGCCCACTGCACACTCAGGGCCAGAAGCTATGCCAGGCTCTTCCTAGTGGGGAGGGGCTGGGCCCAGGCTATCATATCATAGAAGTAGGGTCGGAAGGGACCTTGTAGATCTTCAAGTCCGACCCCCTGCCTGGGCAGGAGGAAAACTGGGCTCAAATGACCCCAGCCAGGTAGGCGTCAAGCCTCTTCTTAAAGACTCCCAGGGTAGGAGCCAGCATCACTTCCCTTGGAAGTTGGTTCCAGATCCTAGCCGCCCTAACTGTGAAGTAGTTCTTACGGATGTCTAATCTAAACCTACTCTCCAACAACTTGTGGCCATTATAACTTGTTATCCCGGGGGGCGCTAGGGGAAACAAGGTTTCCCCCAAACCCTTCTGGTCCCCCCTAGTGAGTTTATAGACAGTCACCAGGTCCCCCCTCTCTGATGAGTATGACCACATGATGGTGGCTCACTTGAGAGAGCTGATGAAAGAGATAGGCCTTCCAGTGAGAAAGGAGAAAATGGCCGGGGCAGAGTGAGCAGCACTGGGAAGGGGGCTACAGGGCAGGCTACATCCACCCCAAATTCACCATAGTCCCCCCCATAGCCGCTCCCTTCCCAGCACCACCACCCGCCCCAAGCGCAGCCAGATCCAGCCCCCCCACTGGGAAGAGGCTTGCACAGCCCACCCTTACCCCATACACAGATCCAGGGAGCACACGCCCCCCCATGCCTCCCCTGGGGGTGCGTACAGCAGCAGGAGCCACTCCCCCATCCCCACCCACTAGATGAGCCACAGCTCCATCCTGTGTCCTGCCCTGGCTGTGCAACACCTGCCCCAGCCCTACACCCTCCCTCACCACAGAGTTCTCCATCTGCTCCCGCCCTTTCCCCCACCACAGACTTACCAGCCGGATGCTGCTCTCTAAGCTGCTGGGATGCATTCTTGGCCGTGTGCATGCTGCGGTTGCATGCATGCACACAGCATTTATCGGTGTCATTACTGACCACATCAGTCAAAAAAAAGAGCCAATTGCTGATAATGTAAATTTTCCTTTTATTGGTGCCAATACAATATGGGTTGATGCATCAGTGCATCTCTACTGTTTAGCATTTTTATCACCCTCCTATTTAACTTCTTATAAAGTAATAATCAAGTATTTGTTGTACTATTTTAGGACTTAATAACTGTAACTAAACACTTGGTCTTTGAGGAATCCATCAGATAGACCTTTAATAAACAAGTTTTATATCACTACAACTGCTGACTTCCGGACACACAAAAATATATACCATTATTAGGCTGTTCCTAATACAAGATTTACTTTAAAAATACCAACACAATGCCTACTCACATTCTTCTATAGCAACTGAAATAGTGATACAGTGCTTGCTCCTATTAATTGCAGTGTTAACTGTACTTGCTGCTGCTCCTCCCTTAATCAAATCCCACAGCACATATTCACACACATTCTATGCCACTTAATGCAAACTTAGCAGCTGCAAACTCTGAATGCTAAAGTTCTGGGTTACAGTTTTTCAGGAGACAGGCATTCAAGCTAACAGTTTTATTACCAACTTAGCTTCTTGGTCAACGTGCCTGTTGGCTCCACAAGTACTCTGCACCTAAGGCACTCCTACACTGCCCCATGTGGGCAGTCTGGACCCTTCAGTAGAGGACAAACACCTGTTGCTTGTATAAAGCCCAAGTAAATGAGACCAGGGAACTTCCCAAGGACAGAAAATAGCAAGATTGTAGAGTCATTCTAACCTCTGCTCTGCTTTAGCTTTCATTCCACTCCATTCAAGAAAAGACCAGCAAATCTAAACTGGAAGAAATCCTGTTGCCCAGTGTCTGTATTGTGTAGAAGATAAAGCAAATGAAACCTCACAGGTTTCCAAAGCACCTCAAGTGCACTAGGCACAGGTCTTTTTATCATTATGAAAAACTGTCCCCTCATCAAGCAGTTGATTTCTGTGAGAACCTGGGGAAACTTTTCATGATTGATTTAACCGCATTACACATTTTTATTTTGCTGTTATAGAAAAGGTACCCTACAAAGACACAGTGCGTACATTTTTCACATTTTAAAATTCCTACATGCATTTGCACATACATTTCCTCTCCATACAGTTTTTTTACTTGCAATGATTAAATAAAATGGGCTTTAGCATCCCACAGCACCTGAGAAGTCCAGGAACTCTCCCATACTAAATAGTAGCATCTCTTGTCTAATCTCACTTATAGGCATTTGTTTAGGAGTTAGAAGACCCACTTCAAATCTCTGCCACTCATTCCATGTGATCCTTTGATCAAGTAACATAGGCAGAAATTCTCCAAACTAGTTTTCCAAACCTAACATTTAAAATTTCTAAAAAAAACACTCAAAACTTCACAGACCACTTGGATACCTACCATTAGATTCTCTCATTTGGAAATACTGCTATTATTTGTGACTTAGTTCAGCTACCCCATCTGTGTGACAGAAAGTTTTCCAAAACTATAAAAAGTACTTTAATAACACCTATGGATGAAGTGTGAGGTATGATTATCTTTGCTTATATTTGTCAACATGTGATTAACCTTACTGTGAAAAAAAGGAGTCTTCACATTCACATCTGTAGAGGCCACATTAAAATCGACAATGAGCAGTACAGGTGAAGGGGGAAGAGTATAGTAAGGCATGTATGCAAAATAAAGGCACAATATACCCTGAAATACTTAATAAATTCAAGGAAGGAAAAAAACCCAGACCATTTTTGCAACAGGAAAACACAACTTGTGGCCAAATAGATGGGCTCAGGCATTTCTTTACTCATCACTCTGAGGGGTTCTCTCTCCACACCCCCCAGCATAGGTTCCTGGATTAAGTAGAATTGTCAAACTCACATCCTGATGATAACAGAGTCCGGGAAATTTTCAGCTGTTGTTTTGCAGTGGAAAAACAAACCAGAAGCAGAAGCATTTTTAAAATAGCCTAAAAACAGCTGAGAAATAAAAAGTATTTAGATGGTAACGTGATAAACAGTCTCCAGTGCTGGGTTGGAGATTGTGCCCCAACTTTGACATCTACAGGCAGGTGTGAGACTGGTGATTTTCACTACACAAAACACACTTTTAAACAACCTTGCATCTCAAGTGACTGTCAACTTTGTCCCAGACTTGACTGGGTCACAAGGCCTCCTTACATAGCTGTGTCTGTCAGCGCAGGATTTCAGAGGATTATTTAGGGCGCATTCCTCGACAGAAAGTATTTTTCAAACCAATATAGCCATTTACAGTTACTAAGGATTAGCTTCAATATGTACGTGAGTACACTTCCAAAAAACCACCACTACCAATATGTTTCAGAACAGGTTCACTACTAGCTTAACCACCCAAACTAAGCTAGAAAAGCTGGCTTCTGCTAGTCTAGCAGATATGGGAGTCATGAGAAAAGAAAGGCTTAAAACTTTTATTTCCTAGTAACTGGAGAAGTAAATTACCTAAACCAAATTTTAAAAGGGGAAAAAAGGAGTTATCACAAATAAAATTAGGGGAAATCTGAGTATCATACATTATCATACATGAAAGGTCTGGATTCAACAGAAGTTAATCATGAATTTACCAGCACCACCATCCCTTTTTGTATTCTAGCTGAGTTCTTTCTTACTTGTGTCACAACCCAGTGATTTTGGTGCCTCGGCACGATGGAATTTTCCCGCCACATGAGAGCCTCTTGCACAGCAAAAGGTTTTTGTTGCAACAGAAAAACCTTGGTGCAAGAGAGTTCCCGCCATTTGAATGCAAATTTGTGTTCCGCTATTGGCCAGTTCTAAATTATTCCTATGTGGCAGCTAGTAATTGGCTTGCTAGCCGTTTAAAATTTCGTGTGACTTCCGCCCAAGTTGGAGAACTTTGAGCACGCTGCAGAGTGCCTCTAAGGAGATCTGACTTGCGGCTGAGCTGATCGATAGACTGATCACCTATTGATTCTTCTCCCCGTCGCCGAGCGCAATCCTCGACGTACCCTTTCCCTGCCAGCTTAATCTGTGGACAGATTAGCTGGCCTGAGCCTTGGCAGCTGGAGCAACTCACATAGTTGTTTAAGCGACCGGACCACCTGCGTCGCGGCTACAAGCGGCGTAAGTAAAGTTTTTGCAACCAATAAGCTGTGTCTGCCTCTCCATTCCCCAGCCCGCCCAAACGACCGAGTGATATTTGAATCATCTCAAGTCGGCTCCGGCCGTCCGAGACAACTTGGACACACAGGCTAGGGACAGAAATTACACAAACTGGTATAAATGATCGGAAACCAGTTCAAATCTGTAACGCAACAGAAGTTCAGTGCAAATACACCACTTTCAAATGGCTGAAACTGATTTAAAATAAACCTGGATGGATGTAGTACCAGATTTAACTGATTTGGGTTAAATTAGTTTATTGAACTTCTGTCTCAGATCCCCTCCAGATTCAAGATAACTCACAACCCCCAGGGTGCTTTGCACCTTCCCCACAAACCCACCTCACAGGGCTAGCCTTGGCCCAACCAGGAGTGGGCAAAATGCGGGCCGGGATGCAACCCACCAGGCCATTCTATCCAGCCCACGGGGCTCCTAAAAAATTTAGAAAATTAATATTTATCTGCTCCGGGCTGCCTATCATGAGGCCCTCGATGGCTTGCCAAAACTCAGTAAGTGGCCTTCTGCCCAAAATAATTGCCCACCCGTGGCCCAACCTGTATGCTCCAGCCAAGCAGAGAGGTATACTCCAGTGCCCCCCACCACAGCTTCTGGCTTGAGCTACTGTAGGCATGTGGCAGTATTTCCAGAATCAAGTGAATATCTGTTTATTTGCTTATCTGTTCAATCTATGCACTTTACACTAACCTGTGAAGATTGAATCAATTCAGCCTCAGGCTTTTTGACCGTCTGTACTTTGCCCTACATACTATGTAACATTCAGACAAGATGCAAAATGCCTGGCACAGTATATTCCATTAGAGAAACTAGTACTATGGAGGCTTGTGCCAATCTGATTGCTGTACTGGAAGTGACATTATTCAGGTTAACTGCAGAGTTGCAATGTATACTAAGAGTGGGATTACAGCAAGAGCACGCCCCTTGATACCAGGCAATTGCATCGGCACACTAATAGACACAGTCTTTACAGTACAAGCTTTCTGTTCTGAATTCTTCCCCATGTAGAAATTGTTTTCTCACTCTATAAATCTAAAACCATTCCCAATTCAGAGTTATAGCTGTTTACTCTACTGACTAAAATAAGCATGTTACTTTTTGTCCCTGGTTCAAAATGAAGAGCAAATAGAGCCATGGGACAGTGAGCAATCTTACGTTTGATGTCATGGGTCAAAATTATAATTTCTCTTTAAACCAGAAAGAAAGCCAACATGGATTCTGATTCCAGGATGAGTTTGGAGAGTTGGCAGTTAGAAAAAAGAAGTATTACCCTTTAAATTAAGACAATTTAATCTCAAATAACTACATGAAGCTTCCTTAGCCTGACAAAGGGTTTTTGAATCCGAAAGCTTGCTTAATAACTATTCTCCAACCATTTGGGTTGGTCTAATAAAAGATATCAAATTCACCCAAGGAACCTTGTCTGCCTACATGTTAATGGGGCACTTTTCAGAACACAAATCACAGTGAGGCTGTTAGTTGCAATAACAACTTTTCATCAACTCATTATTCTGTGGAGAACAGAAAAATCAAGATGATTTTTTTTACATTAAGCAGTCCCTTTGATAAGTGTGCATGATACTAAGGCAAAGCGTTACCAAAACAAAGTGACTTTGGGGTACATTCAGCTGACATCACTTAAAATTGTAGCAGGTCCCAAAGGTGGCTTGTACCTTTTTTTGTATCATAGTATGCAGCTCGTCAACTTATCCAGCAGCAGGGAAAAGCATCCTACCGAACCATACACAGCAAGATCCTTGTAAAGATGCCAGTCAGAGGACAAATTCCTCACATGTGAAGAGGGGAATTCAGATCTTGTGGTGTTAATTTATTTATATTATGATTGTATGTTTTTCATGTCATTTACAGGAGCATGGCTTTCAGTCAGAATCCTTAATAATAATAAACTAAACAGCTCGCAGTGCTTGTGGTATAATTTCTACCCTTACCCATTACTTTGCCAGGTGGTGTTGCTGCCTTACAAAGCCAGTCCAGACAAAGTAGTAAATCATCTTCTTGCCCCTCCCTCTCATCTATTAGAGGCATCATTCAAACTTTATTCAGAATCATGTTAAGTGTTAACTCTCACAAACAAATTTGTTTAAAAAAACCCAAAGAAGTCAAAACACACAAAAGTCAAATATCCTTTATTTAAAATGCAGCATTTGGGTAAAACTGAACCCCCCCCGCCCAAACCCCCCCCCCCCAAAAAAAACAAAAACCCAAACCAAAACCAGGACAACTGGGGAGCGCAGTAAAAGCCACACACAGCTGAACATAAATACAGACCATGCAATGTATATAGGGGTGCACCAATAAAGATTTTTTGGGCCGATGGCCAATTATTAACAAGCCATATCGGTCAATACCGATCCAACTGCTGATATGCAAGCCCAGCAGCTTGGAGAGCAGCATCAGGCTGGTAAGTTGGGAGAGGGAGAAGGAAGGGAAGTGGGGGGTGCAAATCAAAGTCCCCGCAGTGAGGGAGGGAGTTGGGCTGTGCCTGCTGCAGGGGCAGGCGCTG
>NW_005841851.1:5435510-5444749 GCF_000455745.1 Alligator sinensis
GCTCCCTCCACTGTGTGCACACCCAGGGGAGACATTGGGGGCACGTGCCCCCCAGATCCGTGCATGGGGCAAGGGTGGACAGCTGCTGCAGGCTGGAATCTTTCCAGTGGAGGTGCTGGGTTGGGGCTATACTTGGGGCAGGCAGCAGCACTGGAAGGGGGAGCTATGGCCACCCCAAAATTCACCATAGCCCCCCTCCCAGTGTCACCAGTGCCCACCCCGAGCGCAGGCGCAGCCCAACCCCCCACTAGGAAGAGCCTGGCAGTACCCCAAGCCCACAACAGCAGCCTGCCCTCACCCTGTGCACAGATCCAGGGGGCACATGCCCCCCATGCCTCTCCTGGGAGTGTGCACAGCAATGAGAGCCACCTCCCCACCCCGCATCCCCTGGATGAGCAGCTCACGACTCCATCCCCCGCCCTGTGCCAGCTGGGCAGCACCTGCCTCAGCCCCACTCCCTCCCTCACCATGGGGGCCTCAATCTGCTCTTCCACCCCCCACCCCTTCCCCCACACTGACTGTCCAGCTGGACGCTGCTCTCCAAGTTACCAGGCTACACTCCTGGCCGCGTGCATGCTGTGGCTGTGCGCATGCACATGGCATTTATCAGCAGCATTATTGGCCACATCAGCCAAAGAAACCTGATTGCCGATAATGTCAATTTTACTTTTATTGGTGCCGATATGGTATGGACTTGATGTATCGGCGCACCTCTAAATGTGTATATAAAAGTGTTTTTGTAGAACGTGAAACCTGTATTCCTTCAGTTCTTGTACACATTTAACTGTAAAATATTACTGTTACCTCTTATATATACCATTCACAGATGTATACTGTAAATTTAATATAATTTGCCTAATATACAAATGGTCCTTGTTTCGAAGCCCTGTAATCAAGAGTGATAAATTACACAAATTAAAACCCTTGTTAACATGCTCCTTACATATTCAAAATAATAGTCAACATTTTATTAGGGATGCACTGATAAAGATTTTTATACTGACACCGTTTGCCGATTCTTAAACAGCCATATCAGCTGATACTGATCCAACAGCCGATATGCAGCCCAGTAGTGTGGGGTACAGCTCATTAAGTCTGTGGGGGGCAAGGGGCACAAAAGGGGCATGGTGGGGTGGTGGGGGCAGATCAAGGCCCCCACAGAGGAAGGGAATGGGGCAGGGGCAGGCGCTGCCCAACCAGAATGGTAAATGCGACCCTGCTGGAAGCACGGTAGAGCCACGGGTGGCTTGCACTGGGGGGTGCAGGGAGTGGGGACAGCTCCCCACTGCCGCATGCCCCCCCAGGGGAGGCATGGGGGGCAGGCATGTGCCCTCCTGGATTTGTGCATGGAGCAAGGGTGGGCTGCCCAGTAAGGACTTGGGTCCCAATAAGGGCTTGGGGCCTGCGCCAGCCTCTTCCCAGCGGCAGGGCTGGGGCTGCACTCAGGGCAAGCAGCGGTGGCGCTGGGAGAGGTGGCTATGGGATCGGCTACAGCCACCCTAAAATTCTCCAAAGCCATCCCTTCCAGTACCTCCCCAAGGTCTGCCCTTGCCCCAAGCACAAGTCTGGGGTGGGGCACATCCCCCCATGCCTCTCCTGGGGGGTGCACACAGCAATGGGGAGCCATCCCCTCCCCTCCCAGCCCTCAATGAGCTGCCCACAGCTCTGGCCCACTCCTGGCAGGGTCACATTCACTGCCCTGGCTGGGAAGCACCTGCCTTTGCCTCCCTCCCTCCCTCACCATTTGGGCTTCAATTTGCCCCCCACCCCTTCCCCCAAACCCCTTTGCCCCTACAGACTTACCATCAGGCAGCTGCTCTCTTCACTGCCGGACTGCATTCCTGGCTGTACGCATGCTGTGGCTGTGCACATGTATGCAGCATTTATTGGTGACATCATCAGCTACATCGGCCAAAAAACAAAGCTGATTTCCGATGTTAATTTTCCTTTTATCGGTGCCGATCCTATATGTGACCAATATATTGGTGCACCTCTACAAATTATAATCCTAGTTATTTTACTGCTTCTTCGGGTTATTCAGAAATGGAACACACATTATTTGTAGCTTATCACGTCAAACCAAGTGCCATTATATACACAGAGGCAGGAGACTGCAGAGAGACAAAAATGGCCAGTTTAGGAGGGGCACAGGGGGGCAAGTGCTAAGGCCATCACCTATCTTGGTTGTTTTCAAATATTTTGCTGGCATCACTGCAATTGAGCCATTTAAATGAGACCAATCAACAGCTCTACAAACATTTACAGGAAGCTCATTCTAAGAGTGATAGGCCACAAAGTACAATGCACAAAAGTAATTTGTAGGTAATGATGAACAAGAGACCAAAGTCAAACTCTCAACAGCAAATGAGAAATGTGTCAAATAGCTAGTTATGAATGCCTGAGTCTCCCCTTTACTGTTGCCCATCGGTCGATCCTAGCATGAAAGGATCAAATGAAACATCTGAAAATATGACCAAATTGAACAAGGACGACACCACTTAACAGTGAAGAGAGACAAAAAGGAAATCTATATAATTTGAAGAGTATGGGCAGTTTTATATGTTCATTAATGAGCTTTTGCTACTGCGCATTGAGTTTAGTACCTCTGGGCACGTTTATTCATGCGGCCGGGGGGTGCAGAATGGCACTGTAATTAGAGCAGCTCCAAGAGCCACTCTAATTAAAGCACTGCCATGTCTCCTGTATCAGTATCCCCATGCTTAAAAATGGTGGCAGGGGTGCTTGAACTAAAGTTTGTTCGATGAGTTATAGTTCAAGCGCCCCCACTACCATTTTAAGCACAGGGTCACTGATACATGAGATGCAGGAGACTGCTGGAGTATGGCAACTGCCACATTCCAGCAGACTTGATTAATCAAGTCAATTAATTGAGTCAATTTCATTCTCTCTCAGATTAATTGAGCCCATTCCAACACATTGGAATTCCAGCCTCTCTGGTCATGTATAGGCACCCTCTAATGATGTACTAGATAAAGGCACAGTAGCTGCGCTAACGTGCAATAGCAAAGGTGAACCTTTTTGTGGCACTTATTGTGCAGTAGACTAATTCTATTGTGCATTAGCACGGTTCTTGCTGTGATGTGCTAATGCGCAGTAGAACAGTCCACTGCACATTAAGGCATCTCCTGCAGATGTGCCCTATGCAAACAGAAATTTGTAGTCAAGTTGGTTTTTTGGTTTTTTTTTTTAAACTGACTATACCTTAGTAACTACTACCAAACTAATTACAATGCATCACTTGCAGTTAGAAGCCCACCTATAGCATTTTATGTTATTGCATAACAAGCTTAAACTAGAATGTTTTTAAACAGAGCTTAAATGTACGCTTCAGAAAATATCTGTTAGTCAGTTTAGACCCATCTAGCAACAATTTCCAGTTTGAAATGATGGTAGAAAACTACCACACATTAAGTTAGAAACTGGTTTACCATACATAAGGAAGATAAATATAAGCTTTATAGGCTATATTTAATTCACAGAGTATAGCGCACCTACTATGAAAATAACTCATCTGCAATCTGTTGTAGGAAATTAAGTGCCACTAATATAGGTAGCCTAATCACACCCCTTTTCACTTGGTGGTAGGAGAAAGAAGAGCTATTACTGAACCTATTTCAGAGCTAACTTGTTGACCTGAAGAATTACAAGTATGAACAATAATTAGTTGGTGTTACATGAAAATGTCAGGCTTCCAAAGTTGAGCAGCGTGGGTTGACAGAGAACCTTTGAACCCACCAAATAATCCCTGAACTTGATAATGTACATAATACGGTGATATTAGGTATCCTGACAGTTTCTGTCTCATATGCTACCCAAGACTGTCCCTGTAGACTATAGATTTAGCATACTAGAGAGTAAATACAATACAGACACTGGCGTAACCCAGGCAGCTGTCTGACACAAGTTAATTTAGCAACCTGTTTACAGCTGGAGAGAAAACCTATCCGGACACAGATGCCAACTTGGCAAAGGCTTAATGAAATCCTTTGGGGTCAGAGTGAGTTCTGAGGAGTGGCAACAAATACTCATCCATCCACCCACACACACATGCACGTGCCATTTTGAATTTACTTGCACCATGAAGCTACAGCCCACGGTCTGGGTTACTCGAACTGCAGCAGCTTTGCCTAACTATTAGGCATGTGTCCTTTTTCATTAACTTGAGGTTGAACTCCTGGAAAGTGTTATCCCCATTAAGGACAATGATTACTGGGAAGACTAATGCCTAAATTCACCGTGTATGGGTCCCCAGTCTCCAATAAAAATAAAGGAAGTGTTGCTCTCTGGTAAGAAAACTGGGACCTCTAGCCATGTAACACCAGAACAGTTCCCTGTGAAACTTAAAAATTCCAAGAAAATGTGTTCTAGCTGTATACAATTTCATTCACAAACACCCTTGGAAGTGTTAGCATTTAAGGTTCCTGTAACTCCCAATAACCTACACAATGAACTAAATTTCCCTTCACACCCACCATGACACTGATGTTCTGCTCTCCCTACCTACACAGGCATTCCCACATTGATAACAGGAGCACCACTTCTGTAAAAACAGCAAGATTCAGGTATAAATGTGCAATGGAAAAGGTCAAATTAAAACTTGTATTCTATCTGTAAAAATTTATGTTTATAAACAGTCATATAAGATGCCCATAATTAGAAAATTTCGTAACCCAAACATACTGTAAGACTGTTTCATTAGGAAGTGAATGTAGTGTTGATGGGTATGGTTAGTGCAACAGCCCTGACACCTGAAGTCTTCTACTAGTTCCCACACAAGAGTCTCAGCAGCCAGGAAAATTCAGTTCTTAGTTTCTGTTCAGTGGGTAACACTACCCATTGTCCCTGAACAGAAACCCACTGCAGTTAATAGGAACCCTTTAGCTGACTTCTCTAGGTTTTAGATCTTGCTCATAGTGAACCAACTGCACATCAACCCTGGTTTGGACTCCAGGCTAGGATCCTTATCCTGGAATCATTTACACACCACTTAATTTAGTCTTAAATAGTTCCAGTGAAGTCAATACCACTATTATGCAAGTTATACATGCATGGAAGTATATCCAAGATTAGGGTCTAAAATTCAGGAGCAAATTTTTGTAACTATTTGTAATTAAAAGCAATTCAGACATAAAAATTGTGCCATACAAATTGCTTTCCCTAAGTAACTTGCATTGCATTCGATTAAAATATTATCTAATTCATTTACTTTCACAGTATTCACTAGTGTTTGCATTCCTCAATAGGGACAAGAAAAACAAGTTACTTCCACTTTCAGATGCTCAGTTAGAACCATAGGAACATTTGTGTTCATAGATTTTGGAAAAGTGTGGAGGGATTTTTTTTTTTAAGCCTAAATCTGAATTTTGGGTCACATTGTGCTACGCTCTTTAAAATGAAAGCTGAGATAGATTATTATCCAAAATATTATTATTGAACTGATATAAAGTTCTGTAGGTCACCTTTTTACTAGAGGCAAGAAGAGCAAGCTGTAAATAAACAAATATGGGCCAAATTGGAATTAATCCAAAGAAATCAGAACAATATATAAGCGCTTATGAGCAACACTACAGCTTTAAGAACTTCAGGCTATTTTAGGAGCCAGAGGGCAGACAGGAACATCTGACACTATGGGAACAGTCATGACTACACACTTACATGAAACTCTGTGGTATTGAGAATGTGACGACCATCCGGACTCCAGCACGAAGCCACCAATCCTGCTGACCCTTCGTCAATCTTGCAGTGCCAGTCTGGCTGTTCTAAAGACCAGACCTAAGTCAGAGAGAAGATCAGTCAGTGCAGCAAACCGAACAGTACATCAAACCCTCTTCTCCTCACTGCAGACCACATTACAGCTGAAAAAGAAAATTCCATCAGCACATACCGCAGAGGTCAGGAAATCTTTGAAAGCCTTTGGCCATGAAGGACTGGCGCTGGATTCCACTACAAAAGTAAGCCACACATCTCTGTGTATTAAGGCAGATCATAAAACAAATTTTTGTCAGGATTGCATTCTGAATGCCCAACATGTCTAAAGATTTTGTTCCCTTTAAGACAAGTCTGCATGTATTTATTACCTTCTGAAACTTAAAGTTTGAGAGGCTCTCCAGGAACCTTTGGTTTTATAATTTTACTGAGTACTTTTTAAATTTACTTTGATTTCAAATAAGAAGGCTTTTAAAACTTTCAGAGAAGTACTTTGGGCTTTCTTCAGAGCAAGTGCTATTGATCAAAGCATGTTATTTCAGCAAAGACGCTGAACTAATGCTTGGCATTAGAAATTCTAAATTTAACAGTAAGTTCTAGACAGAAATCACAGGCCCTGCTGTACCTGCCCTTACCTGAACAATCCCTCGTTTGTACATGGCGCATAATATAAAGAGAGAATCAGATGACCATTCCACATATTGGATCTGATCCAGGCAAGTGTAGAGCTGAAGGATTTGAAGGGTGTTCACATCTCGAACTATCAAACGGTACTGCACACATGAAGCCTGAAAGCAAACAAAAATAACAGCTTAGTTGCTACACAGATACCAGAGTTATTAACAATGCCAAGACTTATGCTGTATCATTCACACATTGCCCTGTTGCTCTAGAGTTCAACTACTTTGGATGCACCAGGATTTATACTTTTGGATTTGAATGCTTGTTATAAGCCGCATAACTAAGTGACACAAGAGGAGTAAAGACAGATCAATCAAATTCATATTAAACACTAAACTAAGGTAAAAAGGAAAATATAAAAAGAAATCTGGTTAAAATGGTGCATTTTTAAGTTAAATAAAACTAACCCAAACATGCATTCAAAGCTGAAAACTGTCATTTAAAAACAACATTTAAAAAATCATTTTTAGGTTAAAAAGAGAGAAACAGTTGAAATTTTGTACTCTTTTCACGTTCAGATTGGACAGTCAACATAAAAACTAGTTTTAAAAAATTCACTAAACATAGCTTTAGACACTGTATTCCCCCCCCATTCCCTCTGCCAATTTTTTCAAGTGAGAAAATTTTATTGTAAAACCACAAAAAGGGTTTTTGTATACATTTGTCTAAATAAATCTTGCCACAGACTATGGTACGCCAGTGATTCTCAACCAGTGTGCCATGACACACTGGGTTGTCTTAAGAGCCTTTCAGAGTTGCTTCCGGATGCCATGCAATGTTAGCACTCTTAGGTGTGCAAAACATGATCACAAGAGAAACCCAGAAATTCCAAATTGAAATCCACAGTATTAAAAGCATTCTGACCTGTTGTGGTCTGCCTGAGCTCTTTAGAAAAGAAATCACTCTGTTATCTTGCTGTAGATAAAAAGTGAAAAAGAAGAGCTGACATCTTTGAAGAGATGCCACGAGTCTAACGATCAGTGCTTTGACTCTATAAAGGTGCCATGAGTCTAAGATTGAGAACCACTGTGGTACATGATTTCTTTTTAAACCCACAACTCGCCTAAAATTAAAAACCCAATTAAACAACTGCAGAATTAGAATCTCCCGCAGCAGGAACACATTCCTATTCTTTCCATTACTACTTTTAATTCTAATACTTAATTCAACATTTGAGAGTTATTTCTTGGCCCCCATTAATTTACTGGGAAGTCTGACCTTGAAAATTAAATATCTAGGCTGAATGCTGTCTGACATGATAAAAAAGATGAAGGTTTTTATTCCATTATAAATTGCCATAATGCAGAGATTAATCACACAAAAAGACAGAGTTGTACCATTGGGTGTCACTATAATACGTTAGAAGAATTTTGCTTTACACACATTAGAAGAAAAAAAAAATTGATATCTGATGCCGAGAGAAGGAGCGAGGGACACTGAATTCGCTCAAGCTTTAAACACACCATGCACTAAATGGTTCCAGTAAATTTTTGTATTAATTACTTTTCAATTTCTCCCTGCAGTTTAAGGGGGAGAAAAAGAAAGAAAAAACTTGAAAAGCATGAATCTCTCTGAGAAAGACTAGGTAGTATCATGTTTGTGCTCCCCTTCACGCATCTCATTATTACTGTAGCAGTCAGAGGCCACAACTGAGGTCAGAGCCCCACTGTGGTAAGTACTGTACTGCTCTATGAGTTTACAATTTAACGAAACTGATCAGTGAGGGCTCAAGAGGAAACACAGATACAGCATGGTGAAGTGACTTGCCCATTGTCGCCCAAAATATCGGTAGCGGCTCTGGGAACGCAAGCCGCCCCTCTCTAGGCTCTGCGTGGTGGCGTTTTAAAAAGAAAACGCACAAAAAAATCCAGACGTTTTGTGAAACC
Organism: Alligator sinensis; assembly: GCF_000455745.1. Lineage (NCBI taxonomy): Eukaryota > Metazoa > Chordata > Crocodylia > Alligatoridae > Alligator > Alligator sinensis. The sequence continues at coordinate 5,443,805 of NW_005841851.1, forward strand.
TGCGCACTAAACGAACGCCTAAATCTTACAACAAAGCAAAGTATAGGAACTTTCCCCTGGTAACGACATCCTCGCTACGCAACCCAATCTAAGTCAGCCTCATCCACGAGCAAGAGGAAAAAGTCAGTTGTCCCTGCACCAGTTATTTCACTAACAGCTGCGACCAAACTTTTGCAGCAAGCACAGGACTACACGCCATGTCGAGGAGGCGTCTTTTCATGAACTGCGCCTGTAAGATATTAATAGCTACAAGCACCTATGAACACACACGGGAATGGGGGAGGAACAGACCTAAAATCCAAACTTGCTTAAACTCAACAAGTAATTTCTATGCCAGCACCTCCTGAGCCGGGCAGGGCAGCACCTGGGCAGCCCCCCAGATCCTTCCGAGGGAGCCAGGCGCTGCCCCAGAAGGGAGGCGCAGGCCCGCGGCTCGTAGGGGGGCAGCGCTGGCCTCTCTCAGGTCTTTGCAAGAGAAAAATCACCCTATGGGTTTTCATCCCCATTTCGACAGCGCAACAGGGAGACTCGCTTCTCTAGGGCCGGCCGAGAGGGCGCGCTGCCCCCGACCGCGGCCACCCGGCAGGGGAGCCGCAAGCAGGTGCTTTCCTCCGCCCTCTCAGCGGCAGAGAGCAGAGCCGGGGGCAGGAAAACCCCAACCGCCGCCGCCTCCTCTCGGGGAGGGCGTCTCCGCAGCGCGTCGCGCGTGGGCAGCCCCGGCCCCGGCCCTCACCAGGCGCTTCCCGTCGGGGGAGAACTTGCACAGCAGCCCCGAGAGCTTGAAGCCCTCCGAGAAGTTCATGGCGGCGGGAGCAGCCCCGGGGCCGGCCAGGGGGACGAGGGGAGGGGTAAGGGGAGCAGCCCGATTCAAACCCACCGCCCGGGGGCTAACCGCCGCCGCAGGCCGGAAGCGGAAGCAGGGAGGCGGGGGCGCCTGAGCGCGCG
>NW_005841851.1:5445119-5462878 GCF_000455745.1 Alligator sinensis
CCCGGCCCGGCCCAGCCGCCTCCCCGCGCTCGGGCGCGGGCAGCAAGGGGTTAAGGAGGCGCCGCGCTCGGGGCCCCGGGGAGCGCGGGGCGCGGGAGGAGGAGGTGGCAGGGTGCAGCCGGGGGTCCCGGGCCGCCTGGCGCCTTCCCTTCCCTTCCCCGCGTGCCACTGGCACCGATGCCATCCTGGGCTGGAGGCGCCTCCTGCTCTCGCCTTCCCGCCCGCACAGACGGCACCGCGGCCAGGTAGGGCAGCTCCGCCGGTGCCCGCTGGAGGCTCCTGGCAGGGGCCAGGCAGGGCAGCCGGAGGGATGCAGGGGCTCGGACGCCCCAGTGGCCGGTCAGGCTGGGCTGCGAGAGGCATCCGGCGGGGGCGCTGGGCTGCTCTTCGCTTGGGGAGGGGGCTGTTAGCCCTGCCTGGCAGGCAGCGCTTGGATCGCTGTCCCCAGCAGCGAGTCCTCCTCCTGTATTCAAAGTCTTTTAGACCGGGCAAAACTGATGACCTGGGAGAGGAAACTTTCCAGGGTGGGAAGAGCTGGGGCAATGCTTCAAAACTCCCTCTCTTCTCCTGCTTGGTCAAACTATCCTGGCCTCCTTTTCTGACACCTTCATCTCTCTGCCTTGCTAAAGTCTTAAAAGGTATTTCCAAGGCAGATTAATTTCAGTGTTTGCTTTTCAGCTCAAACCTTGTTTGGCCAGGCCAGCCCAGAAAATACAGAGATTTTTCTCTCCCCAGAACAGTGCCCTTATTCTACACAAGGAACCAGGGAAGAGGTACTATGTCCTGGCCAAGTACGCTGTAGCTTCGAAGAAAAAAAAAAAGACTAATCAAAATGATGGTGAGGGCAAGTGCCTGAGGTTGAGTTGCCTCTGGTTTAGGGCTTTCTAGTTTTTCTTTCAGTCTAGATGTCAATCAGGTTCTGGAAACGATGACCTAAATGACAGAAGTGAGATGTGTACAACAACCCTCCTAGGCTGTGGTTTGCAACTTGGTGCTTGGGGTGTTGGTGACTGAAATAAAAAACGATGTGCCTGATTCACACTCTGTAGCTGATTAGGACCGGCTTCGGTAAAGTCAGTGGGGATAAGAGTGGAAAGCTAGAATAAGGTAGAAAAGGTCTGACTGTCTGGAATCACATTGTGCCTAGGGTTGTTGCTGCTTTTGCCCACCTTTTCTTGGAAGTACAAGGAGGGGTAGAAGGGAGGCATCCACCCCATGACTTCCCCCAGATTTGGTTTGGCATCTTCCCAAGACAGTCAAAGGGATGATGTTGTGGGGGTCTGCTACTGGGTTCAGGGATGAGAATTTACTATCCATTTCCTAGGCTGTAAACATATATTAATGTTGCAAGTTTTTTTTAAATGCAGTTTGCAAATTTTTAAATAAAGGGTATATTGGAAGTAAAGAACCAAATCACTGTGCCATGAAACAAGAAACTAATCCTCCTTTACCCAAAAGATGTTCTACTTACTGACTTGTGCAGTGGGGAGACCACACTCTGCTCTTACTCAGTTAGGCATAACTCTGGAGTGACCTTATCTGTGCAGGTGCTCAGATGGCCAGCACCACAGCAGAATCTGGATTTGGCAGTTTCCCCTATTAGTCAAATAGGAAAAAGCAAACAGAGCGACAAAAATTGAGCTCATCTGAAATGACAAGAGTGAATGAGAGCAAAATTTGGTGCATGTTTGGCTTTTTCATGAAGCTTCTTCTGACTTACATTGGTAAAACAAAGAGCAGAATTTGGCCCATGTACTTCATTGGGATTACTCAAGCTTTACACCATTTTAAATTAGAAGAATATGGCCCTCTGTGCCAGATCTGGTCTCTCTAATCCTGAGAGAGCATGTTAGTGACCCTGCAGGAGTGAGCTGAACTCTGTTACTATGGTGGTTACCATGGATGCTAGTATAACCAGCTAGGAAGATTACACAGGTGGGGAAGCCAAGCTACAAAATTTAATGGAACATTTTTAAAAAGAGAACTCTTCTCTTGAGAATTATCCAAGCACAGGAGTATACAAATGGCTTGAGAATGCTCAGTAGACTTCACAATTTATTTTGCAATGCAGTGTACCATAAGCAGTCACATCACTTGGGAAAACAGTCCTGCCTCTTCCTAACTTTGAAATTTTACCTAAGTACTTTTGATTCATTCAAAGAGGGAACAGAGGGGTGGATTTTTTTTCCTTATCACAAATCCTGTCTATAAGAACAAAAAGTGAATTGAGAAGGTATCGTTCTACTATCTATTTGTATAAATTACTTCAATGGAGAAGTGTTTTTAAATACATTTAATCAGAATTATTTTAACAGATCTTAAAAAGATCACCTACCAGAGCAATATGATGTGTACAGTTTGTTTGTTTGTTGTTTTTTGTTGTTTTTTTTTGGGGGGGGGGGGGGCATGATTGACCACAAGATGAACATGAGCCTTCAGTGTGATGCTGTGGCTAGTAAAGCAAGTAAAATGCTTGCTTGCATCCATATGTGCTTCTCAAGCAAATCCCGGGATGTCATTCTCCCGTTGTACTCAGCCTTGGTGAGGCCACAGCTGGAGTACTGCGTCCAGTTTTGGGCTCCACAATTCAAAAAGGGTGTGGAGAAGCTTGAGAGAGTGCAGAGGAGAGCCATGCACATGATCAGAGGTCAGGAAAACAGACCTTACGATGAGAGGCTGAGATCCATGGGACTCTTCAGCCTGGAAAAGTGCAGGCTCATGGGTGATCTGATGGTCACCTATAAGTTTATCAGGGGTGACCACCAGGATCTGGAGAAACATCTGTTCACCAGAGCATCCCAAGGGTTGACAAGATCGAACGGTCACAAACTTCGCTGCGACCGATTCAGGCTGGACTTAAGAAAGAACTCCTTCACTGTGCGAGCCCCCAAGGTTTGGAATACACCGCTGCCAGAGGTGGTTCAAGCACCCACTTTGAATGCCTTCAAGACACATTTGGATGCTTATCTTGCTGGGATCCTATGATCCCTGCTGACTTCCTGTCCCTGGGGCAGGGAGCTGGACTCTGATCCCCACCCCCTTCCAGCCCAAATGTCTATGAAATCTATGAAATTTTACTTCTGTAGGTTTTCTGTCCCCAGAAGCATCAAAGATGCAATGCTCTTGTTCCTCATTCTGGAGGAGATATGGAAGGGAGATACTATAATGCAAATCCTTTATCTTGTAGATTTTGTACCTCAAAGCAGCTCTTGAATGGGTTTCTAAACAGAACCAGGTCAGTCCAAAATGAAAGCTACCACTTCAATGGAGCAGAACCAATGCACGGTGTTCAGAACCACTTCCATGCTTCATAACTGGCAAATAGCTCCTGCCTGGATGGAACATTTGGTGCTTTTCTCATTCCTAGCACTTGGAGCACGAGTTCTGGATTATATCTCCAGTCCTAATATTGAGTCAGTCAAACTTCCCTGTGTGTTAATTTTCCCTTGGAGAATGGATATAATGGACACTTGTTGAGTCTTCATTAATCTTTGTTAAATGCTTTGAGATCCTCAGATGAAAAATGTTATAGAAAGGCCAGTTTTTGATAACTAAAGCCCTCATTAGGGGGGACATCATGTTTGGGCACAAATTTTAAGTGTATTGTTACTAACAAGAACACAGTCACTTAAGAACATGACCTGTGCACTGATTCCACAAAATGGTTAATGATTGAGGAGTTTCCCCGCCTGGTCTGGTGTGTTTTCCCTCTCTGAAATCCTGTCATACTGCCAGCATCAAAGAACAACATGCTTCCTGCCAAGTGCCACCTGGAGATTCAATTCACTTTATTGCCTTTGCCAGCTGTGGGGTGTTTAATTGCCCATCTGCTGGTACTCTCTGCAGTAAGACTCCCTGGGGAGCCCCTCTCTGGGGGAACTTCTCTGTGTAATTGGACAGATGTTCTTTCATTTAGGGCTTCAGCCAGTGTTTCAGTCACCTGTGAGCTTGGTTCAGCAAAGCGCAGCCCTACCTCAGCCTCTCAAAACCAAATTTCACTTAGGCCTAGTCTATGCAAGATTTTTCTCTTGGTAGAAGTGTTTTGGTTTGTGATGATACTTTACTGGTGCAGTCATATGGCACAACCCAAAATGTACAAGTGATAAGGCAGCATAAAGTACCTTCTATCAGTACAGGAGGTTTTATCTTCCTCCTCGTATGGATATACCTATACTGAGATACTTTTTTAAAATAAACTTTTCAGTTCAGATTTTGAATTTAGCAATACACAGACCCATAAATGCATATAAGCAACAGAAAGTTCAGAGTTTCATTTAAATGAATTAGAATCTGCAGAGTTAGGCATTTCTAAAGGTATTTAGACATCTAAAGGCACAAATAGACAACTATTGGGATTTTCAAAACTCCCTAATATGGCAAAGTACCTTTAAAATCTTGGCCCTAAGCAACCTGCCTAGGATCATGTAGATAGTCTGTGGCAGTGTTGCAACTGGACCCAGATCTCATAAAGCCTAGTTCAACCACAAAGCCATTCTGCCCTTTTACATGAGCTCACTGTCATGTAGAGAATATGTTTAGCTTAAAACTTTCCTTTTTGTATATCAAATACAGTAAGGAGGAGGAGTTTATACCATGCACTAGTGCATAGAGAGTTACTGAAAATGTACTGCTTTTAGAAACAATTTATGGGTAAAGTAAATGATGATCAGGAACAGAAATGATGCTAATAATTATGCAAATAGAATATGCAACCAGCACACCAGTTAATGAGATGTGATATGCAACACTGTGATTAGACACCAATTTTCTCATTCCTACTTTCACATTCTTCATTCCCTACAGTCTACAAATGTCAACAAAACCTTATCATAATTAGAAAATTCCCCTCTAATTTTTTTTTCTTTTTTGAAGAAAGCATGTTCCGACTTGCTTCCCGATTCTTAATTTCTGATCACAGGCAGCTTCCTGACTAATTATTGATAGTAATGAGAGAAGAGACATCCAGTTGTGAAAGTTTCCTCCAGCTATTACAGTAAGATTGCAAACTACAAATGAAGTATATTCGTAAACAAGAAGCTAATTGTATTAAATGGGAAATTCTTGAGATTCTGAGAAATACATTCTGAAATAGACAATAGATAAATTTGGTCTTAAAGGCAGGGCGATAAGATTGGCTAATCTATATTAAAACGAATACTACATTTAAGGTCTAATTAATGCATCCTTGATTGATCACAGTTCAACATACATAGTGTTTCTAACAAGAGTGACCCAAGTTTCAAGCTTGTTCTTTACCCACTGCTGCTCTCCACGCATCTTGGTGGATCAATTTTCCCCATACCTACTCAAATGTTACTAGGGTCCACATGCCCAAGATAAATTATTCTGTTCAGTGAAGGCCTGAGGGGAGAAAGAAATTCTTTATAATTATTGTGACTTCTCTAACTCCCTATCTTCTGGGTGTAATTTCATCCCTTTGTGAGTATTAAAAGAGCAGTTTTGTTTGTCAGTGCCCAGGAAATTACTATATGTAAGTATGTGGAAGAAGTATGACTTCTCTGCCTGGTCACTAAGCTAGTCTGTCCCCATCACCTCTTCTCATTCTTCAGGAGGGGTGGGAAAACCATTCCACGTGAGCACCAAAAAGGGTGAACCCAACAACCCCACTAATTTCAGATTTGATTAACAGCCTCATTTGCACAGTGGGACGTGTGTTATGTCTCTGCCTTATTCAACCATGATTTAATACTAATAAGACAGGGAGTCTCCCTCCATGACTATTTACCAGGCGGCTGTGCCATCAGCCATTCAGTGTTTTCTGGAGTCCTGGATGAGCCAGCCAGTTTGGCAAGCCACTTAGCTGTAGTGACCATCTTAATGTCCAGGCACTGCCGGCTGAGTGTTCCCCACCCCCTTGTAACTGCCTTGTATTCCAGGAAGGAGAGCGCAAGCCTTTGCCACACTTCTCACATAGCTTTCAACAGCTCCAATGTCATCGCCTAGGCGACCGAGACGCTACTTGTTTGTAGTGCAGTAAATAACGTAGGGTTTCACTACCAGGCCGCTCCTGTCCACGGGAGATCTCTTGGAGAACTCGAAACACTTGGGGCTACACAGCAGGTAGGGGGCCTTTAAAAAAGAAACCTTGCTTTTGGTGGGACCTGTTCAGCAGAAACCCTCTCTGGATTTTTTGACATAGCATCTGGAAGAGGATTTGTTGGTGCTTTGCATTAAATGTCTTGGATAGCTTGATCCAGAGTGCCATTGATCCAAAATAGAAGCACTGGTGGAGAAAAATAGTGACAAAGCTTTGTATTAAAAGCCTGTGCTAGGGTAACTGAATGTCTGGTGATGTGTTCCCCTACTCAGGGCCAGAGGGAAGTTGTATGCTGCTGCTCATGCCATAATACTGCAGACTTCAGTGGAGTCACATTTATACCCTGAGCTGGGCTTTAGCTGTCAGAGCTAAGGTAGGGAGTTGCTTTTAGTCTAACCACAGGGCTACTAGAGATGCCTTTTCTACCTCCTTGTCTTGCTACACATCAGGGAGGCTTTCCACCTAACCTATCTAATCTCGTTTGGTCACTCATTACCCTGAGTCACCTGGTGGGGCTCCTTTCTGGGCTACTTTAACTTGTTCTGTTCTCCCATCGTGAGATGAAGGATTTCTCAAATTACAACAGGCACCAGGGCTACACACTGCTCCATTCTTTAAACAAGGGCACCATATCGTCTCTTACAGTCCTGCACAGCTGACCTGCTTGGGAAGTGCTATAAATTGGACACCATTGTCCTTTTCATGGAACACGGTCGTGCTTGAGTAAAACTTGAGATCAGCAAGCTAAGGGGATCCACTGGAAAGAGCTTGCATCCCTGTTGTGGGAAACATTGACAGGGAAAATCACTTATCACCTCCTGGGCAGTAACAGAGACTTCTTGATCCTTGTGGGCTTGGCAGAAGGCTAGTAGTAGTATCTCTTGTCAGCATACTCAAGCTTCATGTTCTGGGTGAGAATTAAACAGAATGAGACAGGCTAACGATAACGCTCATGTGCTGCTGCATGTCAGATTCTCTAAGCCCTTTGCAAATATTAACTTAGTCATATCATTCATTGTTCCTATCTTCAGATGGGGAGAGGGAGATACCTAATTTGATGTAGGGTCATGTCACTTCAAGGCTATTTCACAACTGAGAAGGTGAGCTGGCAGCAGGACCCAGGAGTCCTGCCACCGGTCTTCCATTCTAACCAGTAGACAGCACTCCCCCGGGAAGGGAACCTCCCAGTTATTTTTTAATCATTGCCTCAGTGATACTGATGTATGGAGGACATATGACCGGTTTGTGCATGAGGTCCTCTCCTCTTGGGCATGCCAGTGGTCATTAGGTCTTGGGAGTGTTAGGTAACCACTGGGTCCTTTTCTCTGCTGCGCCATATTTTGTGTTTCCATCTGTGTAAAGTGAAGGTAAAATGCTACCAGGTCGGAGTGGTGGAACGTGACCAAAGCAGAGCACATCACATCTCTCTTGCGCTTGCTTGACAACACAACACACAAGGCAGTGGAGAATGGGGCATCCTTTAGCACCAGTTAGGAAAAACAATTGTAGATACAGGAGGTTCTCATTGACACATGAAGGGCAAAGCTGTGTGGATCACAGCAGGTAGAAGGACGTAGATGGTGCCCTAGGTGCAGAGGGACAGCAGAAGGCCTTTGGAATAAAACCGTATCACCAGTATACTTGAGAGGCCTGCTCAGGTGTGTTCCCGTGGAGGCGGCTGTAAGATAAATAGCACCCGAGACTAGATACTCTTTCTGAACAAGATTTGGACCTGAAGTCACAGCAGCAGGAGAGCACACTGTCCTTGGTGTGTTTTACTATGTTCAAAACAATATATAAGATCTGTAACGTCAGCATAAAAATGGTCTGAGAATCCTGCCAACCGCTACACCCAGCATTCAGGGGGAGGCAGCCTGGAGTATTAACTTAAACTCACCATTCTGGCATCTCCTGGAAAAAACCAAAACTGGCATTAATCCTTTAATGCATTGTGGCTGGGTCTGTGCAAATTCTGCTGCTGTACTTTCCCGAGATGCCAGCCAGTTCTCTCTCTTAGCTGGCCATTAATGCTATCCATTGCAGGTTTTGGATTGTTATGGTACTTGCTAAGTTGGGGTAAGAGAGCTCATTGCTGATGAAGGTATCTTTCAGGTTTACCTGGAATTCATGGCATAACCAAAAGTTGCAACAATGGGAGTTAAATCCAAGAGACTGAGTATTTCCAAACAGCTTCTTTAGAAACCACCCTGGCAGACAACATGGATGTCAAATCCTCAAACAAACCAAGCCAATTTCAACAAACTATGTGTTAGGATCCAGTGCCCCCGCGTAAGTGGGAAACTCTATATTTACCAGCTAGGGGAATATGCTGCATTGAGGCACCCTAAAACAAGATTTGCTTTTTCTGAGTCTGCCTATTTCTAAGTCTTTTTTCACACTGGGAATTTACTGCAAAGCTTTGACTAGCAAAAGGAAGGACAGCAGAAAAAGCTGCGGTCAGTGGGAGGGAAGATTAGTTTGAGAATGGGGTTATAGTGAGGCAGCCTCCATGTTGAATGAAAACTTCAGCAAAACCATAGTGGCATTGGGCTGCAGTAGCTCAAGAACCAGGAGGTGAACGCTCAGTTCTTTGCCTTCCTTAGTGCCTGAAGCAAACCCGTTGTGTGCCTTTGTTGGCAGAAGATCTCCCAACCACCACAGTGCTCAGAGGAGAGGCTGCAGTATGTAGTATCCGTTTGTCAGCCACACTCAGCCTGTAGTCACTTAAGGGCGTTCAAGTGAGTTACATGCCTAGAAAAAACTTTTCACTTTCATTGTGACGTGGAGGGTGCAAAGACGTGCAGTAGAAAGGGGATCTCTCACTGCGATATTCCCCAAGCAGGGGCTTCAGTCTGTGGAGCTGGGTCTTAAGAAGCACAGTTGAACTCCGGGGCCAAATTTCTCTGAAATTCAGGGATCTCCAGACCGGGGCTTTAGCCAAAGTGGTCTCAGCTGCAGAAAATTTCCCACTATGGGACATCCAAACACTAGTCTCCTTGAGGGACATAATCCTTCACTGGGCAAGTGACTTTGGTTCAGGGCTGACCAAAGTCCTTACTGCAGGCAGAGAGCCGGCACAGCCTGGGCTTCCCCTGCAAGTGAACCTGAGTTTTGCCTTGCAGGGTTCACCTTGCAGAGTGAAGCAAGAGTTTAACTTTCTCCAGTCCTTGTCAAGAGGACCTGGAGAGTGAACCTTTTGCCATTGTCAAGAAGGAGTAGGTGGCACAGCAATTTTCCTGGTGTAATTGCTACCTGGGCAGGGATGGAGAAGACAGGCCACCTACCAGCCCTCAGACAGTTGCAGCCTTTGACCATTGCTGCCCAGGTAGGGGGATTCAAGCCAGTGATTTAGGTGTGAAAATCTCAGTAGCTTCTAATCAGCAGCGTGGTTTCCCTTTTGACACTAAACACCCGAGAGTGCTGATGAGTGAATCTAAAGGCTTGGTTCCAATGAAAGCGTAAAGGAGATATACAGACATTGAGATGCCTATTGTCAATGAGCACTAACCATACCCACTCCACTGCAACCCAGCCTCAGGCAAAGTCTGTCAAGTGCCCCATAGTACAGGTGCATGTTCATACCCTGCCAGGAATGTACCCATCCCCCTTGCTGGGTGGTCTCAGATGCAGGGTGACCCAGAGATGAGGACTGGGGATCTGGATAAGTAGCTTCTCTTCCTGGCTCTGTCCCTGACAGTATGTTGAGCCTGGGGTTAGTCACTTCTACCCCTCTTCTCTGTGCTATAACTTTATACCCATTGGACCTGTCTAGTCTACCCCTCTCTGACAACAGAGGATTATCCTCTTAAGGTCCTTCCCAGTCCACTTTTAACTAGCTCCTGCAGTGGGGTCTCTTATTTCCATTGGGATTCTTTTCTCTTCCCAGGACATTTTAAAATCTTGTTTGTACAGACATTTCCTTCCCCAGCCTAAATACTTCTGATCTTAATTTTGATTGTTCCTTGTTATGCTTCTTTTAAAGATGTGGTATATTGCCATTAATAGAGCTGCAGGCTTCTGGTGATGCTGTTATTCATAAAGCAAATCCTGGTTTCTAAAATCTTTCATTCCAGGCCATCCAGGTATTATTGTCACTATTCAATCACAGGCTCTCTGCAGATGCCTTCACAGCAAGTGCAAGAATCAGTGGACAAGTGTGTCAATAATATTAACAGACCAAGCACTTCTTTGCACTATACAGGTTGCAATGGGAGCCCTGAGCTGTCAAGAGGTACAACAAACCTGGCTTTGGATTCGCTGATCAAGCTTTTGAAAGACACAGGGAACTCCAGAAAACGCCCTTAAAATCTTCAGATTTGTTTTTTTTTCTTTTCAAAATGAGTCCACCCACATGGTTAGGGCTGGTGTCACCCATCATGACCACAAGGCACCGGGTGCTGCTGGTAGCTCTCTCTGCTGAAAGAAAACGTGCAGCTTGTTCCTGAAATTGCTAAACCCCCTTGGACCAAGACCAGCAGCATGGAGCTGGGGTAAGGCTTCCCCGAAAGCTGCAGCCCCAGTTCTTTTCTTCTACAAGTTTCTTTTTTGTATATGGAGGTTGGGAAGGGGGAGGAGAGAATGAGATTTTAGCAAACCGATTCCTTTGTGGCTAAACTGGTGGCAAACCAGCCCTGTTGCTCTGACAAACTCACCCAGAAACTCCTCTGTGGATATTCTGTCCCACAGACGAGGCACAAATGTCGTGGAAATGGGTACCAGCAATTTAGCTGTGTGAGGAGGTCCGGGGTTGCTTTCATTTTACATTACGTGATAGTTTATCAGTCATATTTTCAGCCGTTGACTCTCCAGATGACTCAGGGCAAAACTAGCATGAAAGGGGACGGTCAGAGGAGTCCCTGAGCCATAAGGGTGTACTCAGAACAAAAGACTGCTCCGTTCGGACGCTGCTGCTTCCAGATTCTGTATTTTGAGACCACGAAAGCAGGAAGTTTTTCGGCTCTGAATAGTAGGTGACAATCCTTAGCTGATAGAAGAGGGGACCCTTGCTGAAGGCAGGGGAGAGGTGACCTGGACCCTGTCTTTGATGGGGAGGCATTAGGAAGTGGAGAGAAGCTGGATGCAGTGTCTGAGGGGAAAAAGGAAAGTCAGGGAGGCCGGGTGATTATGCAGCATGGCTCCATGCACTGTAAGGCAGCACGAGTCCAAGATGGCTGCAGCCTTGTGGCTGCAGAAAATGCTGCCTCCCTGCTGATGGGCTTCTGGGAGCTGGATCTACAAAAAGGGCACAGCAATAAGGCTAGCGCTCGTTGAACCTCTGCCTCGGTTTGTGAATGTGACCAGGTCCCCCCGGATTTACCCTGGCTCAAAATGAACAGCTATAAAGCCACGCAGGCTCTTAAGGCTCTCTGCGGCTGGACTTGTGCCAGGCCCCGCCAAAAACCGAGCGCGCGCGCGCCCATTTCTGTGGGGAGTCGCTCATTCTGGCGGGCAATGTGGAGGCCTGGTACTCAAATTGCAACATGCTGGATCCAAAGGGATCCAGGACAGAACTAGTAAGGGGAATATCTTCAGTGAAGGGACACCTTCAGTGCACCATCGTGTGACACTGCTGAGGATTGCCCAGCTACTCGGAGCTAGTGCTTGGAAAGAACGAGTGTGGCCGGGGGGGCAAGGGCCAGTATAACTACGTAGACAAATGATACTCACCTCATTTGGACTCTGACTTTACTGGAAAGTTGCATTGTTAATTTAGGGGAGGCATTTATCTTCCTGGGTGTCATAGTTAACCCACTTGCATGTTCAGTACAATAAAACTGACCTTCTTTAGGGAGTGTTTATGAAGCTAAATTAGTATTTGCAAAGCCCTTCGTGGTCTCTGGGTGAGAGGAGTTCAAGATCGAGTACTACAAATGGCGAAAACTTAAAAGTGCTTTCTAGAAATGTTTCAGTAGTGCCATCAAACAGCCTTTAATAGTGCACAGCAAATTCTGTTCCTGCTAGTTAAGGTCAGTAATAATCGAATACCTCTGATACCTAGGGATGTTTGCTTGCATTACCACATTAACATTACAATTGCAGGAGCACTAGGATGTGCAGTTATCCTTGATAATATTTGTGAGTAAACATACATACATACGTGCTTATTGGGCATCATGACTGCAAGGCTAGTTTTCAAAATGATGATCTTTATTCTCTAATGGTGCAAGGCTTACTATACTCATACGGCAACTGTCCTAGTCATAGGTGCTATAGGTTATGTAGCCTAAGGGGAAATGTAAACTGGAATCCTCTGGTTTACCTCCGAACCCAGAAGTGTGAAGTCCTGCTCACAATCCCTGTTGTAATGACAGAGTACAGAGTCTAAGGGTAGTGATGTAAGGTGCTGGCTCGTTATGTTATATTCCTTACGATACTTTGATTGCAGGAAGGCACCAACAGTACAAAAGTTGTCCATGAACATCAGTGTGGGTTTGAAAAGGGAATGGGATTCAAGAACATTTGCAGCAGGATCTGGTGTATATTATTGTTGTTGTTGTTAATCACTTGTGAGGAAACTACCCCATACTATCCAGTGAGTGTGTTTATGAATGATATTCCCAGCTCTAACTGGTTTTTATCTGAAAGGAGTAGCCAGGAGATGAGGCTTGTAGTCACTGCAAGGAGTCATTGTCCACCGACTACCCCATGGGCGAGAGAGCTGCCTGCAGCCACAGTGTCAGGTATCCAGGCTGTAGTCATATTGGTCTAGAGGCAAAAGGAATCAGAATTTGTGGTAGAGGTGGTATCTTCTATTAGACCAACTAGATTTTAAAAAAAAAGTCTTTAATTGCAAGCTTTTGGGCACAAAAACACAAGCACAAACATTTCTTTAATTGCAGGCTTTTGGGCACAAAAACTCAAGCACAAAGATTTCTTTAATTGCAAGCTTTGGGGCACAAGTTTTTGTGCCCCAAAGCTTGCAATTAAAGGATTTTTTTTTTTTTTTTTTTTTGCAAAAATCAAAATTGGTCTAATAAAGGATGTCTCCTCTACCATGGGTTCTGATTCCTACCTGCAGCTGCATTGGGCACTTTGCTGAGATTTATTATAAACTCCTGATGTGGGAGTCCAGAGTTCATTAGAAGTGGGCTGGCACCCAAGTGCACCCTATCCCGGGTATTTATAAGCTACTCCAGTGAGTATTTTATAAATACACAGATTGGGATACCCATACTATCCAGTGCATATGCTTATGAATGATATTTCCAGCTCTAACTGGTTTTTATCTGAAAGGAGTAGCCAGGAGATGAGGCTTGTAGTCACTGCAAGGAGTCATTGTCCACCGACTACCCTGTGGGCAAGAGAGCTGCCTGCAGCCACAGTGTCAGGTATCCAGGTTGTAGTCATATTGGTCTAGAGGCAAAAGGAATCAGAACTCGTGGTACAGGTGATATCTTTTATTAGACCAACTAATTTTTTGAAAAAAAAAAGTCTTTAATTTTAAGCTTTCGGGCACAAAAACTCAAGCACAAACATTTTTTTTAATTGCAAGCTTCTGGGTACAAGTTTTTGTGCCCAAAATTTTGCAATTAAAGGATTTTTTTTTTTTTTTGCAAAAATCTAGTTGGTTTAATAAAAGTTTCTCCTCTACCACGAGTTCTGATTCTTCCCTGCAGCCACGGTGGGCACTTAGCTCTGGTTTATTATAAACTCCTGATGTGGGAGTCTAGAGTTCATTAGAAATGGGCAGGCACCTAAGTGCACCCCTATCTCTTCCAAAGTATCTGTATATTTATAAGCACTCTGACCCATGATGTCATCCCCAGAAATACAGCCCACGTGATAAACTCCTGGCAGATCATGGGCTGCCGGATGGATGGCCTGCTGCTTTTCTGTTCTTTTTCTTTTTTAAACCGGAAGTTGAGTCTGTGCTGATGAAGGGAGACAAACTGGCAGCCCAGAAGATAGACAGTTTCTTCCTCTGACCATCAGGGATGGCCTGGGCAGAGGGAGAAAAATCCCACCTGTCTGACTGAGCCTGAACCCTGATCTGGAGCACAAATAGGTAAGGCAGTCAGGTACTCTGATCCAGAGGGATCAACAAGTCTTTCCATTCACTTCAGTGGGCTGTTGGCCAGGCCTTGAATTTTTGTGGCTCGTTCAGACACTGGGGCTATGGACAGACATTCAAAAAGCCTGAGCCTGAATTGAGTCAATCTTTGCAGGCTAGTCTAACCTGGCTCGGCTGAACCGGTTTGTAACTGGATAGACATTCTCTCTGGACTGAGGAAATTCAAGCACATGCCTACAGTGGCTCAGGCTAGAAGCCAGGATGTGCCTTCCTTTCCCTTCCATAGCACTGAGCTGAGAGGGGTGGGAGTGGCCAGGCCCTGGCAGGATGCTCTGATTAGGGAGGGGTGTAACCCCCCACCCTGCCTGCACCATCCCAGGCTTTGCCCCGCTGGCTGCTCAAGGGGCAGGAGTGTTGCCAGACCTCAGCCCCCTGCTAGCGCTCTGAGGCAAGCGGGGGAGAATCCAGTGCATGCATCTGTTGATGATACAGAGCTTTTCAATCTCCCTCTCCCTGCTTCTTTATACAGTCTGCAGCAAACTGACAGGCAAGCAAGCCAGCAAGGAGCCAAAAACAGTGTTATCACATCAGCAGCAAAACAATAGCCTCTCTCCATTAATTCAAACTCTTCTTAAACCGCTTAATAGCTGACCTGTTGATTAGCTCCAAAACGCCCTAAGTGGTCACTGTTCTGCCTGCCTGTCCCAGTGAAACTGGAGACACACACAGACACCTCTCATCATTAGCTAGCAAACCATATGCCTGGGGTCCTTGGGGCTGGGGTCTGTGCTGTGGGAGACGAGAGGGAGGGGAGGATCCCTGCTTGTCCAGCAAGCAACAAGGAGTGGGGGTAGGGCAGGGGGAAGCTAGGCAGACCCTGCTGTACCTGCAGTCTCTGCAGAGCTCTAATCAGGGAGCAGAGGGGAGGGGCCAGCTCTGCTGTGGAGCAGAGGGCCCTGCCCAACTCAGAGAGCATGCCAGGATGCTGGGGGAGTCTAGTTGATCTTAAATCAGCAAGGGGTCTGGGACAGACATTGCATAAACCGGTTTGAGCCAAATCAGTTAAGTCTGATACTACATTCAACCAGGTTTATCTCAAACTGGTTTCAGCCATTTTCAAACTGATTTATGTGCACTGAACATCTGTTCTGTTACAGGCTTAAACCAGTTTCTGATCACTTAAACCAATTTATGTGTAATGTCTGTCCCTAGCCTTGTTGCTTTGTGGAGACTGCCAATGAGGCGGCCAGTTAGGATCAGTTTTCATGAGTTCACTGGGAACTGTACTGTGGCCTTGCTGTATTTCCTGATCAATGGCTGGCCAATGGGCTAGGCAGATGGTAACTCGTGGCATTAATTTTGGGCTACTGATTAGCTCCCCAGTGCATGGCATCTCTAATATAAATGCTTCCCAGAGCTCTTGGGTATAAATTATTGTAACTTCTTTTTTATCACTTTCAACACAACAAAACATATTTTGCTCAACCATTTGCACAGAACTCTGAGGTTGTTTGTTGGCTTCTCATACTAGAAGTAAAACTGGCTTGTACAGACGATTCAGGCGCTCCTTGTCATTGCTGGTAATGGCCTATGCTGTTCCTTTCTATTCTGGTTCTTCTGCCATGTGTTATACTTAAAAATAACCAAGATATTGCTGATTGCACAGTTGGTTCCATAGCAAAACACAGCCTGTCTCAAGAGATACAAATCCTGTATTTATTTGGGATCTGACCCTGCCATACAACTGGCATGAGCAGCATTCATTTTAAATACCCGGATAATTTAATGCAGAGGACTGAGACGTGGGTCTTTCCATTCTGGTTTTGGGCCCTTGCCATTTAACTTCACCAAAGAGCCCCATTACACGGTGATGATATAGGTCTGCAAATCAGTCCATCTTCACTATCACTGACACCGTGTTTATTTCTACCAGCTGCGGATCTAAACCAGGGGATGGCAACATTTTTGAGCAGTGTGCCAAAAATACCCGCAGCCTCAACTTGTAAGATATTAGTGCACAGGGCCAGATGGCAGGGGAGCTATGAGGGGCTCGATCCTTGTTGTGGCAGTGAAGCCTTGGCCCCTTCCCCACTATCTGCCCCAAGGTGCACATGCCAAGCAAAATGCCTTTAAGTGCCACACTTTGGCACCTGTGCTTACCCGTGATCTAAACCCAAGCGGCACCTGCCTTTCCTCTGGAATCCCCAGCTCCTCTGTCATGGTTCTTTGAAATGAAATTACACAGGGTCACAAAATACCAACTGGGGTGATACATTTTAATTAAAAGCAAGAGGTTGGGTTTTGCTCTTGGACTTTGGGGGCAGGCACAGAGGAGTGGGATTGTCCTCTCGGTCTCTGCTTTACAACCCCACAGAGAATACAAAGAGCGCATGGTTTCTAGCCTGGTGGAGGTGGAATGCTGCAGGCTGGGATCTGGAGTCTGGGCTTTCTGTGCTGTAGCACAAAGATGACTGAAGCCTTTTCCTTTCTGGGCAAGCTTCTCTGGACTCTAGCTAGCTGCCCTAGAAGCCCTCAAGTGGGTGAGGCCTGGGTTTCCCCCTTAGAAGCTACCAGGGTGGTAGGCGAGGCTTGCTGCCTTGATTTTACTGCTAAACCACAACAAAGCACCGTCCTTGTGTCAGGGCTGCTGTGAGACACGTGTCGGCACTACTATAGTGAAACCCTCCATTCAGAAACCTCCTGGGAGTCGCACACAAGCTTGCTGAATAAGGACCACAGGGATAGGAGGGAGCAGCAGATTGTGTCTCCCTTCTTCTCTCACAAACCATTCTCCTGGCGATCCATGTTGGGCAGGTCCAGGCTTGTAGGAGTTGGCCATGCCAAACCAGTTCAAACACTGCCACTGCTAATTCTCTTTCACATGCTGATGACCTCTAAGGGCCTAGGTGCTGCCAGATTGGAGACTAGGTGATGCAGCTAGCTGGAGGGGAAGTGGCAACATTTCAATATAATAAATCCTTGGGAGCTCTGGTTCCCAGTGCACTGCCCCTAGGGGGTCAAGCCTGAGTTTCCCAGGCCTCCCAAAAGGGCTGCACTTCACCAGGTGCCTTTGCCTCAGTGAAACAGGCAGGAAACAGCAGGGAAGATTTGCTGCAACCAGGTATTGTTCTTTAATTGACTGAATGTGAAGCAGTGATGTAATATGGGGCTTTCAATTTGCTGTGTTGCCAGCTGAGTTTAGCTGTAGCTGAGTTTGCTGCACATGAGTGCATTTCCAAGAAACAGAAGGAGAGAGGACCCAGCAGATCCTATCCTCTTGCGCACACAGAGCATATTCCTGATTGTGCAGGCTGCAAAGAGAACCTGCTGGATGGAAGGTGCTGTACAAATACACCATATAAATCTCCTTACCAGGAGCACTGTGGCTACACTAATAAGACTGTTTTTCTTTTGGTCCTAGAGCAATTTATCCTTTGTCAGACTCCCCTGTTACGAAAATGTCCCAGGCTTCCCCAGCTGATGAAGGAACAACATTTGAACATCTCTGGAGCACACTGTAAGTGTTACTTGACCATCCGTACTAAAAACTCCTTCTGGGGAAAGAAGAATCATCTCCTGATTGTTGCAGGATAGTAACTCCTTTCACTGAGTAGGGTTTGGGAAAACCCATTTCATAGTTTCATAGTATCTAGGGTCAGGAGGGACCTGAACAGATCATCTAGCCTGACC
>NW_005841851.1:5463246-5468375 GCF_000455745.1 Alligator sinensis
GATGCAACTTTGGATGCATGACAAGGTATGGCTGGCCTTGCTGGCTGCAGTCTGGCATTGGCGGCTCATGTTCATCTTGGAGTCAATAATCACTCCAAGATCCCTTTCCGCCTCTGTGCTTTCAAGAGGGGAACTCCCCCACCTGTATCTATGCTGTGGATTCCTTCCCCAAGGTGCAGCACCCTGCATTTGTCTACATTGAACCCCATCCTATTCTCATCTGCCCACTTTTGTAGTCTGTCTAAATCTAGTTGCAGCCTCTCTCTCCCTTCAAGTGTGTCCACCTCGCTCCACATCTTAGTGTCATCAGCAAACTTGGACAGCGTGCTTTCCACCCCCTCGTCCAAGTCGCTGATGAAGATGTTAAACAGTGTGAGCTGGAGGACCAAGCCCTGCGGTACCCCACTGCTCACATCTCACCAGGTTCAGTACACCCCGTCCACCACTCCTCTCTGGGTGCACCCCATCAGCCAATTTTTTACCCATCCAACTGTGCAGGCATCAGTGCCGCAGTCGCTTAATTTATTGACAAGGATGAGGTGAGAGACAGTGTCAAAGGCCTTCTTAAAGTCCAGGCATCTGGACCTGCAGATTTAAAAATGTCTAGCCCTTCCAGAAGATCCTGAACTACATCTGCACTGACTAAAGGCTTGATAGAGCTATCCCCAAGATTGTCCCTACCTCTGGTAGGTGGGATATCCTGGTCCCTGTTCAGGAAAACAGAGGCAAAGAAACTGTTAAAAATATCAGCTTTCTTGTCTGACGTGGCCACCAGATCACCGTTTGTGTCTTGCAGGGGCCCATTTGTTTAGATTCCTGCACTCCATCTCTTACACTGCAAGCCCAGTTTTGCACACTCGGGCTCTCTCACCTGCCTTTTTCAGCTGCTTTTGTGCTTGCAAAAAAAGAAAAGCTCAGACATGTCTGCTTAGATGCATTTTACCTGCGCTATCTGCCTTGATGCATGGCCAAAAACATGAGAGCATGTGTGGGGAATACCTCCCACTGCCCCCAGAGCTATAGATCGCAAATGCAAAAACCTGGGCACCGAAGTTCTGCCTCCAGCTTCAGCAGCTGCTTCTGAAAAACTGCTAGTGAGCACATGCAAAAAACTGCAAAATGCTGCAAGAGGATCCTGGAGCACAGAGATAATTTGATCTCCTGTTTGCTCAGCAAAGGTCAACCCCAAGCACATTTCCTCTTGCTCATGTGGGTGTTACTGTTCTGAGAGGGCTACCAGGAAGTGCTCAGGAGACATTAGAAGATGAGATGCCAAAGGAAGGTCTAGTCTGCTGAGCTGGAAGCAGTCAAATTGGAGCCTGACTCTCTCCTCTGACTTGTTGGATAGGGCCTGATCAGTCTGCTTTAACCATGCATGGGGCTTTTTTTAACTTCTTGCTCATGCCACATGCCACAGAGTTGCCTACTAGAAGTGGCAGAAAATTAGAGCAGGACTGGTTGAGACAGTCCTGTCAATGGAAGTAATAATAAGCCACTTGAGATTGTTCTAGCTGGCCTGGCTGTATATAATGTGCCTGTTTCCACCAAAGACTGCCCCCCCTCGTGCAGCATGGAGATCACCTTGAATGCAGGTTGAGCACACACTTGCCTGGAATGGTTTTGTCAGTATTCCTGCCTGGAGCAGGGGGCAGGACCAGATGGTTTCCTCAGGTCCCTTCTAGCCTTGTTGCTCTGTGATTCCCCTCCATGCTATCTACGGTACTCCACCTTCCACAAAAGACCCTTAAGGCCTTAGGCCTTACCAGGAATTCCTAAGGGAAGTGCAGGGAGACTTGCAGGCCCCCTAGGACACTTGCTACCCTCCAATACAGTCCCATGGAACATAGAGTCCTAGGCTACATTTTTTTCATTCATAGCCCCACCTATGGGTCCTGGGTGCAGCTCTGATGGAGCTGTGCCACCATTGATCCAGGGATAGCATTGCACCCTGGTCCCACAAGGCACAAAGTTTCATTTCATTTTCTCATCCTTGCCACAATGCTCCTCAAAGTCATCTCAGGAAATGCCCTGTCTGTCTAAGCCATTGGCACCAGGTAACAAACTGCATCCCCGTTCCCTGTGTCTCTGCAAACCTGTTTTGCTGGCCCATCAAAAAAGGCAGTTTGAGCAAAATGTACTGAACTGGGTAGCCTTTTCTTGTGAAAATGAAAGGCTGGAAGGGGCCACGGTTCCAGAGAAACCCAAGCTCTTGGGTAGGCATGATGAAGGTGGTGTTGGTGAGCTGAGGTGCTGAAAATACCTTGTTTCCTTTTCTCAGGGAACCGGACAGCACCTACTTTGATCTCCCCACATCCAGTCATTCAGGGAGCAGCGAAGTCTCCAACCACACTGAAGTCACAATGGACGTCTTCCAGATGAGAAACACAAATGAATCAGTCATGGTGAGTGTGCTCAGTTTCTGGGAGAAGGAATTATGTTAAACGTGGGTAGCTTCTGTCCGGGGGGGGCTGGAAGTGGAACACAAAACCTTTCAGTTACTGGCTCATAGACCAGACACAATCAGCGCTGGCCAAATGCTGTTACCACTTGGTGAGTTTTTGGTGACCAGCTCTGAATAAGCAGGGCTCCTCCGTATCAGCTGTACTGCATTGTGACTGTTACAAAGACTGGGAAAAAAGCAGTCACTTGTGAACAAGTTGAAATGAATGGTCCAGGGAAGTGCCTGTTTCAGAGGAGCATTTGGTTAGTGGCCAGATCAGACTGGGGAATGACTGGCTTGGTTGCAGTATTGCAGAGAAGAACCGGGGGCTTATGGTGGACCATAAGCTGAATGAGCCAACAGAAGTGAATGATCCTTCCTGCAGCTGGCACAGGGAACTACTGGGATGTCATGCATTACAGCACCAGGGCTCAGCCTGAATCTGCTTTGCCAAAAAGACCCTGATTATCTTCAGTAGGGGAGCAAGCGTTTTTTAATTCCTAGGTTTTTCTGAGCACTGGAAGAAAAATGTATCCTAAGCAAAGGTTTGCTGTGCTATCTGCACACAAGTAAAGGAAGTGATTCTGAATAGTTCTGAGGCAACAAAATTTACACAGCATTTTAGGATCAGGCTCAGAATCAATACACAGGAAATTCAGATCACATTACTTCTCTGTCCCCATGAGCTGCTGTCAATCATCACCCCAGCTACACAAGGAAGTGGCAAGGCCACATGGCTCAGATTCTACCACCTTCACTGAGAGTAGGATTTCGATTGCAGCCCCAAGAGCATTGCTTCTAGGGTAAAGCCCTCCCCTGTGTGCGTAGCTGTGAGCAGAATTTGTCCCCCAGAACATCAAGGATTTACCCCACATGGTATCATTGTCTCACTGCAGTTCAGCATTTCGCCTGATTATGACACAAGCATATTTTTTGTTTGAGCAAGTTGTACTAAGCGGGGATAGTTAAATATAGGTTTCTCCACTTCTATGCAGAATTGCTATCATTGCAAACCTTGCCTAGGATGTAAACAACCAGCATTGATGTCTGTTTCGCTGGAGAACCTCAGACTCTTTCGGGTGGCTACATATCTACACCTCATGAGATAATGCAGAGACCCAAGCTGAGTAGTCCAGGTTTCTGAGTTCCTGAAGCACTGTATGACCTGGGCGATCTGGGCGCTGACTCTTCATTCTAGAGCCCGGATCTGTCACTTTGATATGACATTTTTGCACAACTCTTATCCTCTACGCTCTCTGCTGATCCTTTGATTCTGCAGAGAATTGAAGCAAAATGGGCTCAGACATGGTGCCATGCTTGCAGTCATGGAGGCTAGTGCAAGAACTAGTGTGGAGGTTACTGCTCATGCTTCACGGCGGTTTAGTGTTGAGCACATGCGGCTTTCTATTGGCTGGGCGCTCTACAGGGACGATGACTCCAATCAGAATGTCATGGCTCAGTCTGGAACACATTACAAGTTCCCCTGTCTTATTGAACAAGAAAGCTCTGCCCCTTGCTCCACAAACACATGATGACAAAGACAACACATCTTCACATGCATGTGCACACACACAGCCAGTTCCAGACATGGTAGTCATTTTCTTCCCACTCTTCCTCCCCTCCTGGTCTAGTCCGTGGGAAGGAAGGAGAGCAAAAGCCCCTGTGCCTGCCTCTATCATGATTATTTGCATATTTGGAACCAGGTCACTTTGCCTCTCCAAGTCTGGGTTTTGTCACCGGTTGAGCAGTCTTGGTGCTCCTGCCTGCCCTTGCCAGGGTGCTGGGGAGGGTAAAGCCATTTTATTTTTGATGAAACGCACATGGACTAGATCTGACTTGTCCAGATTAAAACTCTGCACTCCATCTGTCTGCCTCTACCTTTGCTGGGTGTTATTGTTAGCGACTTGTGAATTCAGCCCCCTTTGAAACAGGGCTAGTCTCAAGGGAACTTCCTTGCTTTAACGTTCAGCAAACAGACCAGTGCTCTGAGCTTGTGGCCCTTTGGAAAATCTCCCTCCTCAGACGGACAGTTTCCCTCCTCACTGGCTTAACAGTCCCCTCCCCATCTGTACTTTTCCCTCCTCCGCAGGCCTTTTTCCCTCCACTCCCCAGCCTTTGTCTGTAGCCAACAGCAGAAGTGTGGCAGACAAAGCTTAGACACAGGGATGCTCATTGTGGAGCTGCCCCAGCCTTGGAACTGCTGCTGCTCATGCTGGAACCAAGCATGAATCCAGTGCAAGCTGCTCTTATGAGTGTGGGAGTTTGATTGTCTGTCTGTGCCATAGGGCTTAGGGCAGGCAGAGTTCCTAATGCCTTGGCTTAAAGTAAGTGCAGATGTGTCTCTAACTGACAGCATGTGTTCACCCTCACTTGTGAAACAACTTGTTAGAAAGCATCTACTGGTCAGGCTGTGGGACTGAACCCAGATTGCTAAGATCAGAAGGAGGTGAGTCTCCTTAGTGTTAGTTATCACCACTGACGTATGCAGCAGGCTCACAAGAGATAAAATGTACAGGTGCATGGTCCTGTTGACCTAAAATGAAGGTGGCAAATGTGGCTCACTCGGTCAAGGGGAGGGCTGCTGGCCGGTTTTTCTGGTGCGAGGTTTTTCATAGATTCATAGATGCTGGGGTTGGAAGGGACCTCAATAGATCATCGAGTCCAACCCCCTGCATAGGCAGGAAAGAGT
>NW_005841851.1:5469930-5473915 GCF_000455745.1 Alligator sinensis
CCCTGGGCCTTCCTTTTACTCTCTATATATCTAAAAAACAATTTCTTGTTGTCTTTTACTTGGGTTGCCATCCTCAGCTCCGTGGCAGCTTTGGCCCGTCTAACTGCCTCCCTACAAGCACGAGCAGAAGAAGTATACTCCTCTTTGGTAATCTCTCCCTGTTTCCACTTTTTATGTTCCCCCCTTTTGGCCCGTAGGCTGCCCTGGATTTCTCTGGTCAGCCAAGGAAGCCTCCTGGCCCCTTTCCCTCTTTTTCCTTGCATCGGGATCGTCTCCCTCTGTGCCCGAAGGATCATTTTCTTAAGGCACAGCCACCCTTCCTGGGCCCCCATCTCTTCAAAACTCCTACTCTGCAGTGCGTCCTTGACTAATCGCCTGAGTTCATTGAAATCAGCTTTCCTAAAGTCTAGCACTTTCACCCTACTAGTTACCTTACCCACTCGACGTCTTATGGTGAATTCTATTATTAGGTGATCACTGTCCCCCAGATGACCACTGATCTGTAGGTCCCCTACCATGTCATCCCCCATTGCCATTACCAGGTCCAGTAAGGCATTCCCCCTAGTGGGACCGTGTACCTCCTGTGTCAGGTGGAGGTCCTGTACACAGGATAGGAACCTGCATGAACGGTGGGACTTTGCTGTCTGCGTCTCCCAGCAGATGTCTGGGTAGTTTAGGTCCCCCATGACTACCGCCTCCTTAGTTTTTATGGTCTCTGAGAGCTGCCTCAGGAGCCCCGAATCTAGTTCCTCCCCTTGGTGTGGAGGTCTGTAGCAGACCCCTACTACCAAATCCCTTTCTCCTTGCCCCCCATGTAACCTAACCGTTCTCATGAGGTTCGTCAAATCTGAGAGACCCCTCTACAGGGAGCAGAAAGGTTGCAGTGATTGGGACACCTCTCCACAGCTCTCCCACACATTCACTGTGTAGCCCAAGGCAGGTCATTTAAACTTTGTGTGCCTTGGCCTGAGTACTGGCAGGAGGAGGAGACTGATGCTGTTTTGCCTGGTCTGTTTGCTGGCATTTGTCGAGCATCTCACAGTTCTCTGGTAGTAGGCACCAAAGACAGTGCCAGGCTCCTCCTTGTCCTTTTCAGGGCCAGAAACTTACAGGTTGATACAGGCAGAATAATTTTACATCTGGTCATGGTGAAATGCAGAACAGAAGTAGCAGGGGCAAATGTATCACTAGCTTTAACATGGATAAGTTTCTACATTTAAAAGATCACAGAAGGGTTTACGTGTACTGGTTGCTGCAGTGGCAGGAGCCTGAGCTTAGTGGCACAGAAATCCTACATCCCTATGATAACTTTCATTCGTTTCTCTCTTAACTGAGGACACCTTCATTTCTCTCCCCCAGTGGCTGTATGGAGACAGTATCATGCAGGCTCACAGCAGGAGGGAACCTGGGGTTTGTTTTGCTTTGGATTGGGCTTTTTGCTTCCTCCCCAACATGGCTGATAGGATTGGAAAGCCACAGAGGATACTGCAACACAGCTCTATGATGATGCTTAGCCAGGCAGAAAATGCATCTCATGTTGGTATCCCCTGGGCAGTTGGCTCTGAGTGCCAGTCACTCTGGCCTCCCAGAGGAGAGCAGGCTAATTCTGGAACTGCAGCATGTCTAAAAAAGACTCTGCAAATGTGCCTCTGTGACAGGCCTCCCAATCACCAGCTTGCCTGTGTTTACTTAGTTGTACCATCAAGGATGCTTCCTACTGCTTGCAATTAATAGCATCACTGGGATTTTGGTTTGGGCAGAGCTTTGGAAAAGAATAGGCAGAGATGCATAAAACACCAGAGACTTTTTCTTTCTTGAAGAAATACTTAACAGTGTAAGAAACATCCTGTGTCCTCCTGCATCTCACTAGTGCTGTAGTGCAGTGCTGGTGAAGAGTGAAACTTTGAAGACTTGAAGGTTCAGCCCACCTACCTTTCAGGTTTGACTGTTTCTGTGGATTTCTCTGTTTTCCTTTGGTCTCAAAGTGTCCTGGGAACAATCATCTCAATGGGATTTTGAGAGAGCTAGTTAGCCATGTCAGGATTTTGGACATCCAGGGTGTAATAGGTTAGAAAGACAACCAGGGCAGCATTTCTGCTTTGTCTCTGCTCCCATTCCTGGCTGAAATTAGAACCTGTGACAGTAGCAGCTGCATGGAAAAGAGGGAGGAAGTCAACCAACATCCTCCCTATCTGAAGACAGAGCCAATGCAGCCTTGTCCCCAGTTTGGGGAGAAGGTTCTGGGGAAGTTCCTGTTCCCCATCCATTTGTCCCACCCTGGTGCCTGGGTGATTCCCATTGCTTATCCATGAGAGAAGAGCAATCACATCTCCACCCTCACACTGGAAGCTGATCACCTGTGGGACCCAAGGAAGAATTTCCCCCCAGTTTGGAGCACTGCCAGAGAGGGGTTTGTCATTGAAGCACCCAGCAGCGGTTACCGATCAGGTCTGATTAGATGCAGCAGATCATATTCGCCAGTCGAGTGCATCTCACCATGGTGACTGGATGGTGGCTTCTTTTGCGTTAGGTTTATTGAGGTAGCTTTGCCATTGCCAATCCATTTCAAGGCTCTGAAAGATAGAGGTGTGGATACCCTCTGCTCACCCAATCTCTGCCCCATCACCACCATCCTGCTTCTTCCTAGTGTCCCTAGGCGGGGCTTCTGATGTCAGTTTACCATCCTTCTGCTTACGACCCTGCTCTCCTCTCCCATGCTGCATCCTCAAACTCCTTCCTCCTGCTCCCACTATTGGCTTCTCTTCTGGAGCTCTCTGGCTCTGACTCACTGATCTTTGCAAGTCCCCATTTCTCAGATGCTGGCAACTCCAGGTTCCTAACCTGCAAGCAGGCAGAGGCCTGCCAGGTACTTGGCACATTTGGGGGGAAGGAGAGTGGCCCTGAATACAGCCTTGCCCACAGACTTGTTTGCACCTAAGATGATTTCTGAGTAGACTTTCTGCGAGGTGGGTGATTGAGACTGTTGTTCTAATGACGCTTCACAAGCTGCTGCTGATGGGGAGGTCCCATGCAGACTGCTTTGAATGTATGTCAGTGATTGTTGAGTGATCAGCTCAGTGATGTTGAGTGATCAGCTCAGTGATTGTGTTGACTTGGTACTGCGCAAAGGGAGTGACGCTGGCTAGTGATTCTGGCCAGTTGCTTTGGTTTGTAATTTCTGGGGTTCTTATGGGAGGGTGACCTCATAGAGAAAAGGAAAAATCAAACAAAATCAGGAGGTATCTGAGGGAGAGGAAAGATGAACTATTGGTGGTGGTAAAGACCAGACAATCAACCGTCGTTACCTGTTCCCAGGTTCTAAGGCTTTAAGAACTTCGCAGCTCAGAAGGCATATCCCCATCCTCCCCTTCTATGTACCTATTCCTGTAGTTTCCACTACTGTTTGGTTACTGGATCACCAGGTGCT
Organism: Alligator sinensis; assembly: GCF_000455745.1. NCBI lineage: Eukaryota > Metazoa > Chordata > Crocodylia > Alligatoridae > Alligator > Alligator sinensis. Next base: position 5,473,358 of record NW_005841851.1, read on the forward strand.
GTTTAAATCATACTGCCACAATGGGTTTTTGGGTTGTTTTGGGTCAACCTCCCCTGGGAATTTCCTTACAGCATCACAGGGAACATCAACTGGCCCTTTACCTGTAAAGGACAATGGCATGATCCCAATTTAATCTTGAGGAGAGATGCCCATATGCATGGCATGCTCTAACCCAGGGGTTTTCAACCTGTGGTCCACAGACCCCTGGGGGTCTGCAGACTATGTGTAAGGGATCTGTGAAAGATGACTACACTCAATCAAAAGTATGTGAATACCCACATGTCTGATTCAGAGTGGTCCACACCTCCATTCAAAAATGTTTAGGGGTCCGCAAATGAAAAAAGGTTGAAAACCACTGCTGTAACCCCATGAGTGGTTTATGTCTTTTCTACTTGGGACTTTCTAACAGCACATATCCTTAAGAAGCATTTGAGGGTTGAAAAAAACCCAGCAACAACACTGCTGATGTTTTATAGATGCCAGAACTCGGGAGTACCCCAAAAAACCTACTGTCATATATCACAGTCCTAGGATGGGTGGCTGTTGGCGGATCGGAAG
>NW_005841851.1:5474004-5485165 GCF_000455745.1 Alligator sinensis
AAAAAGAACCATTGTCCATATTTGCCCAAAGCTAGAAATGCACTAGTTGACTGATCCCATGGACACTTTGCGTATTTATCAATGCAAATCAGTGGCCTTATTCTGGATATAAAATGGGCTGTTCCAAGAGCTTTACACTCTACAAGCCACTTTTTGGAATTAAATCTTGCTGAGTTTTAATTATGGAGACAGACCCCCAGTCTCCCCCTTGGTGGGAGCATTTGGTAGAGTCCAATACATCATTGGGCAAGCCTAGGCCTGCCCTGTGTTTTAATGAATAGTCAGGAGGGAGAGAAAGGGGTGGGCCCGAGTTTTGTTGTTAGATGCAGCTAGTTGACAGAACTAAGGGAGATGAGAAAAGCAAAAAAGCCAACAAACTGCACGCAGGTAGCCAGCGCAGCATCCCTGGCGCTGCCTCTGCCTTCTCCCCACCACGTCTCTCTATGTTCCATTGTCGTATGTCGATTCATACCCCCTTTGTTTTTCCCATCCTCCCCCGACCCCATGACTCCTCTGGCGGGACAGTTTCCCATTGCATTTAAATTCCAAGAAGACTAAAATGCTGTACATTAGCGACCCAATGCAGCATTTCACCACGGTAGGTGCAACCTTTTTTTAATGGGACTTGCCTTTTTTTGATTATTATTTTCCAAAGGAATCATCCTCTCCTGAAGCAGGACATCACTCACGCTTTAGCACTGTGATCTTGGCGTGTACCTGTTGTTTTGTGGGGGATGCCAGGTAGGAAATTCAGTCCTTGCTCAGGCAGGGTGACCAAGCTGGAGAAGGGGCTGCAGTAGAACTGACTTCAGACCACTGTTTGCCCTGCGCCATTAACTGCAGGCACCAGATCATACAGGTCTAGCACCAGGAGACACTCATCTGAGCATCAGGCAGGCTGTGGCTGTATGTGCAGATCTAGTGTGTTCAAGAGGGAAATCTCAGTGGAGTCTAAATCAAGATAGGGTGGTTAATGTGTGGACTGTTTGCTTGGCCTGGCTCTAATGGGCTGTGTTCATTTCCGAAGAGTGTGTTGTGCTTTGCAAAGTCTTAGATATGATTTAAATCTCCAGTAGAGATGGCTGGTTGAGATTCCCAGTTTGCACATGTATACTTCTGTACCTGTTGCTACTCCATGCATTGTATTTTTTCCCATAGTTTTAACTAACAAATGCACTGAGATGCACTTTGAGGAAACACTGTTTGTCTGTCTTCATACTTTGCTGTTCAGCAGCACCAGAGCACCATCTCATCCTTCAGTTGGGATTTGATCAATTATAGAAACCATAGGGACAGTTACAGATGTGCAGTGCTCTGTGATACGTGCATGGATGTCTCCAAACAGATTTTCCTTCTGCAGTTTAAAGTAACTGGGAGATAGTAACATATATTCTTACATGTACCTTTTTTAAACCTGATCTTTAAACAGTTGAATACTGCCTGAATCAGTAGGTTCCATTGTGCTGTTGCGGTGTTCCAGATATATGACTATTTTTAAAGTACACAGCGTAACGGAAAGACATCTATCCCAATGTACTTGATTTTTAATTTCTAAAGAATGTTTTTCTTGAGTAGGTTTTTCTTGTTGTATTTATTGATAAACAATTGGAGTGACACAGGGTTGCAGTTCTCAGTTTGAAATGATGTATTTGTTTGTATCTGTTTTGTGGGTTACAAAAGCTTATGGTGGCTGGTTTTGTACTGTAATTCTGTTGTTACTCTCTGTGGCATTATTACAATGAGACCTATATTTTTAATCCCAATATCTGGATTTTTCTTTGAAAGGAATATTATCAGCTTGAAATCTGGTCCATCCCAAAAAAATGAATTGGAGTAATTTACACACCACACAGTCCCCTGAAAAGGGCTTCCAATATTTATGTATTTACAATGTTAGTATATAATGTTTTAAAAACACTCTCAACTTTATTTCTGTCGCTTTGTGACAAATTTGCACAGTCAACAGGCAAAGCCGACAGCAGTAAAACAGTCTGCATGCAAACTCCTTGCAAATATACAAAGAAAATCTAATGGGAGAAGGGTAAAAAAAAAGGAATTTTCTCTAATCTCTAAGAGTCTGAGTGTTATCTTATTGAGCCAGTATTTATTTAATTTAATGCACTTATTTCAGTTTAGAGGAATTCAGAAAGGCGTCCTGTCTCCATGCTGTAGTTACCTTCACATCACGGAAAAATTCAGTTTAAGTGCAACAGTTTAAGATAATTCATCATAACCCCCCACTCCATGCTGTAGTTACCTTCACATCATGGAAAAATTCAGTTTAAGTGCAACAGTTTAAGATAATTCATCATAACCCCCCATTTGTCTGGAACAGTTCCCCACCCCTACAATTACTGCTGCAAACCATTTCAGCCAGAGTAAAACACTGTGTCAGTGTGAATAACAGCAGCAGAGTCTCACTCTTCATTTTAGTAAGCGGGGATGTTACTAACAGTCATGGGAAACTCCTTTTTGGACAGAGATGTGATGTTTGAGAGAGTCTCCAGGTGCTAAGGATCCCTTGGCAATTAAGCTCTTGTTTTAACAAGTGCAGCAGTTTCCGTTTCATTGTCTTTTAAAGGCGCTCTTGTCCCGGCTTCCTGAGATCTTATACGCATGCCGACAGGTCGGTTCTGATCTGTCTGCATGTTATACTTTACTCATATTCAGCACACACATGTTGCAAGTTGTTGCCTGTTATTATTAACATTCATGTTCTTAATCTGAATATCCTTCTGGCAAGTGCTCTATGTGCCTCTAGAGCAAGTGTTTTTGCAACTCAGTATCTCACCCCTCATTGGGGAGGACAGGGCATACTTTAAAATACAAAGAGTAGTTCTATTGCAGGATTAGGAACCTGCAAAATGCCATGGCACGCTGCTTCCAAAACAGGAGGCTTTTGCTTCATTGTGCTCCCACTTAGAACTGCTCACACGTTTCATTCCAGACGGGTAGGAAGCCTTCACCTCGGTGGACTTGGGGTTCTTTCTCCTAGCAGGAACTTAGACAAGGGACTGTCATTAGCACTGAGGGGCTGCTGCCAAAACATCCTTTGTAGATAACGGCTGAGGCAGGGAGGTTGGACTTGGATCTGGGATGGTGTTGGTTTTGGGACTGGGGAGTGCTGATGCTCCTGCCAGTACTTAGAAAACCCAGAAGTTCCTGGCAAGAATGTCATGCTGTTCTGCTCAGAGTCCTCAATCCCCAAATACAGGGTCAAGAAATAATTTTTCCCCCTCAGATTTGGAAAGGCTATAAGTTTTTTGCCTTTCTTTGTCATGTAAGGCACGGTCCTCTTCCCAGTATCCACTTGCTTTTCTGTCACTGCAGTAGCAGGGCATTGGCAGGGATCTCATTTTCCTGCTTTTACAATTGGTTTATTGTAGAGGGCTCTTGGTGCTTCTGGTGTTGTGCCTGGGCAATTGGGGTGAGGGTTTGCACTGTGATTTTGAGGAATCCTTGGATGTCTGTAAACCCCAGGGACTGGACTTGATGGGCCATGCAGCCCCTCCCACCCCCTGCGTTCTGACAGTATGCACAGACTGAGTCACTGCTGGTATAGGAATAGACTTTTTCTCCTATGCTTGTACTATATCCAACCCTATATCCAACCCACCACAATCCTCATCTGTGCTACTGCCATACAAATGAGCAATAACTGCAGCAGCAGCAATAATGCTTTCCAGGAGAAGAATTATTCCCAAGGACGTTGCACGGAATCCAAACCTGAAAACTGCTCTTCAGGCATGACAGCCATGGGCTGGAGAAATGGACAGATGGATGGATTCTATCCCTTACTCACTGAGGGAAGGTCCTTGGGGGAGAAGGAGGTAGCTGGGGTGCTGGCAGGGCCAGCCCACAATTTTTTGGGGCCCCTTGCAAGATATAGTTGCGGGGCCACCTGATCCATTGAAAAATCAAAATTGCAGTTAATTGTGGTATAAACTCACTGAAATAAAATAGTTGGGACCAGGCTGCATGCATGTGGGCTGTGCTGTGGGGGACGCGGGGTAGGGGCAGCATGTGCTGGGGGCGCCTGGGTTCCCTTGCCAGGGCCGGGGCAGGAGCAGAGGCGGGAACTCCTTCCCCGCTCAGCTGGGAAGGGGCTCCCTGCCTGAATCGAACCCTTTAAACATGGCGCAGGCAGCAGGGGGCAAGAGAGGCACGGCCCCGAGGCCGCAGGTTCTGCAGGATAGGACGGGCTGGCCCTGGGTGCTGGGAGCTTGGAGAGAAGTGTCAGTTATTGGAGGAGCAGACAGGAGAGGGAAAGTGTGAGCTTGCATGGGGGGAGCTGAAAGTGGGACCCCTCCCTGAAGAGCAGCAGGCAGTATCAGTGTGTAGGGGAGACGCAATTAGTTTGGTGTTTTCCTTCTCCTCTCCATCCCCCAGCCTGCAGGAATCATTTCACCGTGAGGGGCAGGTCAGTGTTTTGAGTCCCCCTGGGAAGGATGAAGTCAGATGAGTGTATGGGCACTAGGACACGCAGCAGGAGGGTGGGCGCCTTTCTAAGCATGGAGGAGCCACAGGTTTGCTGCTTCTCCCCTACTGCCATTACTGAGTGCCTTGAACATGGGTAAAGTGAGGCCCAGAAGGAAATGAGACTCAACCAAGGTCCTGCAGTGAGTTAGTGGCAGAGCAGGGTCAGAACCCAGGAGTCCTGCCTCCAGCACTTGTGAACTTGCAGTACCTTTTGAGAATGCTTCCTATTTCTCTAGTATGTCTGCAGCAGACATTGCAGGCAGATCTTAGACTCCTGGACTGCTGCAGTTTGCAGAGCTCTTGTCTCCATGGAAAAAAATTGCCAAGACACAAAACACCTAGGATAGAACTAACTGAACCAACGCACACTTTGTTCTGTATCCCTGATGATCAGAACATACATTGCTCTCTTTAGGGTTGACTATTTATGTGCAGAATGGGAACACAGGAAAACAGTTTGCTTGTAGCTCAGGGTAAACCAGTTACCTTGAGTTTGTTCCTGAAAATGTATATTTAATAGAAGGTTAACTGGGAGTCCTTCAATTATCCCAGCAGTAGCCGTGTGCTTCCTTGCCTGAGTGTGTTGCACTGGGTGCTATGGACTGTTTACCAGACATATTTTAATGGCAATTTAGATGACGTTGTTGTGACTTTCCTGTTTCTCCAGGTAATTATGGAATTGTGGAGAGTTTATGGTTCTTTTTTTTTTTTTTAAACTTAGGTAAACTATACAGCAGTGGGAAAGGACAGAGGCTTTAACATACACTTTAGGAGAGAAAATGGATGTATTTGCAAATGCAAGTTAGATCTTGTTCAGCATTCCATCACTTAGTCACAGGAGGGGTTATTCGTTGTAGCCGTGTTGGTCTAAGGACATAGGCAGGCAAGGTTCTTTGGGTAGGTGTGATATTTTTTATCAGACCAACCAGAAAGTTGGAAAAGAGTTCTTTGCAAGCTTTTGGGCACAAACACCCTTCTCCTTATGCCTGAAGAAGGGTGCTTATGCCTGAAAGCTTGCAAAGAACTTTTTTCCAACTATCTAGTTGGTCTGATAAAAAATATCACATCTACCCAAAGAACCTTGCCTGCCTATCACTTAGTCACAGAATCCTGACTTTCCTGTGAGAGATGCAGAGGACGGGAGGTCTTTCTGAGCAGAGATGGTTTGTTGGGGGAGGGGGGTGTTAAATCCATTGTGCCATATACCTTTGGATAAGGTAGGTTCCTAAGTTAAAACGTGCCCCTTGATTCCAAAGCAGGGTTGTTTGTGAGCCTTTAAGAATGACGGCATTAGGAAAAGATGCATGCAAATAGCTGAGATGGTTTATCATGTACAGTTGTGGTTATAAAAAATAATGCATTTCATGGCTTTTGCTTTTTAGCAGAGAGAAGGGTAATTTTGCACCTTATAGACTAATTAACCAGACATGCATCTACCTTGACATTTGCTTTTTAGATATTGTTTGTTTTCAAGCGCTGTTACATGCTCTGCTTGCAGGGAGTAGTACTGGTAGGGGAAACCCTTCCTCCCAAAGCAGAAAGGGTGGTTTGAGACCAGGCCAGAGGCATCACAGCAAGGCAGGACTGGATGGTCCAGGAGAAAGGCTGGTAGTAGTTTTTGTATTGAGGGGACTGTTTCAAGTCCAGCTGAGACTTGTTGTCACTTGTCTGATGGCTGATAGGTGACCTGTTTACAACGAATTGTTGCTCTTAGTTCAGGCAACCAAGGGGCTTCAGTGTATTTATCACTAATTAGTTTTGGTGCTGGCAGTCCCAGCAGGAGCTTAAAGGAGTGGAGGGCTGTGGAGACTCACTTGGGTTGAGACAGAGTGAGGAGCAAACGCACAGAAACTGAAACAGCAGGGCCTCCCAGGATATGGTTAGGTTTTCCGGAGAAGGCTTGCATGCTGCCAGGTGCTGCTTAGAGGATTTTCAGGCCCACAGGGGAAATCTCTAGAACCCTTTTGGATCACTATATTCACCTAAAAGAGACCCAAAGAAATTGAGCAAAATGCCCAGGCTGGTAAGAGCAATTCCAAATGCTGTCTAGGGCCTTATGGTCTTTGTCCTGTCCACAAGATGCTGCTGCAAGAGAATGGGTGAAAGAGCCAATAGAGTAATGGGCACAAAAATACCAAACCGTTTCTCCTTCATTGCAACGTGGTGGGAGGAAGTGCTTAACAAGCTTCCTGAGCAAATCTCAAGGGGTTAATTCAGGGGACCATGTTCAGATTATACATCAGCCTCTTTGCCCGCAGAATACAAAAGCCCTCTGGCTTGTTCAGGTAGTAGAGGCAGCACATAACAACAATAACGTCAGCTCTCATACAGCGTTTTTCTCTGTGTGGTTTGAACAGATTTCTTTTGTATAATTTCCAGACTGTTCTGACTTCTGATGAACTGGAAATACCCCAAATACCATCCTCAAGGTGGAAAACTCAGGTATTTCTGCTCTGGTCCCAGGTGACAAAAAAATATACCAAGTATTTTCAAAAGAAGATAATATTTGGGGGTGGAGGGGTTAACCGCAGAAAAGGTTCAGTTTCTGTCTGAGTTTGAATGAAGGTTTAGGTCAATGGGGTTGTTTTTTTTTTACCCCAACAGGTTTTGTTTCTTAATGGGTATTTAGGAACATGGGTTTTCCCAGATTATGCCTGTAGACACAAGGGAACCAATTTCATCCTGGGCTGTCAGCTGTTAATGTATGTGTTTGAGGATGGAAATTTGGAATAGATGCAGCAAAACAGGCTTATAAGAAGCCAGGATCCGGCCAGGTATATACAAAGGAACTGGAGCTAATGGAGGTTAAGAAGGGATGGATATAGCCTATGACGTTGCTCCTCCTTGCATCAATGCTGCGCGCTTCTTTGTAGTTTGGGGGGTTTCCCAATTTTGGACTGTATTCGGGGAAAACCACCATAGGAAATCATCAGAACTGTGAAATGAATTGCACAGCCTGTCTCTGGAAGATGGCTCTTTATGTTCAGTGACCACAGCAAAGATGCTTAAGGAAGTTTTGAGTATGTGTGTGAAAGAATGGGTGTACGTGGATGCATGTGTGCATGTGTAAGATCGAAAATAGATCATCTTTGCAGTAACAAAAGAGTTGTACCAGATGTTTTTTTCATACTTGAGGCAGTTGCTCTGTGGTCTGTTTATACCACAAAATTCAGAAGTCAGCTGTGAAACTCAGAGCATCTTATGCAGGGGAAGCTCGCCTTGCCCCAGAACAGAGGAGATGTCAAGGATACGTTCTTAGCTCCTGGCAGTACCACCTTTTAACAGACAGAGGGCACCCCAGCCACTCTGACGAGGGTCTCTGCCAAGCCCAGCTCCAGTTTCTGCCAGTGTAAATCCAACTTGTACCAAATGAAGATTGCAACCAGGTCTGCCAGTTTTCCACGAGCTTCTGTGAAATAGTTCATTGCAGCCAAAAATCAGCTTTAGTCTGTGAAAAATCTGAAAGGTGAATAGGGAAAAGTGCCTCTGTGGCACTGGGGTTGGGTCTTGGCATGGCCCCAGAGCAGGGTCAAGTTTGGGATCAGGTTGCTGCTGCTTTCCCTTTGACTATGAGCCTGAGAACTGACTCCACACCTGTGAACCTTCCCGTGACATGAAGGGATAGCTGTGTTACTCTGGACAGAGGCATGTGTCTCTCCTCACTAAGAGATGCAGAAGGAGGGGAGAAGATCTCATTCTGGTTACCTCTTCTGCCCTGTTTTGGTGTCCACTACTGTGCAACTCTTGACAAGAGTTTTGACCCAAACTCCACAGGGGCCAGGTTTCTCAGGTGACACAGCCCTGATATCCAGTGTCCAAGCACCTGAAGCCCATATTGAGATCTTATTGGTGACAGAGCCAACCGCTTTCTCCTGCCTAGTAAAGGCCAATTGTGGTCACCTGATGCTGTGTCTGAGATTAATGGAAGCCCTGAATGAAGAGACCTGGATTTCTGCATTATGTGTTTAAGAAAAAAACAAACCCAGCTGCTTAATTAAGTGCATCCAGCCTGGCTTTGGGGAGCATGCCACTTCTGTGTAGCCTGGCTCTGAGTTTTCTGTAGGACTTGGGTCACCCTTTTTGGCACTCTCTCTTTTTTTGGTATTTTCAGGGGTTCATCAGGAACAAAGAATAAGTCCTTCCCCAGACTTGGCTCCTGCTGCTGATGTAGCCTACTGTCTGGTGGGCACTATGTATCCCCTTTTACCAGCTGATCCCCAGAGGGTTTGACTGGATCACAGCAACCAGCTGCAGTCCCTTATTGCAGTGCATATAACTCATGTTATTGGTGCCAGAGGTAGAGTACCTAAACTTTGTGATGGCAGCAGTTTTTTCTGTGACCAAGCCCCAAGAACCACCCCCATCTGAGGAGGAAAGAGGTTTTCGAGCAGGAGTAGCCTGATGCTCCTCAAAACACTGCCTGGTGTCCCAAGGGGAGGTATTGAAGCTGATCCTCCCAGTGACGAATGCAGAGAGGGGAATAAGGTAGCATTCTGACCCCTGGGAAGATGCCCGCTTAGCAAAGTTCATTCCTCTGAAACTGCTGGGGTGGCCAAAGGCAAGTTAACCTGAGCTCTGACCCAGATAGCACACGCTGAGGAACCCAAATTCTGAAAGCCTCTGTTCCTCAATCAGGTTTATGAATGCGTTGTGCCAAGGACTAACCAGTCCTTGGCACAACACATTCATAAACCTGATTGAGGACATGTGTATGCAGGTCCATGCATACAAGCCCATGCATGCACGTACTTATCTGTGCATGGGTGGGAATGCGTGCACAGGGGACTGGGAGTACTATGCATGGCCTCCAACTAGCAGTGGTAGGGAAGAGCAGGTGTTATTCTGCCTGACAGGGTGCCCCCATTGTACCATTTTGCAGACAACACTGCCTTGCTATCTGGGTACATTATCCAGTGCATTTGGTTGATTAGGGAGCTGAATGCAGCAGCAAAACACATGGGGCTATTTTCAGCGCAGAGGTTTCTTCCCATTCCCAAGCGAGAGCAGCAGAATGATTGCAGCAGTGGGTGTCACCTCCAGATTGTTCCAGACGATCCAGAAGCAGAGAGAGATTTAAGTGTCTTTAACCCTTCTGCTTGGGCTGGGCCTTGGTGTAGCTGTCCACCAAGTGGAACGTGAGGCAGAAAAATGAAAGAGGGAATGAAAGAGAAATGCAGTTAGAAGAACAAGACAACTGCCTGGGAGCAGGCTGTGGCTCCTGGCCTCATGGGTCCACCCGCAGCCCTTTGCAAAGCACGTTTGCTCCACAGATAAAGTGGTGCAGAGCAGGACTCGGGGCAAGAGTCAGGACTAGTGCTTAGGCAGCTGTCAGGCAGGTCAGACAAGGTGACTCTAGAATGGAGTGTGTTGACTTCCCGCCCGGGGGCCAGGGCTGCGTACACACTGCCCTGCGCTCTGTACTGCCCCTCCTCTCCCTGCCAGCTGGGCCCCTCCCCCTACTGCCAAGGGTTAGCAACCCAGTCCCAATCCTGCACCCGTGGCACTGCAGTGCCTTTCCTGTGGGACTGCTGCTATGTACGCATGCGTGGGAGTGGAAGGGGGTGCTACTATGGGGAGAAAGCCCTGTCCTGCATCCCAAGGAACAGAAAGCACAGGAAGTCCTGAGAGATAGGGTCAGCTCCCAGCCTGCTATACTGGAGAGTTTCTAGAGACTGAGACTCCCTTCCCAGTTGATGTTTTTCTGAGTTCACTCATAGGTTTTGCTTTATTCCTTAAACATTGATTCTCAACCAGGGTGCCATGGCACCCTGGGGTGCCTTGATATCCTTTCAGGGGCACTGTAGGATGCCAAACAATGTTAGTACTGTTAGATGTGCAACCATGATTCATGAGATAAACCCAGAGATTTCAAATAGGGGTGTAGGTTGTAGCCATGTTGGTCTAAGGACATAGGCAGACAAGGTTCCTTGGTTGAATCTGATATCTTTTATTAGACCAACCCAAATAGTAGGAATTCAAAGCTTTAAAACCATTCTGCCCTGTTGTGGTCTTTCTGAGTTCTTTGCAACAGAAACATCACTCTGTTATTTTTGTGTAGTGAAAAAATGAATGAAAACTAAGAGCCGGCATTGTCTGAGGACTACCTTGCATCTAACAGGGGTGAGAACCACTGGTCTAAAGTAAATCAGGGTGAAATATCACTGTCCTGGACCCAGCCTCCAGAGCTCAAACTGCAAGCAGCTTCAGGGGCTGGGGCTGGAGGGCTGGGCTCAGCCTTGGAGGGAGATAGGAGACATGTACAGCCTTCGGTCCTGACCTGGGCTTGCCTGGGGAATGTGGGTGCGTGCAGGTTGGGGCCGGGGCTTGTCTAGTCTTGTCCAAGCTTGGAACAACACTGAACAAACACCCCTGGAAAGGTCCTGCTTGTTTCACCAGGAGCCACTGTCATGTTCGTAAGACATGGTGGGTATCATCTTCTGTTTCCCTCCCAAGTCCCTTCTTATATGGGGTACAGCCAAAAATCCCAATCTATGGTCCCCCGTCAAGGAACGCGGGTCTCTGCGCTCACCAGAGAGGTTGCTTCACAGGGTTCAGTTGCACTGGAAATCCAGGAATCCTGGCCCCAGGATGGATGGAGCCACCACAAGGGGATGATGTCAATGTACTGATTTTATCCTTCGTACAAGTGGTGACCTGTTTGAAAAACAAAACAGCCCAGAAC
>NW_005841851.1:5485175-5531710 GCF_000455745.1 Alligator sinensis
GTAACAGGACACCTGAAGTCCTAAAGAAGTGTAGCTGAGGTTTCCATGTCTCTAAACTGGCTGGTGTTTTCTTTTTTTTCTTTTCCCTCCTCCCCCTTTCCCTTCTTCCAGTCCCAGTTTAATTTGCTGAACAGCAGCATGGATCAGAGCATCGGGAGCCGAGCAGCCTCCACCAGCCCTTACAACTCTGAGCACACCTCCAATGTCCCAACGCATTCTCCCTACTCGCAGCCCAGCTCCACCTTCGACGCCATGTCCCCAGCTCCCGTCATCCCCTCCAACACTGACTACCCTGGTCCCCACCACTTTGAGGTGACTTTCCAGCAATCCAGCACGGCCAAGTCAGCCACTTGGACAGTAAGTTGCATGTATTCTTGCCTTCTGTAGAGAGGTGCATGTAAGCCATTGGCGAATGTTTGCAAGGATCCTGCGGGGAACCCTTGAATGTCTTGAGATTGCTTTGCAGAGGAGTGTACAACGCCTGTTTCTGTGCTGCAGCCAGTGCCCTGTCGTGGGCAGTCACATTCTGCTGACCCCAGGAGCACAGTACACTTGAGGTCTGTAGAGGCAATGAATGTAATTCCATCGAGATGAGCCAAATTTGGGAAAATCTGGGTATTTTTCAGAGATTTTTTTTACCAGATACAGCAATGACAGGTTATTTTCATAGATATGATTTCTTGCAATGCGTTATTATTAAATGGGTGATTCTTTCTTTAGGAGCCCTGACAATAATTTAACTTCTGTCAGAAGCATTTCACCCAGCAACATAACACAGCAAGAAGGAACGTAGCCTCCCAAGAGCTGATAGATACCACATATCTATGAGCCCTTTTTGCTCAACCCCCCAAAGCTCAGGTATTCAGTTCAAGACACAGCTCTTGCTGAGTGCCAGGAAGCCAATAAAAGAGTCGTTTAAACAGAGTAAGGGACATGGAAATTATTCAGAGAAGTGGGGGACTGCTTTTCTTATAATAAGATATGTCCTAAATTCATATTAGAGGGGTTTTTATTTTGCCTAAGAGTAGTCCCTGATGAAAAAGGGGTTATATTTATTTACTGATTTCGTAGAATCAAAGCTCTTTCTCTTAAGACCCTCTGTCCCGGATGTTTGTTTGGAAATTAAATATTCATCGGCATCCCTCTAGCAATGTCCTAACAGAAATGCCCCATTGAGAAGCACATGGGAGGCAGATGACAGGCAGCTCTCATTTCTCTGGGGACAAGCCGAGAGGGCACAAACAGCAAGAAGAGACAACCGGCATAATAAAGGAGCCACAGGGTTCCCTAGGAGCTATGATTTGACATTATCCATGGCAGCCCAGGAGCGATGGATCGGCCTGAGGCGCGATAATGACTTTTATGTTTGGATGCGGATGTGTTTAATTGCCATGACAGCCCTTTCAGCAGTGGACAAAGAGCACCCGTGGATGCTTTGTGTGTGAGGTACCTTCAGAAACCCACACAGGGGCAGCTCCTCTGGCCACTAGTGCAGGCTGGAGTCGGGGGTCCACACCTTGCACTGCCTAGCAAGGGCCTGGCAGGGATGTGGTTAAGAGGCGATAGCTAACAGCTCCCACCTTGCTGTTTGTTTTGTAATTCTAGACAGCCCAGAGAGGAGACTAGCAGGGGTTATCTCCTCCCTGCCCTGCCAGGTGAGCTGATGAGGTCCCGCGAGTCTGCTGAGCACTGTGCTGGAGCAAGGAGCCTTGGCTCCTGCTCTCTGGGACATGGCTAGCCTTCAGCACATATCCACTGCCCCTAAAAGCTCTCCCATGGCAGTCAGATTCCAAAACACCGGGATGTGGGAGTCAGCCAAGGATAATGGGTCATTGGCCATTAATGTGAAGTAAAGCAAAGTCAGCTGAGCTGAGTGAGCTGAAGATGCAGCCTTTGGCAACTGTTTTAAAACAACCAGAAAGCTTCTCTAACAAGCCAGAAAAATAGATCTGATTTTAAACAGATCATAAGTCAATCAACCAATCAGGCATTGTAGGTTAGCCTCATCAGTGTTCCTGCGGAGGAACAGGGACCGCAGTTCTGGGCAATGAGCATGTGTAGGGGAGGGTGGCAGGGGACATCTCTGTCCCTCTGAGATATTGGTTAAGAATGCAGTTCATCTCTTCATCAGGTCTGTGAATTAACCAAAGTCGTTGAGGGCAAGAAACAGCCCAAGTCCATTTTTCTTCCCTAGGAGGTAAAATGTAATTGGTTAAATGTAAAGGTCAACAGGGATTACACAGGTGACCAAGTTCCTCAGGCAAAGGGATATTAAGGATAGCATAAGCCCTCAGATAGCAAGACAGGTGGATTGGTCCAGAAAATGAAATTTTCTGCTGCAGCCTTGGTACAAATCTGAAAATGGATTTGTGGAGGAAGGTACTGGGTTCCTCAAGGAGGACAAGAGAAGGCAAATGGAAAACAAACTTATGCTGCTATGAAGGGTCTTGTCTCTGAGACGCCACTGTCATAGCATCTGACAAAGTAGGCTGTCACTTACAAAAACTCATGCCTCTCTGAACCAGTTAGTCACTTAGGTGCCATCTGGCCCTGCCTTCTCTCTGTCTCCTTTGGGAACCATGCGAGTTAAGGGGAGAATTTTGCTATTAAAATGTGATGTTATTAGCTCTAAAAAACAAATGCTAGAATCCTGCTGCCTTGTGCTGTTAGGGCGCAGGTCAGATATGTGAGGCAGGGGTGGAGTAAGGGGGTTCTGTAGCCAGTTTGGCTGGTGTCTGCCCACCTAGGTCGCAAGCTAAAAACATTGGTCACTTAATTAAGAGTCAGAGGTGCAGGCACAGGCTGTGACAGCCAAGTGGATTCATGAGGGGGGGATCAGGTGTCATCAGGGAAGGCCTTTCTGGACTTTGGCAATAAGTGTTCACATGCACTGGACTGTGAACAGGACCTATTCAATCCATAGGAAGCCAAGGGAAATCTTCTACATGTGTCCCCACTGATCATAGCTGAATAAGCCATCAAGAGGGTGCTCTTCTTCTTTGCTTAGGTGTGCACTGTTCATGTGTTTTGGAATATGCTTCATGTTAAATGGAAAGGAGACACTGCTCCCGAGAGTGATGTCATTCTTGCCACAAGAGGTTGCCCTGATTAAGGGTGCAGAAACAGAGCAACAAACCTATGGAGCGTCTCCCCTGCAGCATGCAGCCACTGACTGGCTCATGCCCCTCCCTCTGGGCCAGACTTTTACAGGCATGAGCTGTGCTGTGTCTCAGGCTATTGGAAGGACTTTCTGAGACTGCAGATTCAGGCCTTGCCAGCTTTATTGAAAGCACGTGCATTGCATGGGCATTCACACTGCCCTGCCTTTATTCCTAAGTCTGCCAACTAGCACTGGGCTCATGAGAGAGCTGAGAGGGATTCTTTTGCCTGGGGGATGAAGAAGAGGGGAACTTGGTTCCTCTTCTTCCCGGAGTCCTGGTCAGAAGCCTGGGATCTTCCTAGGGCTTGGCACGAACGTGGGACAGATAGAGGAACTCAGGATATTAGTATCATACATAAGTGGAACCTGCTTGCTTTATTTCAGAGTCAGTGAAACTCCATTCACAGTGTGTGAGGCTGGTGCAAAACTTCATACCATGCTGACCGCAGCTCTGGTGCTTGCACCATTCTTATGCTGGGAGAAGAGATGGTTGGTGATGGGGAAGGTGACAAACAGGAGGCGTCAGCTTTCATGTTTGAGTCCTGGATTAGGATGATTAGGATCTCCCTTTGCACATTTGAATGCCCAAATTGGTTTCTGCACTGGGCAGGAGCATTTTAACCCCTTCAGCCTCCAAGAAGTTTGAAGCACTTTGCTACCATAGTATGAGGAATTAATAAGGGAAGTGGTGCAGTCTGACTCTAGTGCTATGGACTAACTGTGAATCAACCCCAAATAAGTCCACTGAAATCCATACAGTTATCCCTCCTTGGGTGGGTGGAGATGTTTAAGTATAAAATGTGACTGATGATTGAGAATGGTTTAAGAGTGCTTTATTAGATGGCTGAGCCCCATAATTTCATGATCAAAAGACAACTTTGATTAAGAGAGGAGGTGAAGGTATATATACGGTTGTATATCCATACATCAACAACTGAAATGTAGGAAGGCTGACAACAATGAGATAGTGAGAAATTATAGACAACTGATAAGGCAACTAAAGTTATCAGTGACAAATCTATAGTTGGGGTGGTCAAGGACAACAAGAAGAAACATGCTGCTACAAAGGGGTATGTCCCAAGCTGAAGGGGGCTGGTAGAATTATCTGCTGTAATGGAGAAAGGCCATCGGATATTTCTGTTTTATGTTTGGAACGGAGCAGGATGGTGTGTCCATCTCCTGCAGTGTAAAAGCTATTAGATGCTTTCATCAGTTGCTGGAAAGAGCTAGTACCTGATAGATAGTTTTTAATTGGCAAGACTAGTCATTTGCAACCAAAGTATTAAATGAATCAGCCAGTGACCTCCCTGTACCATTCATGCTGATTTTTTTTTTTTTTTTTTATAAATCTTGGAGTATAGGGGAAGTCTCTTGGGGCCAGAAAGAAGAAACCTACAGGCTGGATAGCCTAATATCCACCTTAGGCAAAAATTATGGGAAAACCGCTCTGGGAGGTGGCATAATAGACGTAGATGGAAGTGACAGTTTTTGCTTGATCTGGCCCCTGAAAGCACTCTACAGCCACAACCAAACACCAGTGCGCTGTTGCAGAACCCTTTAAAAGGGCCCGATCCTGTGACAGTCCGAACCGTCATCGCATGAGGGTTCAGATGAAGATGCTCCAAAATGGAGCATCTTCATTAATGTCTTTCTGCGTACACTGGGAGCAGCTCAGCCCTGCTCATGGTACTGTCTTCAGAATGGGAGGGAGGGAGGGAAGAGAGCAGAGGGAGTTTGATCTGGGTTTTTTTCAGCTGGCACTGGAGGCTGAGATGGGTAGATTGGACCCTCCCCAAGATGAGAGGGCTCCAATCAACCCACCTGACCCTCCGGCGCTGACTGAAAAACCCCCAAATCAGACTCCCTCTTCTCCCTTCCCCACCTCCCATTCTGAAGACAGAGCTGGGTCTGGGAGAGGGGAGGAGTTGGGCTAGGGGAGAGTGGCTGCAGACTCACAGCTGCTCCAAATTGCAGCTGATTCCCCCAACCCGTGTGACCTGACAGTGAATGTCTGTTGGGTCTGGGGGACTGCTGTAACTCATAGTGCTTCCTGAAAAGCATTATGAGTTACAGTGTGGAGCTGCACTTCTGTCTGCACCTAATAACTACACCTGTGAAGTTGTACAGGAAATAGATATTGTCAAACAACTTGATATTGGTTCTGGATGAAATCACAAGATTGGTCGATATAATATATTTAGTCTTCTGTTGAGCGCCACGTGGTGTACTGATAAAATAATTACCTTTGTACAAATCAGTGCGGCATGTATTGGAATGGAATAAAAATGGGCTAGCAGATGAACTTCACAAGGAGTTGTAGACGAGGAATCAACATTCAGTGGAATTTTTCTAGTGCATCTCCACAGGGATCTGTTCTTTACTCTGTGCTATTTAATATTTAGATGATCTGGAAGAAAATGTAAAATAATTGCTAGTAAAATCTGCACGTGACACAAACAGGTAAATGCTGGAAGGGAGTGTACCACTGACATTTGCTACTGGATGAGCTGTACTCTTTTGAGCATTGTGCAGATAATACAGCTGAATGCGAGGTGGGACATATGGGAGCAAAGAAAGTCTGTCAGATTTAGAAGTTGAAAGGAACTGATGGATGAAGATGCTGGAGTTATGATAGTGAACAGGGTGAGGAGGAGCTCCCTGTGTGTTGCTGTAGCTAAGGTAGCACTGGGATATAAGCTTGAGACCGTCACGTAGGAGTAGCAATGTGGCATTACCACTAGCTGTGGCATTTCTGAGACCGTTACTGTATTCAGTTCCTGTGAACACATTTAAAAAATCAACGGTGACAACTGAGAAAGGGTTAGGAGACTGGTTCAAGGTTTGAAAAACCAGCCTGATTGTGACAGCAAAAGAGGCTCCATCTCCTTAACTTTATCCAAGGCATGTTAAGAAGTAACCTGATCAGAGCCTAGAAGTACATGCATGGGGAGATGATTTCTGCTAGTAGATGGGTCTTTGACCCAGTAGTCAAAGGTATAATGGGATCCAGTGCTTAGAAGCCAAAACCAGGCAAATTCAGACTAGGGATAAAGTGTAACAATTTGTCTAGGAAGGTGCTGAGCTCTCCAGCAGTCAAAGCATTACAGTTATTACCAGATACGTCTTTCTTGAGAGATGCTGTCCTCCAGCAAAACTTACAGACTCAGTGCAGCAATGACTGGGTTGCTAGCAGGGAGTCAGGCTAGGTGATCATAATTGGTCCCTCCCGGCCTGGAAACCATGAATTTCCGAGTACGTGAAAGGCCGTGCTGGAGATGGGAGTTAGGGCTTCTGCTGCCTCTTACAGGCTCAAGGTGGTCAGAAGGTATTTCTAGAAGGCTTTCCTATGAGGATCCCACGTGGCAATGTGGCGTATGCACATGGGTCAGAATTCCTGGTCCCTACCCAGTGCTCTGACCCCTAGACCAAACCAGCCTGTCTGCCTTTTGAGTTATCTGACTTTTGAAATAAACTTATTGTTGCACTTTATACAAAACCTCTGAAAGATTCCCCTCCCCGCTTCTTTAAATGATCTCTTTATCAGCAGAGGCTTCAAGGTCCGGCAGACATTGAAAATGAGATTTGCTCTGTGCTGTGGAAGCCCCCTCTGGTGGCTTGCTGTTGTGGGGCTGGGCCTGCCGAGGTACAAGACAGGGCATGCAGGAAGCCTGCCTGCTTCTTGGAAGCTGTCAGGACTCTCCATTTCCCAGAGTTGCCAGTACACGCCTGAGCGTGGAGCCGATCTCAACTGTTTTCTCGCATTCAGCCCCCTCGCCACGCCGACCAGCTGGTAACTGATAGATAATTAGTATTTTTCTCAAGTACAGTCTCAGGCTGGCTGCTGCTTCCCTCCCCTCTAAAAACGTACTTGCCGAAGCCAGCAGAACCGTTAATAGGGTCTTTGGCTTCCTGTGGCCCGGCTGCAAAAGTGCCCTGGGGATTGTGCCCCCCTCCTCCTCCTGAGCAGGACTTGTCTCTGCAAGCCTCGCTCAACTGGAGCAGACGATGAGTCCATCCAGATCAGTGGCAAAACAGAAAAGACCACGGGTCCCTCCCATCTGACACCCTGGGCTGGACCTGGGTAGTATTGTACATGAGTGCTCCAGTTGGTCATCACATGTAAAGTATGCAAAAGTGCTGGGCAATGGACAGGATGAGCCTGTGGTCCCTATCTCCCTTGTGAATCCAGTGCATCATGGTTATTGCTTTGGAGGAGGACCAGTCCTTATTGTATCTCTTCGCCAAGCAGCTGAAAAGGCAGACAGGTGGGTGAAAAATCAGGGATATTCTGGGATGCCAGAAGCAGGAAGCCTAATTGAAGGTTTGTTAGAGACTTTCCATTAGATTCTTCAGAGCAAGGTTCAGGCTCCAGGAGTCCCGAACACAACGGAGTTGAGGGGGAATTACCAGGGCCCGTGGAATTCTCTGAGATGTTCCAACATGACTGCGGCATCGGTTACCTGATCTCAAGAGCTTCTGGAATGCAGGGTTGGAGGTAGCACCTTTGACTGGCAGCTGGGCGGTCTCTCTGTGATCCTGGCAGAGGTGCTGTAGGAGCTATGGGGGAAACCAGGCTGCTGCAGGAGAGGGACAGCAATTGTGTTGGCCACTTTGTTTCCTGATTCTGCAAGACATCTGCTAGAGGCTGTAAGAGAATAACAGGTGGCTGATGTCATTCTAGGGGCAGTCACAGGCCTGGGGTGCCCTGCTCGGTGCAGCCAGCAAAGCCCAGCTGAAAATGTAAGGACTGATCCTCAGCAGGGGCAAGTCATCATGACCCCATCCAAATCTTGCCACCCCACAGCAGGTGCAATTCACTCCTCTGTGAAGTCCTGAGTGGAGCCCAGCTCATTTCTGCCCACTGCACGCGGGGGCTGTATTACACCTTTGGAAACACCAGGCAGACTCGCACCCCCTCGCACTACCACGTGCAACAGCTGTCAGCAGGGAGCAAGGAAAGCTTTGGGGAAGGAAGGGCTTTTTTTACAACTGTATGTGTGCAGTTCAAGGCACACTCCAGTGTGCACATGTAGGTGTGTGGGCCATGCCTGCATGCAGGCTTCGATGTGTGCAGCTGGATGAACATCTCCCCCTGATGGCCTTTCCTGACAGACTGTACAAAGTGGCTCTGAGGCTGGGGTGGAAGAGGCTACCCTGCCCCCTCTATGTGCCATGAACAGAAGAACTGGCCTCTCCTATGGTAGCTTGACTTTCTGCAAGTTCTACCTACTGAAGCAAAGCCCTTTAGGATCTTATTTATTCAATGCTGTCTTTACCAGAGAGATTCAGCCCTGGTTGTGATGGCTAAGCTGGGCCATCTCATAAACCTGCATCAATGCTCTCAGTGAGAACCTGAGGCTGAAGTCATGAGTGAAAAATTCAGTCAGATCCTAGTAGTGCAGGACTGAGCCCCTCTCTGTTTGCATGGCAGCCCACAGCCAAGCACTCTCTCTCTGACAGTCCTGCATACGCACACATGCTGCCGGGTTCTTAAACAGCAGAGATGCTGAGGGACACCTGCTCCCAGCTGAGGTTTAGAGTCCCCTGGGGAGACAGAGTAACACAAAGATATAGGAGGGCAGTTGGAAATGGCAGAAGGGCAGGGAGGGAATTCCAGCACCAGTAACAACAAGGAGCAGAGGCAAAAAGGCCAGCAAGGTATTCAAGGGAAGAGGAAGGCAAGAGGGCTGCAATGATGATGCTACGCTTCTATTCGAATGTTGTCCATGTTTGAGATTTGGGCTGGTGGTTACCAGTAGCAAAGAGCTGGGATGCATCGGGATTGTTTGCATGCTGAACATGGAGGGTGAATGTTGATGAAACCACATTTATGTTTCCCCTGGGCACCCATCTCCGGCCCTGTGCTTTGCAACCTGCCTTGGGAAGGTTGTGGAGCACTTGCCGAGGGTAGGACTAGGCCTCCTGCAGCACAATGGCCCAAATACAGTGCTCAGGAGGAGCCACTCCACGTTGCTATCAGTAGTGCAACCCTGACCTAAGAAAGCCCTCCTCTGGTTCCTAACATGCCACAGGTCCAAGCAAAGCGACCCTGAAAAAAGGTTTCTGTTCCCTCTGGAAATGGGACCTTCCAAAGTCTGCCCTTCCCCACCTTGAAATCTTCCTGAATTCCCTTATGGTTCAGAAGTAATATAAATCCCAGGCCTGCATTTAGAAAGTGTACATACAGCATAGGATCCTGGGAGGATCCTTGATGGGCAGGAGTATACAATTTGCCACCTGGATCAGAACATCAGACCACCAAGAGCAAAACTGAGCCCTACCTGGTGCTTCACAGCCAGCCAAACCGAATGAGCCCTCATGCACCCTTTGGATAATCCTCTAACTAGAGAAGGGAGAATTCTCCTGCCTGACCTTTCCATGATGAACACACATCCTGAAGCCTGGGTTCTCATTGTCCTTACCGAGTGCAGAAGCACCAGTCCACCTGAAGCATCTTCTGCAATAGTGAGCTCCTAAACATGTCTGTCATTCATTTACTGACAGCTTTGGTTCCTGACGAATCTTGGGCAAGGGGCACTGAGGAAATCCCCAAGGAACACAAGTCTAGGAATAGCAGTCTAATCTGTCTGCACTGGTCCAGTGTGTGAACAACAAAGACAGACTTCATGAATGACTGGGAAGTGTGGCCATGACTGGAATGGGGAAGTTATGCTTTAAGATGGAAAACCTTCTCACCAAAACACTCCCTCTAGCTTCCAGGTGCTGGCTCGCCCCCCTTAGGCCACATGTACCGCATTTGGAACAGTCTTAAGTGTTTCCATAGTTCTTTGCCCTCAGTAGTTTTTTCATGCACCAATAAGATCTGATCTCAATTCCCAGCTCTGCCACAGGTGCTCTGTGAGATCTTGGGCAGGTCTCTTAATTTCTGTTTAGGGCCTGTAGATATTTCTAGGAGAGGAAGAGTAGGAATGAAGATACGATTCCAAGTCAGGTGCCCTGTGCTTTTTGCACTGCTTTTTATTCAGCAAGACTTTCCAACCACATTTCTTCACCCCAAACCCCTCCCCTGCTCCATTTCCCAACAGCCAGAAGCTGCAAGGTGTTTAGTTTGATGCTTATGTTTTAGTGCTACTTCACTTCAGTGCAGACTTGCAGGCCTTAATCACATGACCAAACTAGCCAGACGCCAAGGGTGCATCAGACTTCCCAGGAAAGATTAAACACAAGCTAAATATTTGTGGCTTGGCCAAGCAGTGAGTAAGAGAGGATGCAATTCTCGGTCAGGGATCTCCAAGGAATGAGTGCAAGGGAAGAAAGGAGAGAGACCATTTAGGGGGAACCAGGGGATAGTTGGGGAAATGGTGTGATTGTAAGTACAAAGGAAATGCAGACAGAAGAACAAGAAGCATCTCTGTTCCTGTGAAATCAGTTGGCTTGTGCGGTCCTGCTGTGGCAGAGCTGGGGGTTGGGTGTTGTTTCAGCCTTTAAGGGTCTTTGGCAAGGCAGCTCCAGTGGAAGCTGCTGGGGGAAACATAGGGCTTCCTGATGGACCCCATGGTTTGGTCTGAGCCCTACATCTTACCCAAGCCTCCTGACTGGCAGGGTGATATGGGGCGATCTCAGCCAGGGGCTCCCTGAGAAGTTCTCAGATCCCTGGGGGCTCTGGGCAGCCCTGCAGTAGTGGCTTAGATGATATACAGCTCAGCACTGCACACAGGGGAGATGAAGGACCTGGAGAGGGTCCACAGGTGGCATTTTAGTGTGAGAATGGTGCGCTCCTCCCTGCGAGTCTGTGCTCTTGGTGCCTTCTTCAAGCATGGAAAGCTGATGAATCTTACTTCACTGGAAGAGCTTCCAGGGCATGAAACCTGGGGCAGCAGGGAAGCTGTATCTCTGCCTAGACACAGCACAAAGGGTTTCAGTCCCCCAATATCACTGCTCTCAGGAGCCAAGCAACTCATTGTGGAGGATAGGAGTTTCTTGCTTTCCCTCATTGTCACTGATCCAGGGTGTGAATTACGGGGGAGCTTGGGGGGTCTGAGCCCCCCCCCATAAGAGACGAGAGCTCCCTGTAAGATTTGGAAATTATAACCTGGGGTGGGGGGGTCTCCGATCAGATTGCTCCTTCCAAATGAACCAGTTTAATTTTTTTTTGCAGGCTCCCCACAAGAGTCAAAGTGTAATTGAAACCCTGCACTGATCTGGTTCTTTTCTGTCCAAGGGATGACCCTAGTTTATGGGGAGAAGGTTAGAAAGGACTGGAGCTTTCCAGTGTTATAGAAAGTCCACAGTGTGTGTGTGTGTGTGTGTGTGTGTGTGTGTGTGTGTGTGTAGTACTTTATATACCTGCCTACTCAGCGTGCATGATGCACTGGGTAAATCCAAATCCTAGCTTCTGCTAAAATGGAAACAAAGTAACTTTGGAAGAATTTCCAGCTCAGTGAAAAGTTATAAAGACTAGTGATTAAAAAATGGTTATTAAAAAAAATTAGAAAGAAAGGCCCCGCAGTCGGCCCGTCTTCCAGGATCTGTCGTAACAGATTCATCCAAGCCGGTTAACGGTATTTGCGGTTTGCAAGATGCTACATGTCTGTGTAAGATGACAGACACATTATTATCACCTCTCCACTGCAATCTGTCCAAACCTGTCCTCGGACCCAGCTCCACAGCTGCGCGCTAGGGAGCACAAGGAAATTAGCAGCCTGAGGCATCACTTTTCTTCTCTCTCTCCCTCTTGCCAGGCTAGTGTCTTTATTGGGATCCATTGACTGCAGTCCGAGACACGTCTTGAGTAGGACTAATGAGGAGACTGGAATGTAGAGGAGGAGGAGGTTGGGGGGTGGGGGGAGAAGAGTGGAAAAAAGTAATTGTTGGGCAAATCATTTCCTTCAAGAAAGAAAGGAGGAGAACTTGGATACAGCCCTCCTGGAGCAGGCAAGTCTAGACACTTCTGTGTCAACAGTTGAAGATAAATAAGATTTTATCAGCTCAGAATCTGTTGGGACACATCCGCCTAGCGGTTCTGCAGCCCAGGGAGAAGTGGGGGAAAGGGGCCGTTCTATGAGATCTTTTCACATGCAAGATTTGGGTTGTGTTTTGTCCAGGACACTGAGGAAAAAAGTTTCTTCCTTCTCTAGTTCCCATCCTACAAGGAGTCAAATAGCCCCTTCCTCAGTGGATCTGGGAATTTGGGTGCTCAGCCCCAAATAGAGCGCAGTAAAAACTGAAACCTAAATTCTGGGTTGTTTTGCATGGACAGCAATCACAGAACTTAGTTGGCTTGCAAGGGGATTAGACTAAGATTTCCATCTTGTTACCCATGAAACTGCTCCTTGCACTTACCCTGTAGCATAGGTGATAAACATCACTCTGGGATCAGGCATTACTGGAAATGGGAAGTCTTTTAATGGGAGCAAATGGAAAACATCACTCTAATGCAGAGGTGTTTTTCTCGGATGGTGTGTAGTGCTGCAGGGTCACAGCTGCCGCTCTGTCCCACTGTAGAAATGGTTGCATTTCAGCAAACAGACCAAGTGGCCTCTGTTCAATGACACAGTTGGATTTTGGGAGGGGTGGAAGGCACCAGCAAAATATACATGGTTAGTTCAGAAATGTGCTGGAGCAGCAAACTGACACTATAGAGAAGAACTCAGAGAGATGCCAGAGGGGGATTAGATTCACATTACTGTCTGAATAAGAAAACGAATCCTCAGGGCTAGGTCTTGATTAGAGCAATTCACCTTGAAGAGGAGTCAGGTTTCCCTGTCCTGGGTGCTGGTCTTTGGCTGATACCCCAGACACCCACTGGGAATAAAGAGCAAGGTCCCAGTCTAACCCGACTACAGCCCACATATACCAGGGACAGCTCCTTTGGAGGAGCGCCAAGGCTTTTTGCATGAGACTGGCTGCAGGACAACAAGAAGCAGTTGTTTCCTATTGTATGTTTAATTGTGACCAAAGTGTGAACAGTTGGTTTTTACAATTAAGGAAAAGCAAAGAATCCTAAGGAAGACAAGAGCCTTGAAAGTGCATGGTAACCCTTGAATTAGAGATGAGTGATTGTCAGAAGTACAAGCAACCAGGGGTAAAATGGCACCATCATCAGTTCATTTTGCTTGACAGGTCCTGGGTTTGTCCTGGTGCTGAGAGTGAGCTGCCTAGCAATTTGCAGGATGTAACACAGTGAGAAAAATCCCTTCTCCTCTCAAACCATAGAGAACACAACAGACTACATATGAGTTGTTTTCTTACTGTGTTGAGCACAAATATAATCATGGAAAAATGTGAGCAAGATTGTGTCATGGCCTGGGTGAAGTACTGGGGGTCCCAATGCCTGGGTTCAGTCTCCAGTTTTGCAGCTGGCTGGTTCTAAACTTGAGCTACTCCCTTCACATTGTGGCTCTGGCCATTTGTGAAATCGGGCTTTTTAAGGCTTGTAAAGAGCTTTTTCATGATTGTATATATTGTATATTGTATTTTTTTCAAAAGACAAGGCCAAGACTGACTAAGCTGTTGTACAGTCAATTACTTGCTCAAACAAATTGCCTCTGGGGTGGCAATTCTGGGGGCGGGGGAAGAAGGGGAACCTGACAGAGGTGGGCAGGTCTGTGGGCATTACAGTACATGCACATGGCCTGGACCTGTATTTTACAAGACAGGCATCTGGTGCACTGTGGCAATGAGTATTATGCTTATTTGGAAGTATAATGCTTATTTGGAAATAGAGATCTTCTCTGTTTAAAGGAATACAACTAGGAACAAAGAAACCTGTCTCCCCCTCCCCCCCTGCATCCCACAAGTGGCAAAGGGCATGCACATGGGTGATGTGTGAGCTGAGCTGATACAGGGTGGGGGCCAACACGACAGCTGTGGTGCATGAGGCAGCTGTGGCTTGTAGGTAGTATCCAAACAGGATACAAGCCTGTCTTCTCTCTCCCAGGACTTATCAGCACTGAGAATAGTTTGTTATTGTCGAAGGATCTTTGAAGACAATCCTGGAGCTGTTAAGACATGATAAGGTTATCAGTGGAGGCATGTCTGCGTTGGGCTGCAGCATTTCTCCCTGCAGGGCAATTGTTTTGCTATTTAACAGCGATTTATCCATGTCATAACATGGTATAATGAGAGAATTTGTTACCAAAGAACTCACCATAATGCACCTCTGCTCTTCCAGAGCATTTTTATTTCCCAGGCATGTTTGGGACTGCCCGGGAATGTCTACATGAAAGGAGCCCTTGACAGGAATTGTCAGTGTGTTAACACCTGGCCAGGAAGAAACCCCCAAAATAAACCTTGTTTTGCCATTTTCAGCAGGCAATGTGAATGCATCAGATCCTAATCGCACACAGGAGTGTTGTTTACATGGGCTGGCGCTAAACAAAAGGGTAGAGCTTCTCTGTTCCAGCTGCAAGGATAGGAGATCAGTATGTTTCAGCCCGTATTTGAATCTGGTATACAGACCATGTGAAACCTGGTGTATAGCCTAAATTGTTTCACCTCTGAGATTGGCCTGAGCACGTTGTCAAACGCTGTCATTAACATAAGATCTGAATATTCCCCGAAGATGCGTATTGATAATGTCATGCATTGCTTTTAAGTGCTTTTATAATGGGAAGCTGTCACATCTGCACTAAAGTCATGCAGGGTTATATCTGTGTGACTCAGAGAGGCAAATCTAACCCTGACTGCAGCATTCATCTTCGTGCTGTGCATACACCATGTTCTGTCAGAGACCCCGCTTCAAACAGTTTCTCTGTGTCCCTCTTGATTTCAGTTCAAAGCTACCTCTCTGCCTGGCCTCGATTCCTAACACCCTGCTGGCTCAGCCTTCCTTTTGTGATGCCTCCACACTTGCTCCCTGGCCTCTTGCACAAACGCACCCTGTTGATGAAAGCCATCTCCTCTGCTGCCCCTGCAACCTGGGGGAGTGTTAAACTTACTTTCCTTGCTTGTCTCTTGGCCTCTTTTCTCCCCTGCTAGTACTTCACTTGGTAGCTGCTTTACCTAACCCTGCAAGGCCTCTGGGGAGGCAGCTTGCCAGACAGAAGCCAGGTAAAATAAAGTCCATGCCGGGTTCTTTCAGTGGGATGGATGAGACATCTGCCGAGTTTGCTGAAGCTCAAGTTTTGCAGCAGTTTTATATAGGAAAATGCTTGCAGGCCTACAAAAACTGTTAGAAACGAGATGGTAAATGCAGCTACTAATATTTGCAAGAAGTCACAGAGTAAACAAATCTGGGGGGAGGACTCGCAAGTGAAGTCCCCTCAGGTGGGGTGATCAGTACTGCTGGTGGGAATGGATAAACGCAGAACTGTAGAGCAGCAGAGCCCTTAGGAAAGCTGCATTCTGGGAGCAGGTATGATAAAGAATATGTCTTGTGGTGGGAACAGGAATTGCCCAATTCACAGTGCCCTTTTGTTGGGCTAGTGTTGAAATGATGTAGCCATGACAGGGCAAGAATGATGCAAGGCAAGGATTTTGGGGGGTGATATCTTTTATTGGACCAACAACATGGTTGGGATAAAATTATCACTCGGAAGATATCACACCCCCTTGTTGTGAAAAGCTCCAAGCAAGGGGAAGCCAGGGGCCCGTGTAGGGATGTCAGGTCTAGATGCCATGTTTAGCCTGTTGTGTGTGTATGTGTGAGACTGTGACTCAGACCCCCTATCTGACATTCACTGAGTGGAAAGGTCACCAGATGTGTTTAAGCACTGTGTCTAGTGAAACGTGGTGTATTTGTAGGAGCTTTGCTAGCAGAGCAAGGGAAGTATTTATTCCCCTCTGTTCTGCACTGGTGAGGCCACATCTGGAGTACTGTGTCCAGTTTTGGGGCCCCCACTATAGAAAGGATGTGGACAAATTGGGGAGAATCCAGCAGAAGACAGTGAAAATGGTGAGGGGCCTGGGGCACATGACTTGTGAGGAGAGACTGAGGGAAGTGGGCTTATTTAGTCTGGAGAAGAGAAGACTGAGGGGGGATTTGATAGCAGCCTTTACCTACCTGTAGGGTGGTTCTAAAGAGGATGGAGCTGGCCTCTTCTCAGTGGTGACAGATAACAGAACAAGGAGCAATGGTGCCAAGTTGCAGCAAGAGAAGTTTAGGTTGGATATTAGGAAAAACTCTTTCACTAGGAGGGTAGTGAAGCACTGGAACAGGTTACCAAGAGAGGTGGTAGACTCTCCATCCCTGGAGGTTTTTAAGGCCTGGCTTGACAAAGCCCTGGCTGGAATGATCTAGTTGGGGATGGTCCTGTTTGAGCAGGATGTTGGACTAGATGACCTCCTGAGGTTCCTTCCAACCCTAATTTTATATGAATCTGTGATTCACAGGAATTGCAGGAGAGTGCCTTTCTGGTAGAAGTACCCAGCAAACACTCCCTCTGACAGCAAGGGTTCTGGGCTCCAAGTGTCTGTGCAAAATAGGAAGGTGTTGGAAGTGCAAGCTCCCCTCTGAGAGGCCCATCCCACATACAATGAACCACACAGAACTCAGCTTGTCTACAAAACTGAGTCATCCCTGCCAGGAGGCAGAGCCCTGGTTCCAGGGAGTCTGGAGATTTCAAACCAAAAACCCAAACCACTAAATCACCCTCTATTGTGGGCATGTGCCATCTCCATGTGCTTTAACGTGTGCTCCAGTAGAGGGTTTGCAGGATTGATATCAACGTGCATATGCGCACATTGTATGCAGCAACTATAACCTCCATCGCACACGTGCACACAAGTAGCTAAGCTCACAGAGCAGAGCCAGCGGTGTCCCATCAGCATAGACACACGCTGCTAGATCACCTACAGTAGCAGCACTTGGGGAGTTAGTGCTAGTTGCCCTAAAAACCAAATGCACCTGTGGCCAGGCTCCATTTATGCAGCTTTTCAGACCCAGGGTCCTGCAGACCTGGTGGGAAGCTCATGGAGCTGAGAGAAGAGATATGATCAGTCTCCAAACACAGCAGAAGTTACTGCAAAGGGGAAGGAATCAGCTGCTGTCTAGATCCTCTGGGGGCAGGGCAAGGAGCAGCAGCACTGGAGAGTTAGGTTAGACCATGGGGAAACTCCTTCAACCTGCAGAGAGAGCAAAGCTCCAGAATCAACTCTGGTTTTGAGGACAGGTGGGGCAGGTATTTGGCAGAACTAGAATGCCTCAAGCCAATTCTGCCTATTTTCTCCAAGTCTGTGGTTACAGGCATGTGCCTGGCAGTAAAACCCACTGTGGCCTCAGCTCTAAGGAAGACTAGGTGAATAGAAGCCAGTGTTACATGGTCAATGCAGCAGAACAAACACACCAGGCCATGTTCATTGCCCATGGGTTACCAGCCCTCTGCAATCTTGCTTGCAGCAGGGCTTTGGTGCAAGGAGGCATGACTGACCTCTGCGTGTTCATTTTGAACATGAAGGCCAGCTGCAACCTCCAGCCCAGGCCTCTGTCTGGTGGAATTTTCTGGGCTGAGGTACATGCTCAAGTGCCCTGAACACTTCCCTCCCCAGGCAGCGCTGTGTGCACTAGAGGCAGTTTGGGGGCAATGCAAGGGAGAGCATGGGCATCTCAAGGGCTTGCTCATTCATTGAGCATGAAAGCAACTCCCCATTGCCTAGGCAGGCTCCCCCACTCCAGGCTTGCTGTAGCTCTGGGGTCCCATGGGGCACTCATGTCACCACCTCTGGGACTGAGTGGGCCTTTCCTCTTCCTAGCAGACATGTTGTTCTGCCACCTGCACAAGCCTGCCTGTGGAGCTGCTCTTCAGCCCATCCAGCTCCCCAGCATGAGCCTCACAGCTGTCACCC
This sequence comes from Alligator sinensis, assembly GCF_000455745.1. Classification (NCBI taxonomy): domain Eukaryota; kingdom Metazoa; phylum Chordata; order Crocodylia; family Alligatoridae; genus Alligator; species Alligator sinensis. Next base: position 5,503,081 of record NW_005841851.1, read on the forward strand.
TGCGAGCTAAGGAACTGGATTTCCCCCATGATAGGTGTGCCCACTGAGTCACAAAGGCTTGCCCAAAGCCCTGCCATGAATCACTAGCAGAGCTGAGGGTCACTCAGCCCCATTCTTTACCAGCTAGACCTCCCTGCTGAGCCCCTTGGGCAGGCTGACCTGAGCCACAAGTCACACCTAGTGCTGAAGTGTTGCTTGGTGCATGGATGGTGCTGAGCTGCTGAGGGCCATCTCTCCCCAGCCTCTCTGCATTTCTCTCTGATTTTGGAGATCAAAGGCCCTGGCTTCCTACTGCCTGCAGACAGCTCTTCCTCAGCCCTCACTGTCCCCAAACTCCACACTGGGACACAGTACATTGGGATATGATCTCCTCCCACTCCCAAACATACCCTGAGAGGTATTCTCCACCTCCCAGCTCCACACTCAGCCCTAGCTCAAGCTCTGAGAGTTGGAAAGACAGCAGCTGCCCCAGGTCTGAGACTCTTCTCCCTCAGCCCAGCTGCACTCACTCAGCCCATCACCCTCCAAAGAAAGAGCTCCCCCTTCTGCCCTCACGCCTCTTATACCCTCTGCCCTGCAGAGCTTTGGTCCCAGCCTGCCCCACTCTGGGCTTTGCTGCACTGAACGGAGACACCTGTGTATGTAGGTGTAGGTGTGTAGAGGGGTTAACCCCATCCTCGCCAGGCCTTAATCAAGCCAAGCTCTGCCTTTTGTCCATTTGAGGGAGTGGGCCCTTATCTGGCTTCTGCACTAAAGCAGGAGCCTTACAGGGTCTTGGGTTCAGTACATAGGATGGCTTGGAGGTGCACTAATTACTGGGGCACCTGCCTGCTGGTATAGAAGTATATTTGGGGATAAAGGTCATGGTATTAACCCTGTTGTCAAACCAGAGTTACAGGAAATAATGCACTTAGCAGTTCCCTGCAAGGGGACCACAGGCTTTTGAGGCAAGCCCCACACCTCCCTCGTGCCTCAGTTTTGCTGCTTGCATGTTGTGGGTAAGAGTGCTTGCTCGAAGTGGCAAATGCCTTCACCATCCTCCCATGCAGGACACCATCTCCATAGACTATTTATTAACAGCTCACAGCTTTTTGGTGCCAAATCCAGTGTTCCCACAGCTGTGCCTGGCATGCTTGGGGGGTGCCTGTGTGCCTCTCTGGACAGAAGCCCTGGGTGAAGTAGTGTTCGTTTCCCTTCGGAGCACCTATTGCACCTCCAAGATCCACAGGGAGATAATTTCTGGGGCAGTAAAGTGTTTTCACTATCCGTGTGTCCTATAGTCAGCCCTACATGGACAGCACACAACCCTTCACTTGGCCTGAAGTACATATGAAGTCCACTGTGAAGATGCAGTGCCACATCAAATATCTTCAAAGGAATCCTTTGCTGCTAAGGCAATTCCTTAGCCCCGAAGTGGTTAAGACAACAGGCAGCAGGCAGCTTTATCACCAGTAGTTATTCCCTGACTGGCAGGTTGGCACTTTACATGGAGCAGGCAGGAAGCTGACAGCAGCTAGTTAAGAAACTGGAGGAAAATCAACCTTCACCTCTTAGCAGGAGGCACCATGGTGCAGGGTTTGGTTGTATATCATTCAAGACTGGGCTTGGCAACAAGATCACTGAAAACTAAAAATTCCCAAAAAACTAATTACCTTAAACTGCTGGTGAACTCCAAGCTAGGAAAATTTATCCTGAGCCTTTGCCAGGAAATAAAATATCATTGTTTCCATTCATGCACTCAAGGGGCCAAGGATAGGCTGCAGCACTTGGTGGACGGTTGGAGCTTGAGATGGGAGAGGAAGAGCCCTTTTAGACTGCAGACCAGAACGTGTGCCAGGGCAGGGCTGGTACCTGCAGTCCCTGTTGTGCTGTTTTGGGCAGCCCAGCTCCAAGTCTCAAGCCATGGGGCTTCCACTGCTGCCCATGGGCTACTATTTCAGCACATGGCCAAGAGGTGGTTTGTGATGCTTCAGCTAATTAATTTGGTAGGATGCTGGCCTTGCTGGTAACTGCCTGAACTGGGGCTCAGGGGGCTGAGCCTGCTTCCCAGTGCTGCCAGTGGGGCCCTGTGAGGCATGTATAGGCCATCTGCATGGCTTCTGCAAGGCTCCTGAGGGCACCACTGCTGGGCAGAATGCCTCCCTGTTCCTGCCCATGCCCAAGCACGAAATGGGGTGCCACGGCCCTGCTCCTGCATGCTGCGTTTCTAGGTGCTTTGAGACCAGGAGCAAGACAGTCATGTTTGTACAGGGCTGTGCCTGGTCTAAGGAGCCCAGGCACAGCCTAAGATCAATGCAGCTCAGCTGCTTCCCCTTCCAGCCTGCAGAGCCACCTGGCCTCTTTCAGGGTTGCAGTGAGGCCACCCCTCACTGGAAAAGAGAGCTGCCATTGCACAATGCCTGGCTTCAAGCAGGGGGAGCTCTGTTGAGGAGGGAGGGCAGTGGCAGGCTCTTTGCCTGTTGCCCCAAGTTTTCTGACAGGATGGAGCAATGAGAAGGAAGGTGGCTGTAAGGGAAAGCCTTTCCTGAGCTGACCCCTGTGCAGCAGAATAAGCTGGGCTCTTCAAGCAGGCTCTTTCCTCCCACCTTGCTGCCTGCAGCCCACCCATTGCGGCATGTCCTGGCACATCCACTCCAGGAGCCAGCTGGCACTGTGCAGCTCCTTTTGCTCCCAGTGAATTGCTGGGAGCCCAATGCAATGCTGCCTGTTCCAGCATGTTGCAACAATCCTTCCTTCCTTCCCCTCTCTCCCTAAATTCCCTCAGACCTGAGAAAGGAGGCATGCCTCAGCACAGGGTGGTGCCCCAGGGGGCAGCCCAGTGACCTTGGCAGAGATGTGGGGGTAGTGAGGGAGAGCTCGATGAGCTTCCAGCTGGGCCAAAGTCTTGTCTCCGTGTCCAGCATGGACAGAGCCTGATCCATGGAGAGAGGCTTAGACAGATCATCTCCCACAAACCCAGTTGTATCCTGGCTGCTGCGGCATTCAGTTCTGCTGGTGGGTTTCTTATGGGAAAAGGAGCTTTGTTTCTTTCTAAGGCCCTCTTATAAGCCTGCAGGCAAAGGTGCAATGGGATCTAATGCATGATCCACAGAATCATGCCTCCTGCCATGCCACCTGTGCATGGCAGGAGGCATGATTGTGGGACTGTGCATTAGATCCCATTGTGTGTTATGGCCGGTGTAGGGGGAGCTCCAATCCTGGGCTTCCCCTGCACCAGCAAGGAGCAAGGTCCTGTGGCTGGGATTCCTCCCAGTTGAGGGGCTCCCAGCTGTGGGGAAGTGCCACATACCCCCAGGGCTGGAGGATCGTGGCTGCTGCATCTGTAGCTACTTTGCATGTGTAGCTGGTCTTAAGGTAACTGGACTTAATTAATTGCACAATACCTGTAAAGGGAGGGGGGAGGGGGCTATAATTGCTGTTATTTTTCTTTGCCTCACTGGGGCAGGCAGGAGACAGTAGCCAATGCACAAAGGTGCTGCTCTTCTCCAGGGCCCTGCTGGGGCAGGCACAGAGGGCTGTGGGCTGGCTCAGGCAGAACAGGGAGAGAATGAGGCTCCAGTGGCTCCTTGCATTCACTCTCCCTATGGTGGTGGAAGGGGAACAGTTACCCTTCTCTCCTGCCCAGGGCTTCGTGCTCAGCACTCCCCTTTCTGTTCTAGTACTCCCCGCTCCTGAAGAAACTCTACTGCCAGATTGCCAAGACATGTCCCATCCAGATCAAAGTGTCCACGCCACCCCCGCCAGGCACCATCATCCGTGCCATGCCTGTCTACAAGAAGGCAGAGCATGTGACCGAGGTGGTGAAGCGCTGCCCCAATCATGAGCTGGGCCGTGACTTCAATGATGGTGAGTGCTGGTCCCTGCCCTTGGTTCATGGAGCGGCTATGCAGGGAGGCCTGCATGAGAGAGCAGTTACCTTGCGGGTCATCTCACCCTGATAACGTGTCTCCCAGAGCTGCAGGAGAGTCAAGCCAGGCACTAAGCAAGGCATGGAGCCACATGGCGCCTGGTGTCGGGGGTCTGGCTAGGCTGAGACCCTGCTGTGTGAAGCAGACTGCTCTGTTGTGAGACAAGTGAAACCACCATGCTCTCTCCCAGTTGTGCCTGCTCCTGGCAGCACCAGGCTGGACTGGCAGCCCAGGATGCCAGCAGCAATTGAGTGCCCAGGGCTGGAGTCAGCACCAGCAGGAGGCTCAGGACCTGCCCTTGCCCCAGCCTCCCTGTGTTCGGACCACCTTGTGATCAAGCCAGCAGCCCCTTCTTCACGTAGGCTAGCCCACAGGCCCTTCCTCTCATGGCACTTTGTGTCTTCACAGGCCAGTCCGCTCCTGCGAGCCACCTCATCCGGGTGGAGGGCAACAACCTCTCACAATATGTGGATGACCCTGTCACAGGGCGACAGAGTGTGATGGTGCCGTACGAGCCGCCACAGGTACTCACGTGCACGATGAGGAGTGCGCCAGAGGAAAAGGGGACCGTATTGTACTTAAACTGTGGCATCGCAAGGCTGGAAGGGGCCCAGCCCAGCTCAATCCCTGCACACAGCAGGACTTGTGGTCCCTGAACCGCCCCTCTAGCCTCTGGGTGGAAGGCAGCTCCTGGCTCCTGGGCTGCCCTCAGTCCCAGTGCTCTGACAGCCAGGGCCTTTCCCCAAGATGGATTAAATCTTGCTTTGCTGCAGCTTAGACTTACCACCGGTTTCTCTACGCCCCTCTGAACCCATGGTGCCCTGAACTGGCCACAGGTCTTCTGTTCCTGCACGTTCCAGTTCCCAGCATCTTATGGCATCTCAGCAATGACCCCACCCTCTGTGCCAAGGGTCCTGGCTGCCCAACTGCAGCTGCCAGCTAATACCCCTTCTGCTGTGAGCTTTCTGGGCTGATTTATTGCTGCTGGGGCTTCTCCCTGCATTGGCTTACCCAAAGCATCTCCCCTTAATCTCCTGCAATAGTGGTACAGTTTTGTACAACCTCTTGTCCAGCTGTAAACTCCTCCGGCTGAGAAGAAAACCAAGGCAGGCTAATGGAAAGTTTAGAGCGCCCCCTGTTGTCCTATTTGCACACTTGCCATGTCCCATTCCAGCTGCATCTCTTCCAGTTCAATGCATGAAGCACTTTGGGGGCTAAGGGCCCTGAGCCAGTAACCCAGCCCCCGCTCCCAGGGACAGGTCTCAGCTCCAAAGTCAGGACTCCATTCTTTGTGCCTCCCCCGCACGTGAACCACCCCCACTGAGAGCTGCTCCTTGCACCCCTCTGGCAGCAGCCTGGAGCTTTGTGGATCGCTGCCACCTTGCTCTGCTCCAACGAGGCGTTCAGTCCCATGCTCAGTGCATCCTCCCTCTCTTGATGGCAGGTGGGGACGGAGTTCACCACCATTCTGTATAACTTCATGTGCAACAGCAGCTGCGTGGGAGGCATGAACCGGCGCCCCATCCTCATCATCATAACCCTGGAGACAAGAGAGTGAGTCTTCTTGGAGGACAGGAGGCTGCAGACCGGGGCAGCTGAGATGGAGGGTGCTGAGGGGCATTCCATGGCTGGGCAGTTAGTGAGCGGTAGGATCCATAGCAGGAGAGCAGGATCCACATAGCGCTGGCCTGCACCCCCTGCAACAGAGTGCGAGACCCCCCCTGCACCACACTGGATGCATGTGCAGTGCCCAGCGCCTTGTGTGGAGAGACATGCACAGGGTGACTTGACCTCCCAAGGAGAATGAATGGTAGGAGTGTGGGGAAGGGTGGTTCCCATGGGGGGGAGAGGGCAAAGCAGGCATGGGCTGGGTGCCTTGCCTGTAATAATTCCTGTCAGTTTTTTAAGCTTTTAAAATAATAGATCAGTGTGAAGTCAGCAATAGGCCCCCCCCGCATTAGATGCAGGCTCATTACCCCCCTGGAAGTAATACACAGATCCTCACTGCTCCCCACTATGTCCCCAGTGGGCAGGTGCTGGGCAGGAGGTCATTCGAGGGTCGGATCTGCGCCTGCCCAGGCAGGGACCGGAAAGCTGATGAAGACCACTACCGAGAGCAGCAAGCCCTGAATGAAAGCGCAGCCAAGAATGGCAATGCCAACAAGCGCAGTGAGTCCTGTCCCCACTGGGCCACGGCAGGCTGTGAGTGAGAGCTGAAACTGCTCCATCTGTTTGCTGGCTCCTAGACTCTGCTTTTCCCTCAGCTGGGCCTGTTAGCAACTCCCAGCCCCCAGCAAGGGGCTTCTCCCTTTGGTGCTCGGGTTGGAGGTGGGGGGAAGGCTGGGGCTGGGGCTGGGACCTGCAATGGGCAGACTGGGTTTGATTCCCCACTAACGCTGCCTCCCATTTCTGTTCTCAGCTTTCAAGCAGAGCCCCCAGGGGATTCCCGCGCTGGGGGCTGGAGTCAAGAAGAGGCGGCATGGGGAGGAGGAGATGTATTACGTCCCTGTAAGTGTTGCTTGCCTGTGCCCCTGAGCAGAGGGATCGGGGCACCCCCAGAGAGGCCCTGGGGTTCACAGGGCAAGAGTGGCAAGGCAGTGAGCTACCTGGCTGGGGGACAGGGCCCCATTAAGAGGCATCCACCTGGCCTGATGTTGAAGACAGGACGTTTTCTGCAGCTCTGCCCAGCAAGGACTAATGAGGCCTGAGTTGCTTGCTGAAGTCCTGAGGATGGCTCTTCCAGATGCACAGAGCCCCAGGCCGCTGCTTGCCAGGCTTGCAGCTGAGGCCCTTCTAAGGGGGGAGTGCATACCGGCTGTGCACAGAGGCTCTCTGGAAACCCAAGGAGACCAGAGTAAATGCTTCTTCCCTGCACAGGTCCGGGGCCGCGAGAACTTTGAGATCCTGATGAAAATCAAGGAGAGCCTGGAGTTGGTGGAGCTGGTGCCACAGCAACTGGTCGACTCCTATCGACAGCAACAGCAGCAGCTCCTGCAGCGGCAGTAAGTACTAGGGGCCTCCCAGAAACAGGCCATGGGGCTGGGATCAGTAGTGGCAAGCTGAGCAGCAGGGCTCACAAAGACAGTGGAAAGCCAACCTGGCCCAGGGCCTTTGGCTATAATGAGTGGCTGTAGGCGGTCAGAGCTCCCACATCCCAGACCCCACCAAGGAGCCACTCACGGTGGGCAAGGATGGGCAGGGACATTCCTTCCTCTGTCTCCAAGGGCTTGCTCTCTCTCTCCTCGGCTGACTGTGGCCCTGGCATAGCTGGGGAGCAGGTAAAGTGATACAGGTGTTCAGGTCCTGGCCTTTCTTAATACTATTTTATGCTTGCGTGCCGCTCTATACCCTGAAAGCCCAAAGCCGTGTACAAAGAGGTGGATATCCCTTCTCGCCTCCTCCCAAATAATTACAGAGAAGCCCCCACACTGAACAGAGGTGAGGAGAGGCAAGTGAATATAGCGCATTGTAGGAATAGCACCCAGATGCCCCATTCGGGTCCAAGCTTCTGGGCTGCATGGTTTCTTCTCTGTGCTCCCTTAGTGATGGGGGATAGTTACTGGCCAGGAGCTTTCCCACTGGCTGCTGACCAGTATGCCTGTAGCAGCAGCAGCAGCCAGCTCCACCCTACAGTGACAGCCACAGGAGGGCTTCAGGCTCCATTGCTTGCAAAGCCTCTGTCAACGTACTTGCCTAAGGCTGCAGGACCCATGAGGGCACTAGCAGAAAGGAGGCGTGCCTGAGCTCTCACACCATCTCTGTAACAGGCGGGGCATCCGACCGTGGGCACCTCCCTGCCTCTGCATCCCCTGGCAAGCGAAGTACCTTACAGGCTAGACAATGAATCACAGAGTCCCAAAGACAGTGATGCTATACAGAGGCTGAGTGTTCATGCCACCTCAAGCAGCCCTAGTTGTACTAAGTTAAAAGACAGCTTTTCTTCAAAAAGTCATGAGCAACCAGCTTGCACTAGTGCAGCTCAGCCCAGTCCAGCCCCAGTGTAAATCGCATTGACAGCAAAAGTCTGCCTGGATGCAGCTATACTGCTGGCTCCAACCCATCTCGGAGTCTCCACAGTAACAGCCCGGACTAACTGACCATCCTGCTGTTCTCTGAACAGGAGTCACCTGCAGTCCCCTTCCTCTTATGGGCCGGTCCTGTCGCCGATGAACAAAGTGCACGGAGGAGGCATCAACAAGCTGCCGTCTGTCAACCAGCTGGTGGGGCAGCCCCCCCAACACAGCTCCAATTCCGGGCCCAACCTCGGGCCAATGGGTAAGGCTTCACCTGGGCACAGCAGCCCCCAGGGGCCAACAGGCAGGGACAGACAGCAGCCCCGACACTGGGGACAGCAGTACACAGCCCACAAAGCCAAGCTCTGGCAGAAAAAAAACCCTCGTCCCCACCTCCGAACTCAAGGCCAAAGCAGAGCCGGTTACTGTGTTAACTTACAGCATAGAGAGGGAACCGCACAGCCCAGTATAATCTACATCAGCTTTGTACTGGGATCAGGAAGGGAGAGAAGTTCAGCTGTCCTGTGGAATTGCATCTGCTGGGCCTCACTGCTAGGGGGCAGGGGAGCAGGTAAAAAACTTGTTTGCCTTTAGCTGTTTACCCCATGACGGCTGTGGACAGACAGCACCTCAGCCAGTGTAACTTCAGTTTTACCCCCAATCCTATCTGTTGGCTGTCCAGGCATGCATACTGCTAGCACAGCTCGTCAGCCTGGACCAGCTTCTCTCACAGCCAGATCTGCAGGAGCCTTGGCCGAGCAATGCTCTGCAGGCCCAAGGGGGCCATGCTGCAACTACCTGGCTCCAGTAGCTCCCCCGAAGGGAAGCGGGGCCTGCAGCTCTTTCAAGTGCAGGAGGTCACTGCACTCAAAGTTGACCTACTCCTACACTTGTGTATAGCAGGGGCATTGGGCTTGGGGAAGGACAGTGCCCATCCATCCTCTGTGGCTCGGATGGGAGTAGACCAGACACTCACTTTGCCATTTTTACCCTGAGCACAGCTTGTGAGAGAGACTCCCGTCAGCTGTGCCTCCTGCTCTCTCTTGCACACAGGGCCTGGAATGATGAACAGTCACCCCATGCAAGCCAATGGAGAGATGAATGGAGGCCACTCATCTCAGTCGATGGTCTCAGGATCCCATTGCACACCTCCGCCGCCCTACAACCCAGACCCCAGCCTTGTCAGGTAGGGAAGCCACCGGCTGTGCCTTGTCTTTGCTGTTTTCCTTAAGCTAACTTTCAAATATCTGTCTCACAACTGGTCAACTGGCCACTGGTTCCAACTGAGAAATCACTGCTCATGAAGCTGCACACTACTCTTCTAACCTCCCTTCATCTCACCCAGCCAGCTCCCCATTAGGAATGCAAATTGCTAATGCAGAGTCCCACTTTGTTCATTAAAGTTTAATGCCTCATAGCAGGATGGGCATGAAAAGGCACCTTCCCTCCCCATCAAACACCAGCATCTGCCTTTACTGATCCTCCTCCTTCCCTTCAATACCTACCTTTGCAGATTTTCCTCTTCCCCTGTCCTTCCTGGCAATGACTGGAAATTGCTGTAAATGGTTTCTCTCTACTAGGGACAGGTTAATTTACAGAGGTAGATGTTTGATGCTTGTAGGAGGATAACAGAGGCTTCCCCAGATGCTCTTCAGACTCCATGGGGTAGCAGGGCCTCAAACTCCAGAACCGCAGCCACATACTGTCTGGAGAGAATGCCAAAGTGGTCATTGGAGAGAGAGCCTCTTGCTCTCCAGGACATGTTGGATCCAAGTGCATCCCCCTCCCTTGCTCAGGGTAGCCCAAGCAGTACCCTGGAGTTACTTCATTTTACTGAACAACATTGAAACCATGATTCCACAAACCGCACTTCTCCAATATTAATGCTTAGGGAGTTAGCACCTCCCATCTAGAGCATCCCCAATGAAACTCTGGCTAGGCATTCAGGATATTCCTAGATGGGGTTCATTGCTACACCATGATTTTTGCTTCCCACCATATTATGGGAAGAGTTGCCAAATCAGTAGAAGAAGGAAGCCTGCTGCCCTCCTCCGGCCCTCCTGGAGTTCACATAGGTTTTGTCCCAGTAATGACAGGTGAGAGCTCAAAATGTGAACTGAAGACGTTAACGCCGCTTTATTTTCCCAATTCTTTCTGCAGTTTTTTAACAGGACTGGGGTGTCCAAACTGCATCGACTATTTCACCTCCCAAGGGTTACAGAATATTTACCACCTGCAGAACCTAACCATAGAGGTAAATGCTTTGGGGAGTTCTGTTCTTACCACTTATTTCTATTGGCAGTTGATCTCAAAGGCAGGGACAAGGAATGCTTTTGCAGGAAAGGACACAGAGGTACATTAACCAGCCCTACCAGCTTTATATTCCCCAGGGTTTATACCTCCCAGTTACAAAGGCTTTCTAACCCCTCATTTGGAAGAACAGTAAGGCAACCCATAGGAGAAACTGTGGTCTTCTGTTGATTTGTCCAGGCTGCGGGAAGCAAGACCTGATATACACACAGAATAAAGGAAAAGAAATACCCTCCTTCTCCTCACTCGTTCTTTTAAAAAAATAGCACAGGACTCAGAAATCAGATGCCAGAGAGATTTCCCCTAACTATAGTAACTATGGCTGCTGCAAAGATTTCCCCTTAAGGACTGGTCCAAAGCCTACTGAGTCTCCAGAAGGATTCATGTTTGATGTCAACGATCTTTGGATCACGTTGGTCAGGCCCACTTCTAATGTGATGTCTGCCTGTGCAAACTGGGAGAAACTCTCAGCCCCAGGGAATTGCATACTGAGGTCGGAACAGGTTCCTTGTATTTCATGCCTGAACATTTCAGCCCCAAGCCCCGATATCAAGATGCATGATGCCCTAGCTTATGCTGTGATTCAGCCTGCCACTTTGGAGCATGATGAATTCTTCACAGTATATTTCTGGGCTGAAGGATTATCTGCAGAGGGAGAAGCAGTCAGCTCTGTGCAAAGCTTTCCTTCGTTTTTTGTGGAAAAGCCCTGTTCACTCAGCTGGCTGTGCAGCACAGGGCTCCCTTAGTTTATTAAGGCAATCTGAATGTGCACCTTTTGTTGACCCTTTACACCAACAACAGACTCAGATAAGCCCCAACCTCAGTATTCTGGCCAAGTCCTGCCAGAACAGTGGCCCTGATCCCAGGTCTTTCCTATGAGGTGTGCTACAATGCCATCTTCAGTCTGGTGGCTAGGACCCAAATGACAACACAGATGTCATGCAAACACAATGATTTTTCATTGGTAGCTGGGGCCAGTTGGATAACCATAGACTAGCTTTGGAATGTGTTAATAACTAACCTCCAAGAGTGAATTTTTTTAACCTTTTGAAACCCCTACATATAGCATGATTGAAACTGTACACCACGTTGTAGAGCCATGTGTCCTAGTTGATGTTTAACCCCTCATTGCTATGCTAGCTAGTTAACTCCTGTGCGAGTCTGCATTTGGTGTTAACATGGATCTCTAGCAGCTCTACGCTGCATCTAACACACAATGGGTTGGGTACATGTGCTGAGGCAGCCTCCTGCAGGCACAACCCATGTCCAAGATAATCAGGCTATATATACCGTGACATCTATAGCATTTCTTGTGCGTCGTACAGAATGCCCCTCACTGCCCATGGTGGCAGAGGGTGGCATACGAGAACCCTATGGCACAGGCTAGTGCCACAGCACAGGTCTGGGGGTCGTTCAGAGCCTTGCATGCTGCTCAAGGCAGTTTTTGCCCAAGCTGTCAGCCTCTGGGGCCTGGATTGGGGTTCATGGCTCTTAACCCAAATTGTGAACACAGTCAAAAGATGGAAGGTTGCAGGAAAACTGGGCTGCGGGTTCCCAGTAAATATCAACCTGACCATTCTCATGCTGCTCAGTCATTTGCAAGATGAAGGAACCCAGTCCCATCCCACCCCTCTTTAAAAATAAATAAATAATAATCCCATTCAAGCCATTTCCCTTCCCCAAATTGCGTGCCTTGTTGCCTGTCCATTGTCACCTCCAAGGACCAGATCTGGCCCTAATTGAGAAATCACTGCTTATGGAAACAATGGGGGCCATGACTCAAACTGTGGGGGATGATGCAGAGCCAAGATAACCTCATGTCTGGAGTGCAGTAGGGTTGGCAAGATGGTCAATTGACTGCATATTTCTTGACCAATGCAAGATTGTAGCAATTTTACCAAAAAAAACTTCTGTAGCCTTTCTTGACAGATATATGATTGTTTTTTGACACATTTCTTAATGGAAACCTTTGTGCTTCTCCTGTGTAGTACTTGGGCCTATTGGCAATTTTTTACAATTTTTAACTGATATTTGACCTGTCAGTTGACTAAACTTTATTTGACCGGTCGAATACCCAACCCTAGACTACAGGCCCTCTGAGCTATGGTCACAGTAGCCCCCGGGCTTGCCCTGCCCTTATTTCTGACTGCTGCTTGGCCGAGACAAACCTTACCGTTGTTGATGTTCTAGGATCTCGGAGCACTGAAGATCCCAGAGCAGTACAGGATGATTATCTGGAGAGGCCTTCAGGAACTCAAGCAGAGCCACGACTATGGGGCCCAGCAGCTCATCCGCTCCAGCAGCAATGCCTCCACCATCTCCATCGGGAGCTCTGGCGAGCTGCAGCGACAACGCGTCATGGAGGCAGTGCATTTTCGTGTGCGCCACACCATCACTATCCCTAATCGCAGTGGGGCTGATGAGTGGGCGGACTTCGGCTTCGACCTCCCGGACTGCAAATCCCGCAAACAGTCCATAAAAGAAGAGTTCACAGAGGGAGAGATCAACTGAAGGTCTCTGCAGGCACCGGCAGCAAGAGACCAGACACAGAGGTTTAAAGGAACAGAAAACCAATCATAAAAATGGCAAAACTCTTCCAGCTTTAAGTGTGTGGAAAAAATGCGTTCAGTCGCATGAGGGAACCTGGGTGTGGCCGTTGGTTAGATGCCCTTCACAGGAGGGAAATTCCACTGGCTTTGTGATAGGATCAAGGTGAGGAAAGGAGCAGCTGAGACAAAAATAGGCACTCCAAATAGGCTGTAGAGATGCCACAGCTGCCTGAGGCAGAGGAATATTCACTTGCTAACATACAGGGCTACCTTACAATTTGCCGGACAGTCTTCATATCAAACGAATGCAATGTAAAAGCAAAACGTATTCTTAAGAACAGTCTCCTTCCTACCCTACCTCTCCCTACTCTGTCTGTTTAGCAGTGCCCAACTCTTTGAGGCCTCATTCTCTGTGAAAACGGGTTCAAAACCTGAAATGTACCACTCACGTTAGGGATACCTGCTGTTGACTGATGTATGACAAAAGGACATGCTTTCCTGATGGACTGCCAAAAAGTATTTGTTTTCTTTCGTTTTTTGTAGAGCAGAAAAGAAATTTATTTGTTGATTCCAGACTATGTGCATGTATCTAAATGACATGTGTGTATATGGACAGACACACCTTGTATATACAGTAAGCTCATTGTGCTGTTAAGGATAAAGAAAGATTTATTTTCATGTATGCTACAAAAAAAAAAATTGATAATTACCCCCAAGACACTCCAGTGTCATAAATTAACTTCATGCTTTTGACATGTAAACAGGCAGAAAGCTGTTATGTTTCAAGTCTTATCTTAAACATTCAAAGGGTTTTTCTTTTAATCTTTAAACAGTTTTTTGTTTGATTCTGAGGGAGGAAGGGCAAATCCATTCACTTAAACCCCCCAGTCTAAAATTTTTCCATAAAGTGTTGCTTAGAGTTCCTAATATTTTCAGGGCATGGATTAAGTATAGTCTTGATCATTATCCCATAGAAGTAAAAAACCTGAGTTTTCCCAAACTACTGATAAAGGAAACCTCTTCATCAAACAGAGACCGTTACACCATCTGAAGGTAGGGCTGTTTTTATTCCTTCCCAGTGCTTCCCTAGCACAGGGGCCCAGATGATTTGCCTCATGTCTTTGTCTGTCTCCTGACTGAATTCGACAAGATACGCAGCAGGAAACGCGAAGATGCATGCAGATGTTTTGTGCCAGCAAGTGGCACAAACAAGACATTCTGTGGGTGCGACTGGCAATGCCCTTCCAAGAGGCACAGTAGAGGCTACCAGTGATGGCAGAGAAGGTTGGTGGTGCCATTCAACATCCTGTGTACCCTCTCATTTCAGGACTGGTCTGTAACTGAGACAGCCCAGAGGACTGGGTTGTCTCAGTAACCTCCCAGGGCTGCCATACTGCCCAGAATCTATTCAGAGCTGCAGCTCTGCCTGTAGCACATCCCTTAACCTCAGCCTTGTAAGGGGGTGCTCAGAATGCAACCCCATAGCTATTTACTCTTGTGCTTACACCACAAAAATTATCCCCCAGCCTGACAGAGCTTATGGAGTTCATTGATACTGCTCTGAGCTAAAATATGTCTCACCAACATGCGCTGGGCTTCAAGCAGCTTTTGCCTTCCCTTAAGCATCATGGGCTGGTCCTCATTCAGGATGGAGCCCCACAAGGAAACTGAGCTGTATCTGCCAATGCCAGGAGAGCAGCAGGAGAAAAAGAGCTCCTTCAGCATCTCTGCTTACTCTTCTTCACTGGTGGCTCAGGGGCTAAGGCACATGGGGTGCATGGCTAGGGGCCATTGTTCTGACCCTTCTGAACTATTTGCCCCATTTTCACTGGTTTCTCCCCCAGCCCACAAACCTCTGTGGCTGAGAGTGGCCAACCCCCCCATTTGACAGCTCCGCACTTGTGTACATTGTCCTTACTCTGCACCAGGACTCTGGGGCTCACCAAGACAATAACACACACTTGTAAGTAACAGCTAATTAAAGCACTTTAATGCTTTAAGGTTTTTAAATAATCCTTCATGTTTTCAATGTTAACTAATGCTTTTTCCAGCAGTATTATAAGGTATATTCCACCCCTGTTATTAACTGTATTTTTTTGTAATGTTATCTTTGGAAAATGTGTTATTTTTATAGCTGTGGTTTTTGTTTTGTTTTTTTGTAAGGCAATAAAGCCCAATGTCTGAGCTATGTGTGATGGATACACGCTCCTGCCTTAGTTTCCAACTTGGCAAACTGCATTCTACAAGCCAGAAATGAACTGAAGTTTAAATATAGGAAACACGGATCCTTTGTTGTGGAGCAAGAAGCTATTAAAGAACAGTTCTCCAAAGGACAAAGCTACTTGCCAAAGCAAAATTATAGCCCAAAACAGCCCTTCAGAGAATTAAGAGAGTAGCTTGTGAGCTCCCACCGTTCAAAACAAGAATTGCCATCTGCCATGGCTACCCACTGCTATTTTGGGAGAAGCTGTGGATGAATATTAGTTAGCGCACGCAAAACCCCTCCTCATTTCTATATAGGCTTAAAGGATGTGTTCTGTCTTAGATATTCAGAAACATACCTGAGGCTTTTCTTAGGGACGCTGCATTTAGAAAGGTGAATTTTAGAAAAACTATATTAAAACATTCACTCAAAAACAAATCTCAACAAAAGAAAAAAAATATATTTTCTTTTAATAAGTAGCTACCTGGGTTTCATTCACAGAATGTAGGTTGTGTTGTGTTTTTGACTATCTTTCAAATAAATGACCAAAAAGATATAGCATGAAATAGAGAGTAGCGTTTATCATTAATACACAGCTTTTCTCAGGTTTGAGAAAAAAAAAAAAATCACGCTGTTTAAAACAATTTCCACAAGAGAACTGTGCTTAGTTATAAATGTCACAACTATTCCTAGTTTTAGTAATATATACTGCATATATAAAAATTAAATTGACAGTAAAGACTATTTTTCCAGAAAAAAATGCAATATGTATAGCTACCAACACATTCAATGCAAGAATGTTGTTTTAATACCATTGAAAAAAAACCCCTTTTTTCCAAATCTTGAAAACCAGGGTCTGAGCAATACAGATCAGAATAAAATAGTCAATATATATATATATATACACACATTTTCAGTAAGTTGAACGTAAGAATAAAAAGGTACAAATAACCTGGTTCAAAGCAGACTTGCCTGTTGTGGAAGGCACTATCATTTTCTGTGATGCATAATCACAATCTGCTAGACCAGTGGTTCTCAACCTTTTTAGACTTGAGGCACCCCTGGGAAAATTCTAGCTTATCATTTTTTTGACCTCAGAAAAACCACAATTTTGGATTTCTATTTGAAATCTCTTTGTTTAATGCAGTTAAACCCTGTTTGTAAATGTAACAGTGCTAATGTTGTGTGGTACCCTGTGGCACTCTTGAAAGGATCTCAAGGCATCCCAGGCACCCTGATTGAGAATCACTGTGCTAGACAAAACAAACAAACAAACAAACAACCCCCTCCCACCCCCCCCAAAACTTTCTTAAAAACCTGTGTATCGGACTCCCTCCCCCACTCAGGGCAAAGGAACTGCAAATCAGTGCCCTACAGAGAAACACCGAAGCACAAGAGTTTGCAAGGAAAACAAAACCGCTTATACACGGCCTCTCCTGATGCACTGTAGAATCCAGGTGACATCGCCTAGTAACAGATGTTGTACAGAGCTACCGCACAGATATCCACAGAAGTATTTTGAAACATAAACCTTTATTTATTTTTAATAGTGATGCACTATTCAGATTAGAAATGCCCAAGGGTACGGTTGTGCTCTGTGTGACAGTCTAAGCCCGCAAAAATCTTTCATCACTAACACTACAGCCAGAATGGCAGGAAATCTCTCTGCCAGCTTTGCCCTCTCCTAAAGAAGCAGATGCATACTTCTCAGCTACTATGATTTCCAAATTTATAGCAAAGACCAGAACACAAAGTTCTAGAAACGTGCAATCTGTAAGAGGGGTACATACGACACAGTATCGGGTGTGCGGCATGGGCCATACAGGTACCTTTGTTTCCTCGTTTTGAGCATCACAGTTTCATCTCATTTACGAAGCTGCCATGAGAGATTAATTGCACAGTCTTCACAACCACAAAGGATTGTTTCTATTTCCTTACCACATCGCAATCAGCATCAGGGGGTCTGCTACCAAGAAAATTCTATTCCATTACCTGGATTTGACTCCCTCAGAAAGGAAATGCCAGCATATCCTTACCACGTTATGACCAGCCTCAGGGAAATCCACTGTCAAGGAAATAATATTCCATAATATAAAAGGGAAATGCCAGTGCAGACAAAGCCTCCATCATTTCTTTTAAGGGTCCCGGATAACATCCTCCAAAACATCAGCAACAGGAGCACTGCATGTTTATGGAGTTCAAAACAAGCTCCAAGTTCTGGGCATCGCCAATGAAAATGACAAAACACAACAAGGCTTTTTGTTTTAAGACAACAGTGGGAACATCACTAGATAGAGAGGTGCGCTCTCTAGCAGGTCTCCGGACAGCTCCTTCACTTCAAGCAGCAGTGCACATCACATGATTTCAGTCTTGATTACTGACACATCTATTGCTTCGTTGCGCAAGTCGACAGCAGATCCGTTCCTCCAGGACTGCTCAGCAGCCGCAGCTACCTGAATCGTCCAGAGAAACTGCTCTTTGGTGATAACAGGGGGTTCATTGCCTGGAAAAACGAGACTGTGTTACTAGAGGAAGGCAGCACTGGTACAAAGAGCATCAGGCTGCAAAACCAGAAGTCTGAAGCCCTACTGTCTGCTCTGCTGCAGGTCCTCCCTGAGGCTCCTGAGTCACTTCGCTGCCTTGTGCTTGCTTCTCCCCTTACCCTTTGTCTACTTCAGCAGTGCTCAACCCCAGTCTGCAGGCACCAGCACCATGTCATCTGGTCCACAAGGCTCCCCATGCATCCAGAAATTTGGCAGGGGAGGTAGCACCACTCCCTTGCTGCCAAATTTCTGGACTGTGGGGAGCCCCAGGCTCTGTGTGCTGGAATAAATATTAAATACTCAATTCCAGTGTTTCTTCCATTTACCTAGTATATCAAATCCTGCCACTTGCAGGATCTGCCAGATTTCAGTAAAAACTGTTGGTTTCTGATAGTTTAAACTGCCATAAAACCTTATTCAGCCCAACACTAAGTATTGAACACTGAAAATATTATTGTTTTTAAGCCAATTTCTGTCCATGGGCATACACAAATCACCCAGGAGCGCTGCATATACATCCAACAGAAGTTGATTATTTGCTGGGTTCTGATGCTGCCAGTGCCATCCATTTCAGCATTTTAGTTACCATATTTACTCAAACATAAGACAAGGTCTCCCCACCACAGCCTCCTCCAGTCAGCAGGGGGGAAAAGTTCCTTGTCTTACGTTCACATACAAGGAAACCTTGTTAAATACATTGTCTATCATTTAACTGCTGACAAAAGCAGCATGTGCTCAGTAATGAAAACCAATTCTGAAGTTGATTAAATGCAGCCACACCGAGCATGACTATAAAATACATGGCACATATTGGGCAAATAAAGTGATGAGAACCTCTCTTTATTATAAATAAATAAATAAATAAAAATGGGCAGTTGTTCTCCCTGGAGGGACCAAGCACCGGGCCTGAAGGTACTACAATACAAAGCCAGCACTTGAAGAGGCTGGAGCAAGCTCCACACCCTCCTCTGGTGCCAAAAATGCTGATTTTTTTAATTTGTATTTTTTTTTTTTTTTTTTTTTTTTCAATTTTGTGTTCCAGGTCAAATTAGCCAAATCAGTTATGAAACCTATCAATTAAGCAGAAATCAGTCATTCAAATCCATGTGGTACTATGGCAAGTATCCTCTTTCCCAGACTTTTCAATCTGGGGTTTCAGATACTTCCAAAGCTATGGCAGACATCCTATATGCAAGCTCAAGCCTGGAGATCTTGGAGTTTGGATACCCCCGAGTGTTGCTTCCCTTAACCAACAGGCCAAAGGAGCAAGCTAGGGGGAAATCCCCCATCTCCATAAAATAGGTGTGTAGTCCAGATCATTCCTGGGGGCCTTGCCTGCAGTACAAGGACAGGTCTCCACCCTCTATTACACATGGACATTCAGAGGTCAAGAAGGGGATCTTCCTTTCCAATCACAGCAGGAAACCACCTGGACTTATACCATGGTATCTCTCCTGCCAGTTAAGCAAAAATGACTTTGTTGTTTCGAACTTTTTTCTTATTCCAGGTCAAATTAGCCAAATCAGTACCAAATACTCTTAAGCAACACACAATTGTTCAAACACCACATGTGGTGCTACAGCGGGGAAATATCCTCTACCCCAGACTTTTCGGCCTGGGGCTTCATATACTCTCAAATCCACTGGTGGGCATCCTACATGCAGGCCCAAGCCCAGAGGCTTGGGGTTCGGATTCCCCAGAGTCTCACTTGCTCTTAACCAAAGGCCACAGGAGCAAGCTAGAGAGGAGTCCCCCATTTCCACGAAGCAGACATGTAGCCAAGATCCTCCCACTGGAAACTGGCCTTGGCCCGTGGGAAGCTAATTACAAAACTTGTAGGGCATCATGTCTGCAGTGCAGTGGACGGGGTGCACCCTCCACTACACAATGCCATTCAAATCCATCTTAGTTCAGGTAACGAATCAGTGCAGTGACTACACTTGATCTTAGCCCACAGGAGGTCCAGAAGCAATACTTTTTCTTTGTTTTTGTTTTTAAAGGAAAACTTTTCATGTCCAAACCAAATCAGTCAAATTAATTCCAAATCCATGAATCATTCAAGACCCACAAGGCTAGGCTAGTGCAGTCCATTTTTTTTTTTTAATTTCCCATATTCCAAGCCAAATTAGCCAAAACAAATTCCAAATCCATGACCCAGTCCAGAACCATAAGTGGCCATACTTACTACTGGCAAACATCCTCCACCCCCATCTGAGGCTTCAAATGTTTCCAAATCCCTTGGCAGACATGCAGCCCATGTAAACAATATCTTGTTTAGATAACAGTATCCTTTGGTAATATATCCATTGTTTTCAGTCCTCCTCAGTGTTAACTCCTTTTAAAGTTCCTGGTAAGCCACTACACTGAATACATTTTAACATCCTCTTTACTTCCACAGCTGAGCTGTACCTTCCTTTCTCATTTCCAATGATTCCTGGCTCTTCATCAGTTTAAATATCTGGCAAACATCACCAAATGGGACCCCAAACAGTTCACCCAGAATCCCTCTGTTACCCCCTCTTAGCCTGTCACATATGATTAGCATAGTCCTACCCTCCACGATAGACCACGTTGCCCTGTGCCTCATCTGCATATACATTTTTGGAACATCCCAGGACTCATGACAAGATCACCCAGTGCCAGTCACGAGTGGGGGGGGCATTAATTAGCACATGGATCCTTTTGGGGGTGGAAGTGGTGTATCTGGAGTACATGCACATACTGAGTAGTCCTAAGCTATGGGGTCACCACGATTTGAAATGCTCTGTTGGGAACTTACTTACCATGAACTACATGGTAAATAATGAGCTTTCTAGTTTTGGACTAATAACATGCATAATTTGTATTATGCATAAATAGGTACAAAAGCACGGCTTAAAAGTGTGTTTATGGAGTACCTGTGCTAAAACTTGCAGCAGTTTCAAAAAAGGTAAAATGCATCAATTCTGGATAAACTAAGTCTATGGGTACTCATAGTAATTTGCCTATATGCAAATTACTAGTCATGTTTATTTCAAAATCAGTGGCCAGTACAGTATTTTAAAGTTTGCCCCTCACTTCCATGTACTCAGGGAGAGCAGGGTTTGACAGCAAGCAGTAGGGGGAGGAGGGGGAAGGAAGGGCTTGCAGCAGGAAACAGTTGGGAGGCACAGGCCAAGGGGGCTATCTGACTCCCTGATTTATTTCCTTGCTGTAGCAGTGGGAAGGGGAGAAATTCAAGCAAACCTTCAATAATTTGATTCTATACCTGGGAAGTTATCACAAATGTTTTAATTTTCCGTGTACCGAATCAAATTATTGACGCATCATCTGATGTTTGGGATCATTTTATATTCCAGTAAATGTGGTAGTTGGCAGGGAAAAGTTTATTATAATTTTTAATACACCCTAATCAACTAGAGTTTTCACCTAGTAAACAGTTTTTGCTTTTCAGACTGTTCAGACTGTCTGGGGCTTTACATTCATATAAAGACATCTGCTTTTAAATTCCCTCTTTCATCCAGCAACTGGGATTTCAAGAATAAACAAACTCAAACTGCCATTGATTTTAGAACCATTTTCTACACATATTTCCATTAAAGCCAAATCCAAATCATATCAAGATTCCTCTTACAAATAAACCAGCATTGGTTATGGCTTTTCTTATGATTTTGCTAACCTTTGAGGGTCCTTAGAAAATGTCGGAAGAGCTCTCTGTATGCATCCCGGTACCGGTCAGCCTGGGTCTGTGAACAGATGGACACAGAGGTTCCATGTTCAGTAATTCCCAAGGGATTCTGATTATCTACCCGTAATGATCCTTGAGAACCATGGACCTGGAAAACAGTGAGAGGAAGAAGAAAGAAGTAAATAAAAACCTGTTAAAGTACTATAAATTAACATGCCTCTTGGCTTTAAAATTCTATCTGGTCTGCTGGACTGGATTACTGAGCTGCTCTTATTTTAGGATTTAATGAACAGTTTTCTCCCCCAGGTCCAGTGCAGACATCTCAGTGTTTCTGGTGGTCTTGTACATCAACATAAACTTAGGCCATTTGCAAAAGGGTTTTGGCCCAATACATTTAGACCCATTCTTTTTGTTATTTGTGCTTGCAAGAATATAACACCTGGCTTGCTGTGCCCATAATAAAAAAGTTGGTGAAACAAGGGTAAATTGTATGCAGAGTTTCTGCCTCAAGGGACCTGAAAAAGCAGA
Source organism: Alligator sinensis (assembly GCF_000455745.1). NCBI lineage: Eukaryota > Metazoa > Chordata > Crocodylia > Alligatoridae > Alligator > Alligator sinensis. The sequence continues at coordinate 5,524,802 of NW_005841851.1, forward strand.
CAAAATCAGGGCCAAATTCCATTCCTGTCTGATTGCTGTTAACAACTCCATAAGATACTCATAGGCACAATCAAGAGCAGAATTTGGCTACCAGAAGTGGAAGCTAATTTTAAGAGGACAGCAGGACAGGCAAAAAACTGTAACTGTAACCTCAGCTGCATGGTGCTCTGTGTAGTGCATTGGTGTGTATGCACATAGGCACAAAAAAAGAATAGGTCCCCCATGCAAACAGGAATCAGAGAAAAGTTTACATTACGTAAAAAAACAAACACACCTCTAGTCTCTGATCGCAGCTTTTAGTGCAGTGCTGACTGACGTCCAATGTAACAATGGCTCCACTAGGAAATTTCATGCTGACTGCTACAGTGTCTGCATCCTTCAAGTAGGCCATGTCTGAGTGACGAGAGACACCAACTCAGACTTGGAAATAAAGGAAACCAGCAAATCCCTAGTGTATGAAAGTGCTTGTATTTTGTAAGAGGCACTAGGACGACTAGATCATAATCACACAGCCTGGTGGGAAAGACAGAACATCCCAAACACGTTTACTACCACTGACACCAATCCATTTACATTCCTCTTTACCACTCATCAGGTGACACCCTACTCCACACTTTTACTTTTATTACAAAATAATATACAATAAATCCCATATCTCTATGTCTTACAACTTCACATACATTTGTTTTTAATTTACAGCACTGAAATAAGGAATAACTAGAAAATGAAATGACACTGTAGTGGAGAAGTTTAGTCTCACCTGCACAGAATGCATGTCCCAAAGAAAATATTGTATCTGGTGCGCTTTCCCCCAGTAACAAACTGATAATATCAATGTCATGTACAGCAGCGTTATAGAAAATCCCACCTGAAAGAGGAAAAAGTGAGCACACTAAAAGATGTAAATCCTATAAAATCTATGAGCAAGTTTATTTCTGCACTGCATGAAGGCCAGTGTTAAATCATCTCAGAAGTTAGCCTGAAGAACATACAGAAATACTCACTCACCAAAAAAAAAAAAAAAGTGGTTAGTGTCAAAGAGCCTCCCCTCCCTAAGAGGAAAATAATGTACTTTAGGGATATATGCATACACACACAGAAGGTTCCACTGGAATATGCAATAAGGTCAACCAATGTGCCTTCAGAGAATGAACCTCTTCTTAAGAAAGCTACTTAGTACCTGACTTTTTTAGGAAGCTAAGAGAAGCCGCTGGATATATGCTGCTAACCGTTGATATCCGATGAATCCTCCCCAGTGCCTGGCTGTCATGGACTTTTTTATACAAGAACTGCATGGCTGGATCAAAGCGCCTGTGGAAAGACAGCCAACATGGATAAGTGAGCATGCAGAAAAGAATGGGGTTAAGTACACTGAAGTCATCCATGACAATCCATCAGCCTGACACTGGATGGCAGTGAAGGATCTGGACCACATGTGGCTACCAATTTAAGACAAATGTGACGTACAATTCTCTGATGAAATCATTTGATCAGCAATTTAAAGGTTTCGGAAATTCATAGTAAATTCTTCCCTGCCATAACTCTTTTAGTGTACTAAGAGTTTCAATTCAGGGATTAAACTACCATGGAATAAAATGTTTAATAAGCAATACCTAAGAAGTTACATATAGATTAAAAGGTATCTTTCTGGTTTTATATGCAAGTATTAAATGTGCTATCTGTATAGGATGAATTTCTCTAACTTCAAATGGCCTGGCTAAATCAATGGTAGCTTATGTAATTTCTTGCTAGGTTCTTCACAAGATAAGTAAATACTCAAAATCTTCATTACTTGCAGCTGATGTTATTATATAGGGTGCACAGGACCATTATTTTTTAGTGTATACAAGATTTTAAGATTCAGTTAACGAGTCCATAAAACATACTGAGTACAATCAAACAAAGCTGTATTTTCAAAATATTATGTAAATAAATGTTGAATGTTTTCTAATAGAAAGTTTTTTCCTGCAGTATTTTGAAAAAAGCAGAGCCAATTCACTGCCAATAATATTTTTCTTTTCCTTCTCCAAAATTATACAACAAAAACAGTCAAAAAGAGCTGTAAATCCCTCGGGCTTGAAAGAAAACAACCATAATCAACATGACAAGAAATAATCTGTGAAGCCAAACTGGTTTGTAACCAAGGTGTAACACTGTTGTTTTTTCCAACTTGATATAGTTGTAAAACTAGATGCTTTGCAAAATAGTGCAGTCAAAAGTGAATCTCAAAGCCTATATAGGTGCAAAATCAAGAAGCTGTATATCACAAAAAGTAACTTCCTACTTCATTTTCTCACACACCAGAGTTACCCAGAAGAATGCTTCAGTAATTTTTACAAAATCTCACCACCACAAAAAGACTGGAGTAACATTTTACTAAGCACCTCCAGTGCTCAAGCCTCATTGCACTTACCATCTGTACTCTCTTACCACTCAATCCAATGTATATGGTTAAATTAATTTCAATGCTATGCCAAATACAAAAAAGATTTGCATCTCCAAGAAGTGTGAAGAATTAATCTGAAGCTGCAAGTATACAATATATATACTCTGATGAGCCACATACTAAGTAAACTTAATCAAAATTATGGTTAAATAGCTAGAAAACAAATACAGAAAGTTTGCAGATAATAATTGGAATTGCATTACTTCGCACTTGTACGTCCCTAACACATAAAGAGCTGAATAAAATGGGGTCCTTACTTGTAGAATCCACAGACCAATGGTCTTCCACATCTGTCAGCTTCGTCAAAACAAGCCTCTGCTGTCTGCCTGTCTAAACTGGGCAGCTTCTCGCAAAACACACCTTTCCCTATGCAGAATGTCACATAACATAGAGCTGAATATGTGTAGGACACAATCCAAGCAGAACACTTTTTACCTTGCAATATTGTATTACACATCAATACAGTCCAGAAACAACATTTCAGGAAACTTCAGGAAGGCTGTTATCGCTACTTATCCACAAAGCTACAGTGCATTAACCATTTGCAAATTTCATAGACTCTCAATCTGCTTCTATTCTTAGCTGTATTTTTCCAATTATTTCTTTGTACATATGGAGTTAAACACAAGCCATTTAGCTTAGGTTGCACTTGCTTCTTTCCCAGACCTGGAAAAGTACACTTTGTACCTCCAAGCTTGTCTAATGTGTCTTCATCAAACCATACCATTAGTTCAATAAAAGGTATTAGCAAAAAACCCTTGCTTCTTGCACTAATCCAATTGAACAGTTCAGTTACATATACTTAAAAAAAGGACCCCAGTACATACTCAAGCTGCATGGAAAGCCTTTAGGGCAGCAGCTTCTATAGACTAACTTCTCTCTTTCTAATTATGCAATTAGACATTCAGTACATGCCTCAAGGGATACTGTAAGGTACAAACGAGGAGGCCACAAGTGACTAATCACTGGAGGTGGAATAACCTCCAGGGCAGGGGGGTTGGACTCAATGATCTACTGAGGCCCCTCCTGACCCAAACATCTATGAATCTATGAAAACCCTGATAAATGCTGATCTCCGAGTACATGCCTGGTTAACTCAGTATGCCCAACCCAGAACAGATCACAGATTAAAAATGAAAGAACTTGCTGTAAGTCTGCTACAGTTCCTCTTACCCGCTCGCAAAGCATCTAATACAATTTCTGAGGCTGCTTCAGGAGGTGAACAAATAATGGCTCCAGAGACACTGCAGGCATTAAGAAAAAGTTGTTAGGTGGAGACAAACTATTTGCTGAAACAAACTAGTCAAAAGGAAGGAGATCAAGTTTTGTGAATGTTAAGAAACCTCTTACTTTAAGGAAGGGAGGGGGAAGAAACCACTAATTTCCAAGAAGGAAAAAAAAAAAATCACATTGACAAAATAACTCTCTCTCATCTTATAAGGGCTCAAAGTTCTGGGGTAATGGTGCCAGAAATAGATTTCAATCATTACATTTAGTGGAGTTTTACATGAATCTTTGTCTTCATTCATAGTGTGTAGTCTCATATTTTTTAAGTAATAAAGACAGTGTTAATTTAGATTTAGAAAAAATATATATTCACCACATATTTAAATAGCATTCTTTTGTCTCTATCTTAAAAGTGAACAGAAAAAACCTTTCTGAGGTGTCTTTCAAAACTTACTTGCACCCTCCATGTTAACAAATCAGAAAGGAAAGTCTAAAGAAACTTTACATGGTGCAATTGTGAAAAAAAATACTAATAGTTTAATGCATTTCAAGTTTAGAATTTGTACTACAAAGTTCCCTCTCTCAGGAACACTGTTCCATTCTAAGGTTTGTGAATTCTGAAATGCTGCCTTCATTTAAAAGTTGACAAGAACTCCAGCGAGCTTGTTTTTGTGGTACTAATCTAGCTTTCCCCAAGACATAAAATGAGCTCTGATAAAAGCACACTATTGCACATTTACACTATACCCTTCACATTGAAGGATCCCTATGGTGCTTTTTAATTCTACATATGTTCTACTGCTTCAATAAGCAAGTTGCTTGGGAGAAAAAAGACAAGAGTCAGGAAGGAAACTGATACACAAGCTACATGACACCATGGAAAAGGGAACTTGGTCATAGACATAGCCTTATATCTCTGTCCACAAAGGAGACAGGCCTCTAGTTTGCCACAGTCCTTTCTGGAGCCCCAAGCACACAGATAACTAAGCTTCCCAGCAAGATCCTAGAATATGTCACCCTCCCTCCACCTTCTTTACTAAAGAGAAATGCAATTTGAGTTGATCTATAGCTGTTGCAAGAAGCTGTCATGAGGACTAAACACATAAAAGTTCAGTCTTATGTCATGAGCAGGAAGTCAGACCAGCAAGATCCAACAAAAGGCAAGTGCATGCCAGTACCAATGAAACTTCCCAAAGACAGTAAGGAAGTTACACTGTTAGCCCTTCAAAAGTTAAGTTCCTTAAGAAAACATGCATATGAGCGATTTGCGGACTGTACCGTTGATCATTGAGCACAATGTCAGCATCCTGCTGCCGCAGCACCCTGGTGTTGGCCAGGAATTCAGTACTGAAGGCACGTTCCACGTCTAGTAGCTGATCCTCAACAATGTAGAGTAAACAGCAACTATTTTCTTCCATTAAACTTTGAAACAATGCTTTGTTCCCAAGCCCAACACCAAAGAGGGCAAGACCAATATTGCTTCCTGTAGTCCCAGTACCAGTGTACTGTCCCACAGCCCCTCCACAAATCGCACTGTTGGAGGCCTCAGAAATAACAAGCTTTTGGTTGTTCTGTTTTGAGGGAGCAGGTGCATTTCTCAGATGGAGGGCAGCAAATGCTGACGGGTAACTGGTAGAGGTAGAGGGTGTTTGGTCTTCTCTGGCAGACAGGACATTAGTGGTAGAGCTGATGGTATTGAGGTGAACAGGGATCAATGACTTGTGGTAGGAAGGTGGAGATGGCACCATGCTGTAGCTGGTGCCGGTGCCATCACTGGTGATGCAAGGGTTGGCTGAGAAAATAAATGAAGGCTGAGAGAGCAGGGAAGGAGTGTCAAGTTGCATGGGAAGCCCAGTACCAAGGTCTGAACCTGCAGATCTAGATAAAAGGGAGATAAATAAGTCTTAAGGAAGCTTCTGGTACTTCAGGAACAATCAAACAGAACAAAGCTGTTTGCACAAAACAGGTCAAAATATCTTACTGAAAACATGAGTAAATATGATGAACCTCAGATGTCTGTAGACACTTGACTTTAAATTCATCAGATTTTCTTCCATCACTCAATTGACATACTATTTGCCTATACATCTGGTTAGCTAAGTATGAAGAAAACTATTACCCCCAACTTCCATGCAAAACCCTGGTGAACTGTTAACCGTTATCACACTCTCACAAAGAGAGCACAGGGTGCACTTTCTACTCTTCTGTAAGGTTTCCCAAGTAATTCCATTTAAATGACAACTGTCAAAATAAATGAAGTGCATTGTGAGGATTTATTACTTGCTCTTTTGTCTTACTTGCTAGCTAAGCCATAAAATTCAGTAATTTGCAGTATGTCCACACTAACTGGGAAATGAGCAACCTTGAGTCAGCATATACAATTTAAAAGCATGCAACCAATTCTAAAAAAAGTTTTTTGTCCAACTTTCCAAAACCATGTGAAATTACTAAAAGAAAAGCCTTTTTCATTGCCTTTAATGTTTTTGCATTACTTGGCTTAGACAGCTGTGATAACATTGGAACTTGTACCTCCATTGCACTTCAATACTCAAGCTTTGAATGCCACAAGGGAATGCTTACTTAACAAGTAAATGGGGGAAAATATTTCTTTAAGTCTCACAATTCAAAACTCTGGGGACTATTTCAGCTTGTGTGTTTATATGGACAGACTTTTTCCAAACTTCAGTTGTAAAGTCCCAAATATGCCATGTGACAGAGCCTCCAATCCCTGCGATCTGGACGGAGCTTTTCACTCCTCTACCTCGCCAAGGAAAAAGAAGGCAGCAAGAAGTTTGCGGGGAGGAGGGAGAAAAAAAAACAGTCCTGCTGTTTATTCAAGACAACATCTTCATGACAATTTAGGGAAAGACAAACATTACTAGGGGACACCGTACAACAGTGATCCTCAGCTAGTGTATTGCTTCGCTCCAAGGTGCCTCGAGATCCTTTCAGGGATGTCGTGAGTTGCTAAGCAATGTTAGGTGTACAGACATGATTCACATGATAGACCCATAAATCTCAAATAGGAATCACCAGTGTCAAAAACATCTGGACCAGCTGTGGGCTTTCTGAGTTTTTTGCAACAGAAGAATTGGTGCATTATTTTTCTGAAAACTAACAACTGAAACTGGGGGAGGGCAGGGGAGCCTTGAGTTTAATAGGGTTGAGAACCACTACACTACAGACTAGTGTCTGTAGTGACAGGAGGAGGAAAAGCAGGGGCAACATTGGACCCC
>NW_005841851.1:5531740-5534759 GCF_000455745.1 Alligator sinensis
AATAGGTACTTTGCGTCAGTCTTTCATCAGTCCCATGGGACGCCCATGCCCGCTACAGGGCCGGGAAGTCCGGGTGAGGGTGATCCCCTGCCCTCCATTAATGCTGACTTTGTGAAGGAACATCTTGAGAAGCTGGATACCTTCAAGTCAGTCGGCCCTGACAATCTTCACCCCAGGGTACTCAAGGAGCTGGCGAGCATCATAGCCCAGCCTCTAGCACGGATCTTTGAAAACTCTTGGCGCTCTGGTGTAGTGCCCGAAGACTGGAAGAAGGCCAATGTGGTGCCTATCTTCAAGAAAGGGAGGAAAGTGGATCCGGCTAACTATAGGCCCATCAGCCTGACTTCTATCCCGGGGAAGATCTTAGAAAAGTTTATTAAAGAGGCCATCCTTAATGGACTGGCCAACGCCAACATCTTAAGGGATAGCCAGCACGGGTTTGTTGCGGGTAGGTCTTGCTTGACCAATCTCATTTCCTTCTATGACCAGGTGACCTATCACCTGGACAAGGGAGAAGAGATTGATGTCATATATCTTGACTTCAAAAAAGCCTTCGATCTGGTGTCCCATGATCGCCTCTGGGAGAAACTGGCCAATTGTCCCCTTGGGTCCTCCACTTGTATTTGACTGTACTGAAAATACCCAGAACTATGTTGAAACTGTAGAATATGTATTACTTGGTCTTTATTTTCCTTATACAGTACCCTGAAGGAAACACCTTCCAAACTGATGCAAACCCAAGATAAGCATGCTGAGTAGTGCTCTGTTATCTTTTCTGCACCATCACTAAATACCATTCAATCCCTTTTAGCATCTCCACTGCCTTGTTCTGACTGTTCAACAAAGTAAATGAATAATTTATCCACTGTCAACTCTCACATCTAGCTTATAAGGTAGTAACTTGGGGGTCATCGTTGACCACAAGATGAACATGAGCCTGCAATGCGATGCGGCGGCTAGTAAAGCGACCAAAACGCTGGCTTGCATCCATAGATGCTTCTCAAGCAAATCCCGGGACGTCATTCTCCCCCTGTACTCGGCCTTAGTGAGGCCGCAGCTGGAGTACTGTGTCCAGTTTTGGGCTCCACAATTCAAAAAGGATGTGGAGAAGCTTGAGAGAGTCCAGAGAAGAGCCACGCGCATGATCAGAGGTCAGGGAAGCAGACCCTACGATGACAGGCTGAGAGCCCTGGGGCTCTTTAGCCTGAAAAAGCGCAGGCTCAGGGGTGATCTGATGGCCACCTACAAATTTATCAGGGGTGACCACCAGCATCTGGGGGAACGTTTGTTCACCAGAGCGCCCCAAGGGATGACGAGGTCGAATGGTCACAAACTACTTCAAGATCGTTTCAAGCTGGACATAAGGAAGAATTTCTTCACTGTCCGAGCCCCCAAGGTCTGGAACAGCCTGCCACCGGAGGTGGTTCAAGCGCCTTCATTGAACACCTTCAAGATGAAACTGGATGCTTATCTTGCTGGGATCCTATGACCCCAGCTGACTTCCTGCCCTTTGGGCGGGGGGCTGGACTCGATGATCTTCCGAGGTCCCTTCCAGCCCTGATGTCTATGAAATCTATGAGGAACAGATATTGCAAATAACAATAAATAACAAATATCCCAAGACTGGCATGTGTACTTGTTGCCTTTCGATTAAGATATAATGAGTGCCTGAACGCACAGCCGCTTTCCTGCTGTTGACCCACTGATGCAATCCAAGGACAACTGTTAGGACACGCTTTGTGATGTGGTTTGTACCTTTTATCCCATGAACCTTTTTACGGTTCATCTCAGAGATGGACACTTGAATGACTGCACTTTGTCCCAGGATGAATTGTTGCATTTGTCCCCAAACAGACCAACTGTTTGTAGCCATGGTGGGTAAAAAAAACAGACATTGCATTTGAGTTGGCTCTGACCAATCCGAGTCAAAACAAGGGAGTGGCACAGCCCTTTTCCAAGGCAGGTCCTCTCTGGAATCAATAACGAGTAACACTAATTAGGCGCAACTGTCCAGAGAGAAAGCATTAATCTCAGGCTAAAAACAGATGCCATATTTCCTCTGGGGGAAAAAAAAACAAACCCTTTTCCTGGGATCCTGCAGATGCACACCCAGTCAGACCCAGGATAAACCCAACTTTATTTTTATTCTCAGGTTTATTCCAGGTCTGATTCTCCTGGGTTTTGACTCGCATCAAAACAGGGTAGAGGACAGTCTTTCAACAGGCAGCTTGAATGGCAATTACCTCAAATTAGCCGATTAAGTGTCTCTTTCACATACCTGTCTCCATAGCTGTTTCCATACCAGCTATGAACTGCCTGCCCAGAGGAGTTTTCCGCCTATTGACTCCTCTATGAAATATGAACTTTCATTTCTACCCAGAACTTTTACAATCTTTTCTCCAATGCCTGAGGAAGGGTGTTTGTGCTCGAAAACTTGCAATTAAAGATTTATTTTTTTTTGCAAAAATCTTGTTGGTCTAATAAAAAAGATATCATCTCTACTATGAGTCCCAATTGTTTTTTCCTCTAGACCAATACGACTACAACTTGGACACCTGTCCTCACAGCTACTTAAGGGGGGGGTCAGTGGGCTTGGTCGTAGGACACCAGAACTTTGTCCCAGGGGAAACCAGTTGCCTGTATTGAACCTGGCAGGCCCAGTGGCAGGGCAATTAACTGAAAACAGACCAGGGTGTGATCTGTATGGCAGCCTCTGGCTGCCCTGCCCAGCAGCAAAGCCCCTGTCCACAGCCGGCGCCCGAGGGAGCCGAGCTCAGGCAGCTTCACGGGCAGTCACGCCCAGCGAGGGGCCACGTCTGCTCCGCCGGGAGCCCTGACTCAGACCGGTCACCGGGAGGAAGCTGCGGCCTGTCCCGGGCTGGGACCCGCGCAGGCGGAGCAGGGCTCCCCTCCCCCGGGGCCGGGGCCGGGACCGGGCGGACTCACGCGAGGGCGGGCGCGCGCGGGCCGTGCTGCTTGAGCAGGCGGCGGTTGCGGTAGTGGCGGCCGGACGAGAGGT
>NW_005841851.1:5535103-5546016 GCF_000455745.1 Alligator sinensis
AAGCGGAAGCCGGCCTGCCCCCATGACCCCCACCGCCCTCTAGGTCCGCGACCCCGGAAGCAGAAGCCATCTGCCCCGCCCCGCAACAAAGACAGCGCCGGAGCCGTGTCGTCCAGTCTCGTGCCTTTATTCCTCCGCGGAGCCGGGCCGGGCCGGGCCGGCGGGGCGCTCACGGGCGCGGTCCCCGCGGGCTCCTCAGGTAGCGGCAGACGATCTCCTGCGGACAGATGAGGAGGAGGCGGCCGTGAGCCTGGCGCGGCCTAGCAACCCTCCCGCGGGTGCCGGGACGGACGGAGATCCCTTGGGAAGGCCCCGGGCCCGGCCCCTCGGGCTTCAACACAAGCCGCTACTCATGAGTACGTCAGGACCAGCCTGGTGCTGAGGTCCGGGCCGGGGACTGGGTGGTTGAGGGAGGGAGAGAGGGGAAATCACAGGGGCGTAGGGCTGTGGCAGGGGCCAGCCGTGCTCTCCTGCTGCGTCAGGAGCTATTGAGCAGGGCAGGGGCAAGGCCTCTGCATCAACCTCCCTGGGCTGAGATGCTGGAGGCTGCAAGTAGGGGCTGTGCCCAGTTCACTCCCTTTCAGGCTCTGCTCCCTGCCCTTGGGCGAGGTGGATGCATGGTCTGACCCAGTCAGTGGCAGCTTTTATGGCCCAGTACCACTTTGGCCTGTTTCTCCTTCACTTCACTTCTCTGGGTAGTTGGGGGGATGCTACAACTCCCAAGATATCCCACTCTACATTAGTTTGTATTAATCATCATCATCATCATATAACACAATAATACTGCTACTACTTCCAATAGTATTTTTGTGTCTGCTTAATCACTGAATCTGCCTGTAGCTTGTTACTGTCTCCCCAAGAAGCACAGGGCTTTCCCTTTAAGCCCATAGTCTCAGAACTGAAAAAAAGGGCTGAGCACTTCCCCGCTCGTGCGCTTATATAAACAGGAGTTCCTCAAGCACCCAGCACCATTAGTACTGGGCTATTACAGCACTATAGCCTGTGAAGGGACTAGCTCCCCTCATCCTCAGAGCTTCTAGCGGTCAGTGTCAGGGCTGTTATTGAAAGGCAGGAGCGGCAGCAGCTGTGAAACGGGCTACTTCCAGTCATTTTCAAGGTTTCCAACAGCAGCCCCTTAAAAGCTGCCTCCCTTTCACCATTTATGGTACAGGTAAAGGGGAATACAATTCATTGATATTGAAAGATGCTGTGCATCTAAGATATTTGTACAAATAATAGGGATTTGCTACAATGTAAACAGGCAACAACTTGGGACTGGTGTTTAAATAAATATACACATCCAGTATGCACACAGATGGAATAGATTGTACAAGTACAAAAATCTTTTGGCAGACAGTTGTCTATGACTTACTGGAAATCCACAGGTGCCTTCCTCATGTGCATGGCCAGTGCAGTTTTTTCCTTCGTGCTGTGGGGCAGGATTATTACACCAACGAGAACGGCTCACCACTCCCAGCCCACAAGAGATAAGACAAGGAGTCCAAGGTGTCCATGGGGACCACATTCCATCAACTGAGATACAGAGAGACCAGTATTATTACATGGACATTACCAATTTTAGTCATATTTAAATATGAATGTCAAAAATTTAGGGAAGAGAACGTCAAATAAACTTTTGAAAATCTGTTCATGCACATCTGGGGTCTGCCAGTTTTTCATCTGGTGCTATCCTTATTATACATAATTTTATTATTCATAGCCACAGAGAGAGACTACTTGACAATGTACAGATACTTAAAAAAAACCCACAGGAATCCTGCTCTGAAAAGCCCCCCAACAACTTATAGACCAAATCAGGTGAAGATACAGAGCAGCAGTTCAGATATAAGCAGCCATGGCGACTATGAGAGTAGAGATCACCACCAGAATACTTCACAAAAGAGGTTTTAATATGGAGACACATTTGGCATGTAGGAAAATGCACCCTGTTCTGAGCATCTGAGCGTAAAGAAGATGCGTGTCTATTTGAGGGAGGAAGACCGAAAGAGACAGCAGTTAGGAGTGGGGAGAAAAGTACAGGATGAAATGAGAGCACTTTTGACACTGCTTTTGCAAAAAGCCTTCCTCTTGGTCTCACCTGCCACTGGTGAAAGCAGCAGATGTTTTGGTGACATGCTACAGGGTCCAGAGTGGAAGCTGTACCTGGGCATCTTTTGTTGCACAAGGCAATTTCCTCCTTTAACCCAGCACAGGGCAAGCCTCCTTGGGAGGGAGTGGGACTATTGCACATCCGGATTCTTTTCTTAATCCCAGAGCAGGTGTGTGAACATGCTGACCAAGGTGACCATGCTGACCACTGACTCTTTGCTGCTGAAAGGAAACAAAAGTTTTTTCTCACTTCCCTGACTTAGGTGACAGGCCTTAGGCCTCATGCCTGACATCCGCCTTGATCCTGAATTCAGAAATCCTGAATTCCTTCATTCTGAATGGGTAGTGATGTGTGTTGGAGTGTTCCTGCATGGCACGTGCCGAGATTTACTAATGGGTTTTCACATCATTGAGGATAATGGGAAACAGTAAGTCAGGACACGGAAGCCAGGGGAATTGCACTCACTTATAGCAGAGCTATGTCTCCACTTGACTCCTTGTTATGAGTTTGCTGAAGCTATGGTCTTGGTTGTCACATCTGGAAACTTGGTGGAGAGTGACCACTTGTTCTATAATTGTTAAGGCTTCTGGACACACTCCAAACCAGGCTTGGAGGGTGTTAAAGCATACTCAGTTATCACCAGTGTTGTGACACTGTCACAATGGGAGGATGTGACATCATGGCTCAGCAAGCCTCGTCAAGCAAGGCAGACTTCTAAAAAGGTGTGTGTGAACATGCTGGCAAGTGCATGACCACATCCAGTCCAATTATGTTCTCTCTCCATCAAATGCAGGAGATGAAAGACTGTTCTTAAGGTTGCCAACTAAGACCCCTGGATCTTCTGTAGCTGTTTGTACCCATGCAAGCTGATGCAGTGTTGACATTCTGATGTAGAAGTGCTTTATACCCACTTTGCCCTGGTGAAAATATCTATACAAGGTGCAGTTAAATGGGGTCCCAATTTGTTCAGTTGACATCAGGATAAAAGCGGCATGTCATGCAAAGGATATTCTGGCTGTGGACAAATAGATGTAACAGTTACATCAGTATTAAATGATACTGGTAAAAGCTGTTTTGATATCAGTGTTACCCCTGTCCACTCCTGTGTGGCTTTAAGTTCGAGCTAAATCTCCATATCTTTAAACCTGAATGAAACAAGTTTTAAGTTACTATGGTCTCTTATGCGGCAGCTGAGCTCATACTAAATTCTCTTGTCCTGAGCATACAGTTATATTCAGACTCACTAGGGCATGGTTCCAGACTGGGACAGAGCTTGACATCAGCAGACGACCCCTCACAGTGCATCCCACTCTTTGAATGGTTGCACAGGCGGATCCGTATCTGGTTCTGGTATCCACAGGTGACTGTGCACACAGACCACGGAGACCATGGTAACCACCTGCTTTTTGCTGCCACACAGAAGAACCAAAAAAACAAAGCACCAGATTTAGAAACACTTTGCTCCTCAACCCTTCCCAGTCATAGGTAAGGAGTGATTCTGTATCCTTACCTTCACAGTGAACTCCATCACCAATAAACCCACTTTGACACATGCAGAAATAGGAGCCAAGAGTGTTCAGACAAGTAGCATCCCGATTGCAGTTGTGGGTGCCTCTTGCACACTCATCTATATCTAGAAAGGGGACAGAAACCTGCACCAAGTTTTCTCACTTAAAATGCAGCTTACACAGAACTCTCACAAAAAAAAAAAAAAAAAAAAAAAAAATCACCAGACACCAACCCAGGGGAAGCATCATGGATTTTGGCTTGAGTTTGGCTTGACTGGAGGCCCAGCAAGGAGTGGGACTTCGTTTCCAATGGCCTCCCCAAGTCTGAGTTATTGTGATAGATCTGCCAGCCTGGCCTTTTCCTGAGTTTATCCAAATGCCACATCCACTGCTTGCTTTGAGCCCTGTATCACAAGCCCATCTTCTCTTTGTTTACCTATTTCAATTATGCAGGCTTAAAAAAAAAAACAAAAAAAAAACAACCTTTTTCCTAAACCTAACAGTTGCAAGAGATTAGCTCATAAGCTAGTCTGATTACAATATGTCCTTGGAGTTCGGAGCCTGTTTTCTTTCACCTGTGCAGCTGTACAATCCATCTCCTTCAAATCCTGCTGGGCAACGACAATGGTAGGATCCATACAAATTGATGCAGTTAGCCTTGGAGGGGCACTTTCGTGGCATTCTTTCCATACACTCATCTTTGTCTGGAAGCAGAAAGCAGTGAATATGTTTATGGTAGAGAACAGCTAGGTACTAAGAGCTGTACTGCCATTTGTACAGCAGATACAATGGTTACACCTGCATCACTGTGTATGAACCCACTGAGCTCACTTGAACCCACATCTGTATGCACTCCAGGGATTCTTCTGCACCCAAGCATGGGTCCTTGACCTAGTGAGACATTGGAACAGTTTCGTGAGCAATCAAAGAAAATGTGATCCGTGGCTCAGTATGTGTACATGGGATGTGGCTACTGAGGAAGTTGAATGTAGGTTGCTTAGTATGAGGCACTGAATGGCCGAATACTACAGGATCTCCTGTATCTCCTTTGACTTCGTTCACATAATCAGAGACTTGCAGGAAGCCAAGTACATAAATATTTACCCACACAGTGGCTGCCATTTCCCTCAAATCCAGGGTTACAGTGACAATACTTTTCACCCGAAGACTCACTGCATACTTTGCTGATATCTGAAGAGATAAAGTAAATGCATATGTGCCCAAACCCAAATCCAAGCAAGAACTCAGACACAGTAAAGTAACTGATCTGTTTTATTCTTCCTGCTAATTCAAGACAAGAAGGCTTGCTTGGCTTTTTAAATATAAACATGTCACATGCTGTTTTATAGAATCATTCACCACCTCAGATTTTAAGGCCTGAAATGACCATTAGATTATTTAGTCCAGGGGTTCCCTAACTGTGGTACACATACCTAGGGGCACACAAGACATCTTTGTGGGGTACGCGAGAGAAATTGTGTAATGGCAGATTTAATTTGCATTATAATAATTGGCATTTAAGGGGTTAAACTATAAAATGCATGCTGATAGCAGTACACAATCAGCTGGTAAATCTGAAAGCTGGTATGCAGTAAAAAAAAAAAAACAAAAAAAAAAAAAGTGGGACCCTCTGATCTCGCCTAATCTCCTGTACAGCATGTGCATAGGATATACCCCAGTTCCCCCTGCTCTGACCTTAGTAAAGCATGTTGTCAAGAGGCATCCAGTCTTAATGTGGACTAGCTGAAGAGTCCAATGCTTCCCTTGGCATCCTGGACTACCCAAAAATTGTGGTTTATTTCTAGTATTCTAATGCATCATGCCTTTCAATTCTAGTTGCTCTCAGATTGCCTCTCTGCCAGATTGAGGAGTTAAATAATATCCAATACTTTCATCCCAGGAAAGTATGTCAGTCAAGTTTTGACTTGCTTCATTATAAGCTAAACAGACTGTATTCCTTAGACTTCTCATTGTAAAGCATTTACCCCAGCTCTTGAATTGTTTTGTGACCCTCTTTCATACACTTTCCAATTTTTCAGCGCCTTTTCAAATGCACATGCCAAAATTCCTAATGAGCAAGGCTAGGGAATGGTTTCATCCATACACTATGTGGAAATTGTCAGGAAGAATTGGCCAAACAATATTTTTTGCAAGAAACCACTACAATTTAAACTAAAGTGGTTTTATTAAAGCTAGCAGCCATTGAGGTTATCGTGATTTGAAGACAGGGAGAGGGGGCATGGAAGTCAAACAGCAATCAAGATGGTCTAAAGATAATGTACCATAAAGTTAAAAACACTCAGTACCCTTCTTTATGAAGAAAAGCCTCTGGGCAACCACAACCCTTCCAGGAACACCAGGGATGAAATCATAGACAAGAGCTCGGATGTAACCAAATTCACTATTCCTGAGAGAGGGTAAAACAGAGAGAAAGTCCACATTTCTCACTTTGGTTTCCTCCTGAGTTAGCAGAAAAGGACATTAGGAGCTCAGCTGTTTCCCTGAATTTAGTCTCAGACCAGGAGAGTCAGAAGGGAACTAGGAGAAAGAGGAAAGAGATCAAGTGCAAAAGGGGAAGGGATTAAGGAGACATTCTCCCAGGTGACTGCTTTCCTTTTAACTCAGTTCATCACCAACTTTCATTTCTTTTCCTTCTCTACTGCTATGTCTGTTCTTAATCATTTAAGAAAATACATGTTCTTAGGAAGTTATTAAAAGCACCAATAGGTGACATTAGCCATGTTAATGGTTAGTTCCCCTCTCCTCAAATAACCAAGCCCCCTGTCAGTGAGGATGTCTGTTACTGATGGGCACTGAGAAGGAAATATAAAAATCTGTCATTCATACAGATTTTTCGATTGGAAAAGCATGAGGTTACAGTCATACCTTACTCTTTTCATCTCAATCCCCTCTGTCCCATTGGCCAGCACTACTGTGTTGGAACCAAAGAGCATCAGGGAGGAAGGCTGCTTGGTCCACTTCACAAAGCTGATGGGAGACAGATGGAGAGACTGAGGCAGCTGTATGGTAATGGTATCTCCTTCCAAGAACTCACCAACCTCTGAAAGGACAGGCAAAAAAAATGGAAAATAAACAAGACCACTGGATATTCAGAGTGGCTCCTCCATGGTTCTAAAAGGATTACAACCAATTCACTGTGCCAAAAGTACAAGGTTATTCTGAGAAACTAATGAGCCATAGGCTGAGATGCCTTGGGTTTATTTGCCATTCTATATGAGATTGTCAGAGACAAATGTGTGATAAATTAGATGTCCTCAGTGCTCGCTGCCAGCTCCCTTGTGTACCAACTGAGGTTCAGCCTCTAATGACCAGTGGTACACAAGGAGATACATAGAGCTTTCTGGTGGAAACAATAACACTTTAAAGGGGACTACAATCATATTAATAAGCAGCTTTATTTTTACAGCATCCAATACAACATATATTCAAATGACAAATGGAAATCAGACTGGACCTCCTCACTCCAAGTCTGGGTCTAGATGAATATAGAAGTCTAAATGAAAGCTATGAACATAACAAATGAGTCTCTACTCAGGGTGCTGCCTTCACAGGAAGATGTAGATGTTCAAGTGCTTTACTTTTTCCTTGTAGGGCAAAACTAACCCCTTAGAGATTCCCTGTTGGAGTGTGCTGGTTTGCAAAAAGAAGGATGTCTTATGAAGAGCAGGATTGCTAGAAATCCCAAACTTCTGGGGCTCAGCCTGGTAGCACCCACACCACTTTGTAAATTATCATCACCTGATATGAGTACATGTTGGCCATTTCTGGTAGTCTGGACCCAGAAATTGATGAGTCCTCACTGCATTTGCATCTGTGTACAGATGCTGTGACCACAGCAAACCCCTGCAGACATTTTTCAATCTATAAATTACAACCCCCAGCTACGTAGCATAGGGAACAGAAATAAGCATAATGTGACTGAAGATGCCTGTGCTCACCCTGAAGAGGGCAGGGCACTCTCATGCTAGTAGCTGTAGCTCTTTCGTACCTATTGGCAGCCTTTCCAGTACAAAAAAGTATCTCAAGTGGGAGGGATTTAACCTCTCGAAGTCAGTAAAATCATAAGCTTCAATCCATGCCTGTTTATCAGGCAACCTTGCTGTGGCCAATTCAGCCCAGAACATATTTGGGTAAAAATCATCCTCATCAATAGAAAACAGCTTCAGCTCCAGATGGTGATTGGCCAGAGCCATCTTTGGGAACAGCTCAGCAGTCAGTTCCAGCCTCCTTCGATAACTGCAAAAAAGAGCAGAGGTAACTAAGGGGGTTGCCTGCTAACATCATCATACTGAATGTGCCCTGTATCTTGGGGAAGTGTCACTTGTCCTAGGAGGCCAAAGATAGAACTGGGGACTGAATCTGAGCTTTCCCATATCCAATTACTGCCTTCTAGGGCTTTAAAGGTCTTTTGCTTATAAATATTTTGCCAGGTCTTCTGTTGTGCTCACTGTTTGACTCAAACTCTCCCTGACCCTAAGAGGAGTCCTGGTGAGACCAGAGAGCTGTGGGCTAGATCCTTTGCAGTTTTGAGGGGACTTAAAAATGTTTAAGGCAGCAGCTGAAGATTCCTCTAGGAAAGAGAAAAAAGCATCTTTGTCAGCTTGACTTCAGCTGCTTCTGTCCCAGTGGGCAGTGTTCCAGGGGCACATCAGGAGTGAGAAGGTGCTGCAAGCTTTGCTGAACTCAGCTGGCACACTTCTTTCCTTAGCAGTGCTCTCTGCAGCAGCTTGAAGTAGCCCTGGCTAGTAGATATCAAGCTGCTCTGATTGATAATGGACTAAAGCTGGGGAAAAAAAAAAAGTGGTTGCAGATAAACTCTTCTTGAAAATTGCTGTGTCAATGCAGAGAACCTGTATGTAAGTCTCCATTTAAGGCCAGTTTTAAGGATTCATGTAGGAAGCAAGTAGTTCAAATATTCAGGTTGGCCCTTTACGCAGCCAGGAATTTCAGTCTGCATGGCAGAGAGGTTGATTACATTATGCTTGGTTTGAATTCTTGCCAAGGTCAAGGCAATAATTTTATTGCATCTAATCTTATCACCATTTCCAGCTATGCCATCACCACCTATGAAGATCAACTTCTTCATTACAGGAACTGGTACAGTTAGAGTCCAACCTATAAATCATATATTCATACAACATGCATGTCAATACGTGATATATATTCATATAGTCCCAGGCTTACGACATAGAACTAGCACTGTTCAAAACTTACCCATGGAACTGGGGTCCTTGGGCAGAGTAGAATTTGTACCAACTGATCATGTATGGCTGGTAGTCCCCAGACACAGAGATTTGGAAAGTGATTTTCCTTCCAGGAGTTACTCTGATGAGACAAACTTGCTCTCCAAAGGCATCACAAGCAGTTTTATTGAGTGCTGTTATGCTGATGCCAGGGTCTAGAAGCAGAAAGAGGTCATTGATCATCTTTACCTGATAATCATGGTACAGCATTTATCTGCAGCTGCTTGTTACCATCTTTTTATTAGGTCTCTACCTCAGTGCAGGTAGGCAATGTCAGATCAGTCCCGGCTTAGGCCATGCTGCCCATGCAGTCCTGCTGTCACCTTCTCTAGACTTAGATAGTGCCATGCAACGGGCTGGGCATTTCCCCTTGAGGACAGCAAAGGAAGCTTTCCTCTCCAGGCACAGATTGCTCAGTGGAGGAAGTGTTCATGCTTGGACAGGCCAACATGTCCTGGCTAATACTTTGGCTAGTTCTATGTTTATTGAGCTGAGCTCTGACTGCCTATACAAATGACAACAGGTTATTTGTGCATTTGTACTGCCTTCCGGAGAAGGTTCTTACAGCATTTCATTAGCCCAAACTGCTACAATCCTGAGAAGCAGGTAGGACTTAGTACAGCTCAACCAGCAAGATGTAAACTGAAGCAGAGAAAGGTAAAGTGACTTGCTTAAGGTGACAGGGTTAGTCATTAGTAAAGCAGAAAAAGGAACCTAGAAGTCCTGACTCCTATGCCCTCACTCTCATTCATAGGCCCATGCTTCTATCTACCTAAAGGAGATCCTCCAATTATGCCATTAGATGTAGCCTAAGCTTTAACTTGCCTTGACACAAATTAGTCCCATCCCCTCCATATCCTGGCAGACACTGGCAATAGAAATAGTTTTGCACTTCATCCTGCTGACAAATTGCCTTTGGATGGCACTGGATTCCCCTCATAGTACATTCCTGCTTGTATGGATCTGGAAAGAAAGACTGTTTACAATGTGCCTGGCAACTGCATCCAAAGCAGGTCAAACGCCTTCCACACACAGGGGCTCCCATGAGACCCAATCCCACAGGCTGTTGTAGTTAATGGAAAAGAAACGCCCATTGTCTTTAACAGGCCTGTTATCAGATCCATCTTGCTTAAGGGACTCACAGACCCATGGTGAAGTAAATTGCCCAGCACAGATTGATAATTTGATTAAGTTAAAACAAAATTAAATCTTGAAATAGATTTTGCTTGAGTTTCTTTCATAACCACTAACCTGGTCTAAGCTTTACCATTTCCCCCCCCCCCACATAACTGGAAAACTGAGCCGGATGAAATGCACACGCAGCTCCTTTTCCAGTGAGGACTCTTCACGTTGCCTCATTTCATATTTATACACACACACACACACACACACACACACACACACACACACACCATATGAAATGTGGCAACATCAAGATTCCTGATGGAAAAGGAGCTGCATGGCTCAGTTCATCTGGCTCAGTTTTTCCAGTTATGTGGGGAAAAAATTGGTAAAACTTAGACCAGATTAGTGCCCATATTATAACAGCATTTCAGAGATCTTCTGTCTGTGGAAATCTAACAGTTCGTTTTTCTGTGGGTTAGGGACAAAAAAAAATATGTCATCCTTTGATTTTTAACGTGGCATTTCTGTTAGAAATGTGAAGTCTGTTGAATTCACAGAAACACGGATTTCCATTGTTTCTGTGAAACAGCAAATCATTTCCTTTGACCAATACACAGAAGCTGACAGCTTTTGGGCTGTCAGCTTCTCAAGCGCCAGTAAGAAGGGTTTCCCTCGGAGTCCCGAGAACCTCGAGCTTTGCACAGCGTCTTGCTGGGACCGGGTGTTTCATGCCCAGGGTTCACGAGCGACTCACCGCGTATGCTGCTCCGAGTTTGGCTGATTAATGACAGGAGGATGAGCCACTTCCCCGGCATTTCTAGAGAAACCGTGGCTTAGTGTAAACCTGGCATCCTGCTTCTTCTGATGGCCTCAGCAAGCCCCCGGGGGGGAGCCTGGCGGGCGGGC
>NW_005841851.1:5546946-5551259 GCF_000455745.1 Alligator sinensis
CCCCGACGGGCTGGGGAGGGGGGGACACGCCTGCCTCCATGAACAACTGGTGCCTCCTGAAGCTGTGGGAGGGACACACACACACACACACACACACACACTTTTCCCTCACAAGACCTCCCCTCTCCCCCGCTCCCGATCACACGGAGGCAGTCCCCCCCACGGCTCAGTGTCGCTCCCCACCCGGCCCCCTTGCACTGGCCTGCAGGGAGCTGCTGCGCGCCGGCCGCGAGCACCACGCCACGTCTCTGCGGGCGGGCGGTGGCACGGGGAGGGGTGGCTGCGGCGGGGCCAAGATGAATTTGGTGGGGGGCTCTAGCCCCCAAGGCCCTCCCAGCGCCACCACCCACAGAGGCGCAGCATGGCACAGTGCTCCTGGCCCAGCCCAACCCCAGGTAGGACACAGCTCCCCCATCCCGGCTCAGCCCCCTCCTCCAGGCCCAGCGTGGCTGTCCCGGCCCGACCCCAGCTCTGCCCCCCCCAGCCCCATTGGTGGAGGGGCCTCACCTCTAGGCCCCAGGGAAGTAAATGTGAAAGCCGCAGTTTGAAACTGGGTGCCAAAAATGGGCACCGGGTTTAAAGCTGCGGCTTTCATTTCCCTGCTGATAAGGATCCTGGAGTCAGAGCCCCAAATTGGTAGGGGTCCCTGGGCTCGTGCCCAGCTTGCACATTCATTAATCTGCCCATGTCAGCAGGGTCCAAGGGGAGCAGGGCACAGGGCTGCGCATGCTCAAGAGCTGGGCAAACCTTGGTACGTGGCCCCTTTGCAGCCCCAGGGGCCACCTCATTTAGGGTCAGGCCTTGGGGGTGGGTTGTGGGGTAGAGCCAGTGGCCCCTATTAAAGTTCACACATTGGTGGGATGAGCATCTAGCCGAGGCAATGGCCTACACACGAACAAGGCAGGGCAAGCCCTCAGCCATGCTGCCTGTGCAAGGCCTGTGCTGGCATTTGGCCATGGCTGCTCTGGGCCTGCCCTCTGCAGAGCCTGCTGCTCACCATGGCAGCACTTGCCCCAAGCAAGGTTGCTGTGCCTATCCCAACAGCACCAGGCTGCTGGCCTGTCCTGTGCCACCGCTGCAAGATCCTTCCCTCAATACAGAATAGCATCAAAACTCCTGATGACAAGGGCTGAGACAGGAAGCAGCAGCACCAGGGAGGAGCAGCATGGTCTAACTGGGCTTTTCTACCCCCCCAGGCTCCCTGTCCATCGCCTGCTCTAGTCTTCAGCATCCAGGGTCTGCTGGCAAGATGAACTTGCTGGCTAAGGGGCTTGGTGAGCTGCAGGAACTGAGCAGCCGACGGCAGCAGAGCCCCGTGTGGAAGCTTCCCAGAGGCAGATCTGCCCTCAGCAAATCAGCCCAGGCCATCCAGCGCTACTATGAGAACCAAGTACTTAGATGGGCAATGGTGCACACCATGTCCCAGACAGGGCAACTCTGGGGGAGAGGCCAACCAGGAGCTGCTCCAGGAATGCCAATTCCTCAGGGCCAGCGTTGGGAGGTGCTGAGTCCCTGTAGGAAGGACCCAGCACCTTGCAAGATGGGGGTAGGGAAGGGGGCCCTGAGACCACAGCTTCTGTCCCTTGTAGGTTCCAAAGGAAGATGCTCTTGGGCAGCCAGGAGAACAAGCTGCTCTGAACTTCCCATCCTCTGCCTGGCCCTCGTGGATTCACAGCATTATCCCACACACCTGACTCCAGGTATCTGCCATCACAAAGCACTTTCTAAATGAGGTGCCTCCATTTCCTCCTGTTTGCCAGGCTGATATCAGAGCCATTAGCTCCTTTGAATCGGAGTACAAGCCCCAGATGGAGGAGCTGCAAAGATCTTTTCTGTTGCGCCCAGGATGTCCCAGGCTTTGTAACAAAGCAACTTCTACATCCCAGCTTGGTAAGGCTCATGAGGGAGATGGGCTGATCGAAGATGTTCCTTTTGTCCAGGTACAATAGGTCCCTTCTCCCATGACATCTCTTCTTTCCCCAGTCCTCCTTGCTTACATCCTACCAACTATACCCCTTTATTCAGCAACCATCAGGTAGCCCCGGTACTGGTGACTCCTTCAGTGTACAGCTTGCACTTCATGAAGCTGTACTAATCAAAGACCTGCTTTTAAGAGGGATGTTTGTTTCGCATTTCCCTAGTGCTACCAAGAGGTTAGGAAAGCAAGCAAAGCTTGTGGGAAACAAAAACACCCTGTGGCAGTTCAGGGTAGTTGTACTAAGAGAAGGTGAGGGTTCCCTATGTACCGAGTGCCAGTCCCATTATTCAGGCCAGAGCAGTTACCTGCAGGCTCAACCCCAGCTGTTTTAGAACAGACTTCTCCTTATATATGGAGATGCATATCTCACCCATCACACCTCCCTATATTCTAAATTTGTGTTACCATGAAGGTGCAAGTCTCCTTGGATAGCACAAGTCATCACATACCAAATTCATAGTTTACATGTAATTAATATTTAAGTCAGACAATATCATAAAATACAAAATCCACATTCTCCAATTCTACTAAACCACAAAATAGCATTAGCATTTTACCCGTATCACGTAGCAATAACCAGTTATTTTTAAAACACAGAAAGCAACTTACCAGAGATCGACATCTCTAATATGTCTAGCACATTGAGTTCCAGTTGTCTGTCTCCCCAACTCAGCTTTGAAGAATGGAAGTCTGCTTTTCAGAACACGCAGCTGCCAGCCAACAGTAAGGGCATTACTGTAAAGTAAGTGTGTGTGCACATGCACATGTGCATGCACGCACACATGCATTTTCCCCAGGAGGGCAAGAATCCTTTGAAATCTGGGTCATTTGCAAGTCACCACAACATGCTACTGCAAAAAGCACTGGTGACTTGCTTTTGATTGCTCTGTTTACCGACATGGTTTCCATATTATACACTGCACGGAGGAATATGCATGGAAGAGATGTTGCCCTTCAAGGTCCCTGTTCCAGTCTGGCCTATGGCACATACAAATCCACCCATAAGTCAGAAGATGTTGCCAATTAGAGTTGTTCTGTCTCTCTACCTGCTACAAGACACATCTCTCTCTGAAGCCTGGAGGGTGGAGAGTTGATTAACCTTTTTTTTTTTTTTTTTTAATCCAGTATGATATACTTTCATACTGGATTAAAGTGTTTTCAAAGAAGGTTTTTCCCCATAGGCGAGTAGATGGAACCCTAACAGTTGAGATTGCTACAGAGGTTTGTTGTCAGCAGTACTAAGTATTCAAGTCCTTGGATAATATTTAAATAAATGCTTTTTACACTTTTGGCTTATATTTTCCCCCCAGCAGCTGACCAAGTCCTACAGCCTAAATGGAAGAATTTCTCAGGAGTACCTCCAGTTATACAGCTGGAAGAGCCCTCAAGCAGTAATGTCCCCTGGTACATTGATGCAATCCGTGAGAAGGTGAAAATATGTCAGATAGAAAAGCAGACCAAACACATGATTGATTGCAAAAATCACCCAGCTAGAAAAAAGATTTGCTACTGGGCATAAGACTTTTAGGATAAATGGATTTTTGAGGATCTCAATGGTTCTTTTCAGAGCTTAATGCAAAGTGGGTGTCACTTCCCTATGTTAGAAATAGGGTGTGGGGAGATGGGGGAAGAAAGAAAAGGAAGCTAGCTGGAGTTAAAAAAAAAGAGCCAGCCCTTGCCAAAGCCAAACAGAAGATTCAAGACTACCAGATCATAGTCCCTGATTGACAGTCACTCTAAACTCCCCAGTAAGGGCTGGCCATAAAATGCAGAAAGCCATCTGTTCATAGACCATTTGCCTATCTCTTTTGCATCCAACCACAGCTGTGGCATCTCACTCACAACAATGTCTGATGGCAGTGTCTATGCTGTTTCCAGGAAGAGTGCCTGCTAATGCTGGAGGAAGAGGTTAATCATCTTTCCAAGTGTGAGGCAGAATGTGCCAGGAAGGACAGTGTGATCTCTGACCTCAGGGAGGAGGTGGAGAGCCTAAAGAAGCAGCTGGATATGCTTAGGCAGAGCAACATCCTGGGAGTACAGGTGACTCCTGAGTACTTCCCATACCTGTGTCATAAAGCAGGCAGTGACCACAGTCATTCTGGTTATGAAGCTGCTGAGCAGTGGGTCTGGAAAAGTTGGGGGACAGCTGAGCAGAAACATTTCCTCCAAGAGGCACGTCATGGAGTGTAGTCCCTGGTGGGGGAGGGGTGCTGTGAAGCCCCTGGTCACTCTGCAACCATGCAAGGTCTGCCCTGAGGGAGTCCTCTTACCTGCCACATCTTGTTGGTAAAATAAGCCAGGAGGCTGCCCACGGGCGTTCACTTGGTCCTGGTCT
>NW_005841851.1:5551269-5559554 GCF_000455745.1 Alligator sinensis
AACCCTACTCAAGCTCCCTGGTTTTTAAGCCCTTTGCTAGGCCTCTCTTTATTACTGTGCTGCGTGGGGCACCTCAGGCTTTATGCGCCCATTGTGCAGCTCCAACCTCCCCTTTATCACACTCCATGCCTCACAGGTGTTACACAGTTGTTATACCTTCTGTTGGGGCCTCAGCCTACTCGGCCTCCACCCCTTTAATATAGCTAGGCCTCTTAGCTTAGACTCACTGTGTCAGGCCCTGCTTTGAGGCACTAGCCCTCAATCTCTTCTTGTCACCAGACCCTGGCCCTCGTCTGCTGCACCCCCCTGGTGCTGGGGCTCTACAAAATTAGGTGCCCCCCTCTGAGTACTAATGAGGTCTTCTCCTCCCCTTATAGCAGAGGCAGGCAATTATTTTGGGCAGAGGACCGCTTACCGAGTTTTAGCAAGTCATTGAGGGCCACATGGGTAGCCGCATCCCTTGACTGGTGCCCCCTGGTTGCCATCTTTGCACTAGAAGTCCCACTCCCTAATCCATGACCTTTGCCACCAGAAGTCCTTCCCCTTGCCCTCTGGCTGGGAGATGAAGGGCAGGGCCGGGCCAGCCGAGCAGGCCCTGCTGTGGCTTCCCCTGTGTCCTACTGCCCCTGGCTCCTGTCATCTTTGATAGGCAGCCTGGGTCAGATAACTATTACTTTTCTAAAAATTTTTAGGTGCCCCATGGGCCAAAAGAATGGCCTGGTGGGCCAGATTTAGTCCACAGGATGTATTTTGCCCACCCCTGCCTTATAGCCTCATCCCAAAACCACCAGCACAAACAATAACACAAATGTAAGCCCTTGGGCTATAACAACCATAACCAAAAGAGACCACATTCTGCCCCTGCAAGAGCAAACTTCTCCCCTTTGTACAGTACACCTCATAACCCCGGGTACCTTATGGTCTCCTGGAGACTTACTGCACCTGGAGGCAGCTAGGTGTATTGGGCAGCTCTCTTGCACAGGAGCTACTTCTCCTGGCAGTTGCCAGACAGAGTGAACCCTACCAGCCCAAGTCCCGGTCTTATATGTACCCAGGGCTCTGCCTCCTTCAGGTCAACTGACTGCCTGCAGGTGCCAGCTAATTACCTTATTAGCCTGTTACTCAGGCAACCTGCAGCTGTGGAGCTCTGCCTAGCCTGCAGGGCTTTTTTGCTAGGCTGCTTCCACCCTTAAAGGTGCAGGCACACCTTGGTGCCCTGCTACAAGGCAAAAAAAAAAAAAGGGACCCTGAAAGAGAGCGCTGCTGCTAAATGCTGCAGGGCAGATCTCAAGGTGTGATCCAAGCAAAGCAGTCACGGGGAAGAGCATTCTGGTAGCTGTGTGCAAATGGTGCACCCAACAATCCCACTTTGATTGTGAAACCTTAATTGTCATGAGGAAGCTGACTGCAGCCATGGAGACCAGAGGCAGCCTACAGCCAGAATGCTGGGGTATCCATGGCCAGTACTGACTCTCATTCCTGTGGTTTGCTTCCTGGGTGTCTTTCCTCACGCTGTCTGTTTCTTTGCAGACAGATGCAGCTGCACCACCTGTACTCAGGGGCATCAGGTCGCAAAAGCTCAGGTTTAGTAGCACAGTGCAGGGCAGCTTTGCCCCAAGCAATCTGAGAGAAGAAGTGGCATGCTTGCAAATCAAACTGAACCATTCTGACAGGTTACTGGGCTCCAAGATTGCCAGCTTATCCCAAGCCTTGATGGAAGACCACAAGGAACTGCAGCAGCTGGAAGAGGAGGTGAAAGGGGGGTGGGGAGGTGGGGAGGGTCTGACCTAGCCCAGATAAATCCTCAATGGAGTGAGAGCCCTGGTTACAGTGTTATGCTATATGCATCCTTTCAGCACTACCGCCTCTAAATGTCTCTCTCTTCCCTGCCCTGTTACCCTTTGAGTATTTAATTTTCAGGGAAAGCTTGTACAAAAAACCTTATATCAAAAGAGATAGACATACCACCTTATGATTAAAATAGCTCAAGTTCACATCCCATGGCCAAATTCTGCTCAGTTACATCCCTGCAAAAGGAGGTAAATCCAGATGTACAATATGTGGATCTATGAGAACATTTTGGCTCTGCTTCTTAAAGCATGTGGGTGTCTTGGAAGTGGTTTTTAGGAACAAGAGTTATCGACATTGCTGTGAAGATACAAGGGAAACTGCATAAATGCAGAATTTGGACATTGGTATATGCAGGGATGGATCAAGGGTGACTGCAGTGATGCAGTTGCTCCCCCTGCTTTGATTCCTGGTTTATCCAAAGTTTATAACCAACTTCCTGGCAGCAGCAACAGCAGCAGCAGCAGCGTTTCTATTCAGGCAGCAGTGAGACACTCAATTGACTTCATGGCTTATTATAATTTTCCTGATTCCTTCTAAAACTTTTGTTTCGCTGGTGTTAACAACCCTCTTCTTAATGGTCTACTAAACAAGCTATCCTTTCTTGTGCATTTCTGCTATGTTAGCTGTACCTGGTAACGTAGCTTCTATTTAACAGCACTGCAGACTCCTTTTAATTCTAGCTAAAAACACTAAGGTGAACATTAACTCAAGCATGGAAATTACTTTCAGTGAAGCATTGGATGCACTACCAAGATGCTCAAGAAGGCCAGATTTTGTTTTATGAATCTGAAAAAAAGAGATGTCCATTTAATTCTAATGGTTACAGGACTAATGAAACAGCGTTTTTTATTGTTTTTTGTCTAGTCTGTTGTGCTTTTTAACATAATAGCAAATCAAAGCACATTCCAATAAAGTCATATTTGTTTTTGCTTTGATTTTAAACAAAATAATATACCCCCGGGCCCCTTAGCATATTAGTATGGTTTCTAATGCCTGTTTAACTGGAAAAAATTATGTGTTATGTTATATGTGATGATACACCACATCATCTGCACTCCCTTTTTTTGAAATCCTAGATCGTCCTACAGGTGTACAGGATCCTAACTTAACTGACCCCTCACTGCAGTGGGAGAGAAGAATGTCTAGCCACACAGATCCAAGGAGGTGCTCCCAATTCCTCTTTGTCCTTTTGCCTTTGCAGTATTCAGAAATGCAGCAAAATGGTTTGAGACAGGAAGCCAGTGAGGAAGAGATTCCAGGTGAGATGGAGGGGGAAGAAGCTCTGGAAGAGGAGGTGAAATTGGAGGAAGAGGTGGAGGCTCAGGATGAGGCTGCAGCAGAGGAGCAGGAAGCCCTGACTAAGCTCCAAGAATTGCAGAGAGTGAATCAGGAGCTCTGTGAGGAGCTGGAGAAAGTGAAAACTGCCTACGACATGGCCACAGGTACTAGAGCATGAGACCTTCCATATCAAAGTTAGATCTGCACTGAAAGGCTTCAGCTTCTATCTCCCAGACACCTTTAAAGGGCACTTCATAACAGCAGCAGCTCTTGAAATCCTTGTCTCCTGTAGCTTGCTGGGTGAAGATACCCATTGCTAGGCCATGGCAGACCCTACATGAAAACCTCTGCCAAAGACTGGGTGCTCACTGAGAGCAGGTCATGCAAAAACAGGAGCAGCACCTCATCTGCAATCTTGTGATGGGCTCAGTCTGGGCCACCAGGCTGAAAACAGACCATTGACAAGTCCTTTTGAGTCAGCTGGGCTGTTATTAAGGAAGAGGCATTGCAGTTCTGCTATGCAAAGCATAACTGGTGACACTCAGTTGAAGCATTAACCCTCCTGCCACTAAATTACATTTAGATTATGTCCCCAGCCAACTAAGTTCTTGCTTATGGAATCAACCTCTCTGTCCTCACCAGCCTCTCTTCTCACCTGCCTGAGGGCTCGGCTGGCTCAAAACTGTACTCTGACATTATAGGTGCTGTCTCTTCCTTGCAAAGACAGCTGGATTTCCAGCAATCCCAGCTGTGCAAAGTGGAGTCCGAGAAGGCAATGCTACAGAAGGAACTTAGAGAGCGAGGAGCCCAGCTCCAAGCCATGTCTGTCAAGGTACTGTCACCTAGGAAAGTTTGTTTCCCAAGGAATCAGGAAATTGGGCTTTCTGTGACTTGACATACTAGCAGGAGCCTTTTCTCTCAGTTTTCTAGCTTGCGAGAGGAACGAAAGCATGAGGAACTGATGGGAACAATAGAAAGAGAGAACTACAAACTTCGACAGGTGACCCTGACTTTGGATATAGCAGGCAACCCTGGCATTCCCTGCTGTGCTCATCTCCAGCCTGGGCCTGTGCAAATCAAACAAACAGTACCATTTGAAGAGACCCTTGTGTCCCTTTCAGTCCTTTAGTGCTGAAACTCTAACTCTACAGACCTTTGCCCTGGGCCAGTGCTCTCTCTGGATTCCTGCACTGGTGTCCCATGTCTTTTGCTCTGCATCCCTCTCTCAAGACTCAGCCCATTCACACCCTTCCAAATTTTGGGGGTTGGGGCTCCTCCTAAGGCATTATGAACTGGACATTGATTCCCATGTCAACTTAGTTTTTGTAAGAGCCACCAGTGGAAGGGATGCCAGCCTGGTTAATGCTCTGAGTTGGAATAGCAAATAAAAGGGAATGAGGGGGGAGAGCAGGCTAAAGCAGTTGCATTCCTGGGCCCCACCAAGTCTCATTATTCCATGCCCAAGCCCCCTGGGAAAGGCAAGGCAGGTGTGGCGAGCAGCACAGAGGCTCTCCGGGGCAGACTCGATCTCCACTGCACCATTCTCACCCTGTGCCGGTCTGAATTATGTCCCCTCAGGACGTGGAGGAGCAGGAATCCCGTCTGGCCAAGAACACCAGGCTGCTGGAGGAGCTGCAGGGCACGGTCAGCAGGCTCCAGGCTGAGCTTGCTGTGAGTCAGCATCATTTACAGCAGCAGCAGGGCGAGCGGCAAGAAGCCCAGAGCCATGTGGAGGCCCTGCAGCGTGCAGAGCAGCAGACCCGGGTGGCACTGGAGTGCATGCATGCCAGGGTAAAGGGTGTCTCCACACTGCACTGCAGACTCTCCCTCCCTGCAGGAGGCACTCTGATTAGTCAGGGCCCTCCTCAGGCACAGGCACCACAGCAGGCACCTGAGGCTGCTCCTTGGTCCTGTTGTCCTTTGGCAACAGAGTAAACCTGCTTTCCCTGAGGGGCTGGCAGGTCACAGCCCATTCCCTGCACTGCATTCTCAGGGCAGCCTGGTCCCTGCAGTCACATGGCCCTTGATTTTAGTTCTGGGGCCTGCAGGAGTCCTCCCCCACTGTCTCCAAGTCACACAGGGCATTGCACTGCTCCAACAAGTGCTCTCAGGAAGCCCAGTGGGTCCATACATATGTCCAGTGGTTTCTGCTCAGACTCACCAAGGGCCAGAGCCAATTAGCCATCAGGACTCTATACAATACTAGCCCAGAAGTACCTGTTGCCAGTCCAGGCCTGTGTCTGGCTCCCTGTGAAGCCCCTTGCATCTGTCCTCTTTGCTCAGAGGAGAGATTTTACAGGAACAAACGGGGTCCTCCCTTCCCTGGTGTCCTGGGTGCAGCAATGGGGGTCAGGGGATCAGAAATTCCAGTCCTTGTACAAAGCCTCCCTATGGCAGAGTTGAAAGGCTGTTACCAGCCAGTGAGTTGTCATTGAGCATGAATTTGAGGAGCCCTCAGCTTTGCTCTTCAGCCTCCACTGAAACAGCTACTCATTCTGTTTTTTTTTCATCCCAAGTTTGAAAGGTTTCGAAGCAAAATCATTCAGGCTACACACAGCACAGCTGGCAGCAAATCCCCTCAGGCTGAGATTGGGGATGATGAGGTGCTAGAAGTCCTACAGGTATACAGCTTGGGGCAGAGAAGGAAGGCTTCTGCTGGGACCCTTCCTCTGAGCACTGGGGATGGAGGGGGATAGGAGAAGCTGATTGATCCTTTCATCTAACATGGTGCTCCCTTGTACATGTACCCAATTCCCAGAGGATCATCACAGAGCGGCTGGAGTTCCACCACATGCTGAAGCAGAAAGGAGTGAAGGTCCCGTCTCTGCACAACATTGACATGGCAATGTCGTCCCTTCTCAATTCCAAGTCTAGCAGAAAGAGCCCTGTGAAATAGGCCCCATAAGCACCTGAGAGGTGGTCCGTGCCACCACATCCAGACAAGGCGGTGCTGCCACCTCAGGCTCTTTCCTGCTGCCTTGTTCTTGGTGTGTGGGGGCTGTTTTTAATTTTTCTTTTTTTACTGATACATTAAATGTCTGAACTGGACATGAAGTGCGTTTTGTCACTCAGCCCAATCCCCTGCTGCTGGATCCCATGGCTGATGCAGAGCTGGAATTGGGGATTGGGGTTACGGCTTAACTTGCTGCTAATCATTCACCCTCTCAGATTTTCCCTCTATGGAATCCCAGCCTTGCAGAGGAATGGTGAGGGGGTTCACGCCTGCTTTGGTGAACACTGACAAGCCTCCCCTCCCCTGCAAGATGCAGGCACCGCTGTGGGATCACAGTGCTTCCTTGACCCCACCAAGGAGCTCCTGCAGACTGCTGGAATCTGACAATCAGATCCAAGTCTCCTCTGAACACATCCCACCATAGTGTGATTCTCAACCCCTGCCAGACATCACTGGGCCAGATCATCCAGGCTTCAGTAATCTGTAATCCATCCTCCCTCACCTGCTTTATATAATAAACCTCTGCAGGAGGCTCTTATACGGTTGTTGCCTGGCTCTTGTCCAGTTCAGCATCCTCCAGCCCACCACAGAGCTTGGAGTCCTGCAAAAACAACTTTTCAGCCTGTCTCAAACTTGCTCCTCATTGACTTGATTGATTTGATCTAAAATGAGCCGCTTTTAAAAATAAGCATGGGGGGGGGGAGGATGTAAGGGGGTTTGACTATGACTGCAATGGTAGAAGTTGCAAGTGGGTCTCTCAGTGATAACATGAGGCTGTGGGAGGGTCCTCCAGACACCTGGGAGGATGACACCCAATGCTTTCAGTTTACCTGTGTGCACATACCAAGTACAGCAGGGACCTGAAGTCTGAAAGCCTGCCAGGTTTTAGGGCCCAATTCAGAGCCTGCCTCCATATCAGTGGATACAAGTGGGTGTAACCACAACCTTGACCTTGACTGTCTTTACTAATCGTTGCAGGTGAGCCATTACACTTGCAGTTGTGTTTGTGACAGGTCCTGGTTGGGGCTGGGCTGGCAAAACAGGCTTGCTTGATTTCCTGGGCAGTGGACACAACAGGCAGGGTGTGTTCTTGTGCAAACGTCAGTGCCAAGTTATTTTACCCTCTACTGGGAAATCCACTTGAGCGCATACTCTCTTAGCACAGGCAAGTGCCTAAGAGCCTCACAGTGCTGCAATTCTGTTCTGTTCACTGAGCCCTCGTTGTTGACTGATGATCGAACTGCCAACTGCAAGGGGCTGCAATGAGACTGATGCTTGCCTGCCAAGAACCAGGCCAAGACTAGCATAATGTTTCAGATGATTTCCCAAAGAGCCATAAGCTGGGAACAGCAGACAAGAGCCCCTATGAACAGGCAAGCCAGAGGAGCAGAAGGCTTCCCTGCTCTGCCCCGTTCACTCCTCTGACCTATTGCAACATCTAGACATGAAGGATCATGCTTCAGACAAACAGTGCTGGCTTCACAGAGGCACAATGGGACGGATTCTGATTTTTCACACAGGGCAGTAAAGGCAGAGTAACTACATTTAGCCTCCCTGGAGCAGAGGAAAAGAGCAGGAGTTGGAGCTGTCAAGGGCTGGTCCAGGAATCTCCTCGGCTGGCTGCCCGGCCCCTCCCTGGCCCTGCTCAGAGGTACTGGGCTGTGGAGAGCAGAACTGGAAAATAGGAGAGGCTGGGTCCAACGGTCTGTGCATGCAGCTGTAACACTTGCTCACCCTCCTCAGCTCCAGGCCTTGTGAATATTTTCCCTTGCAGGCACCACGTTTGTCTTTGGACTGGGTGGGGTTAAACGTCAGCCTGTGGGAATGGGCAGGTTTGCCCCAGCCAGCACAGCGCAGCGCAGAGGAGGTCAGGGCTGTGCACAGTCAGCTCACAGAAGTTGGCAACTCAGCTGGACCCCTCCTCCGTCCCTTCAAGCTCCCCACCCCCAGCTCCTCCTCTAATCTTAGCTTTACACAACAGCCCACACAGAAAAACATCGGGACTCCTTAGAACAGTCGCCCCAGGCAGAAAAAGGGACTGGCACAGAGAGATTTTCTTCTACTGAACAGCTGCAAGCGGAGCCAGGTGGGACTGAGACCCTCAGGTGAGAGCAGGCTGCAGCTTTAAGCGTGATCTCAGCCAAAAATCATTTCCCTCCACCCCATGTACAAACCCCCCCCCCCCCCCCAAAAAAAAACAAAA
>NW_005841851.1:5559585-5566721 GCF_000455745.1 Alligator sinensis
CCCCCCCAACAAAAAAACCAAAAACCAGAACAGCCCCTTTTTTTGGGAAGAGGGGGGAATCACTGGCACTCAGGTCTGTGCAGGCGCTAGGATGAGCTGGCAGAGTCCCAGGCCCAGAGGCAGACAGATCTGAAGCTGTTGGCTGAGGGCAGCCAGCGGAGGAGATGTTTCATTTTACAACTCCCCCAGGCAAAATTAGCATTGCTGCTTCCGCCAAGTAGGTGTGGGTGGCAACTGGAGCGCGTGGAGGTGTGAGGGACAGAGGGGACCTTGGGAGGCTGAGAGTGTGCCGAACACAGCAGCGGAGGCCCCCGTGCGGAGCGGCAGCTGGCTGGAACAAGGCCCCGGGCTGTGGGGCACGCCGTTCGGAAAGAGACGCCGGGTTCAAGCCAGACTGCAGGCACCGCTTCACTGGTGCAAAGCAGCCCCATTCCCAGGGAGTGCCAGGCAGCAGGGATTCCCCCCAATGGGGTTGGTACAGGGTGCTTCTCCTAGGCCAGGAGCAGGCAATTATTTTGGACAGAGAGCTGCTTGCTGAGTTTTGGCAAGCGATTGAGGGCCGCACGACAGGCAGCCCAGGGCAGATAAATATTAATTTTCTAAATTTTTTAGGGGCCCCACAGGCCGGGTAGAATGGCCTGACGAGCTGCATCCGGCCCTCGGGCCGCATTTTGCCCACCCCTGTCCTAGGTCTATGAAATCCTGGGACCTATTAGCCAACCTCTTCCTGGCCCTGGCATCTCCTGGACTGGGAAGGAGGCTCTGGTCAGGGGGAACCTAGAACTGCCTTCCTTTCACTTGTCCATGTCCTTGACTGAGCCGTTTCACTGGGCAGCATGCACTCAGGCCTTAAATACTTTGTGGAGGGGGAGCAGGCGGTGGCCAGAGCTCTCTACTCACCGTCCTTCCCTGGCACCCTGGGTATTAACCTGTCGCTTGCACTCTTGTTCCTGCTGTGCCACTTTTTGTCCCAAGCAATCCGTGGCTGTGCACATAGTGGTCTCCCTCTGGCCACTGAATGGGGCCTGCAGTTCCTGATGGGCCTGGGTCCACTTGTGGTGCAGCAAACAGGCCTGTTCTGTCCATGTCCCCACTACCTGACGGGAGCCGGGGCCCTGAAAGAAGGCTGTCTGGCAAGGAAACTCATAGCCAACTGACACCTGGCTGGGGGACCAGCTCCTTGTGGCTGTAGGCAGATAGGCAGTGACTGAGCATAGCCCACAGGCTGCTCCAGTCCCATCCCCCATAAAAACAAGACTGGGCAAGGCCCCTGTGTCCAAGCCTAGCCCAGCACTGATCCACTTCAAAGGGGCACTCCCAAGGGAGCTGCCAGCTCTGACCTCCCAAGCAGCCAG
This sequence comes from Alligator sinensis, assembly GCF_000455745.1. NCBI lineage: Eukaryota > Metazoa > Chordata > Crocodylia > Alligatoridae > Alligator > Alligator sinensis. Next base: position 5,560,941 of record NW_005841851.1, read on the forward strand.
CATTTGATATTAGCAAGCACCGCTTCCACTGCTGGCACCAGCAGGCTCATAGGTTAGGTCTTACTAAGGGGCACTGTTATGTTAGCAATGCCAAGAATGCAAAGCCCCTTATTGACACAATGTGAGCTGGGAACAGAGGGAAGTAAATGCACTTAGAGTGCAAGGAGAAAAGGCCTCCCAAGCACCATGGTCCCTCCTGGCCCACCCATGCCCATTCCTCCCTGGGCCCACAGCCATTAGCTGCATTTCCATTTTCCCCTCTCCAGTCCTCCACCAGGGCTGCCCTCCCTGCTAGGCGCCTTCCTCCAGGCACTGCTACCTCACAGGGCAGGACAGTGGAGGACAGGGGCTCCTGCCAGGGAGTTATAAGATCACTGCAAACTAGTTATCAAATAAGGTTTGTCTGGAGGATAATAATGTGCATTATCTGAGATGTGAAATATCAGGCTCTCCTGGCCCATGGTGGGGAGGGGATAGGAAATGAAGAAACAGGCTGCACTGCCAGGCCTGGGGCTGCCTTAGACATTGTGCCCTTGGTGAGAATGTCACTAGATTTCCCAAAAATCAGGCTTCACATTTCTGTAATGTGACATTCCCTTGCCAGGATCCCAATGCACATGAAAAACCTGGGTACACATATACAGCAGCACAGAAGTGCAGCCACCTTTGTGGTGTGGGGGCAGCCTCCATATAACAGCAGGAAAGGGGTGGGTTTTGATCAGGGACACAGCTCAAAGGCCTACCCTGGGCTCCAGCATTGGGCTAGCAGGGGTAAGGCGTGGTAGTGTCTGGGGCCGACTGCACACAGGTGGGTGATGTCAGTGTTTTGTCTTGTTGCCCGTGGCACCATGCTCCAAGGACCAGGTACTAACTGCATCCACACCCTTCAGCATAAATCCAGGGCAAATGCCTCTAAACCCATAGCAAAATGCTTGTCCCCCTGGTGACAAGCAGGTCCATGCCTATGCCAGAGGGCTTTAGCTTTTGCAGCTCGCTCCGACAAATCCCCACAGAGAATGGCATCAAGCTCAATTTCTGCGTCTCTGGGTAAGCAAGGGCCATGCTAGATATGCTTATACACAAGTATTAAACCTCCCAAGAATTCACCAGCAGGAAAGGAGCTGCCTGGTACCACTTACTTTCCTTTATCTGTTTTTCCTTCACATGTCAGACATCTGATCCTGCCCAGAGTTTCCTCTTAATCCTGGCTTATGTGCCTTATCAGAGCAGTGGATTCCTTCTCCTCAGAACGACTTGTTACAGAAAGGAGCTTCTGCAAAGAGCAAACAGCCACCTGCCCACTGCACTTGCTGTCTGAAACACAAAGTATTCAGAGTTGCTAAGGACACAGATCTCCTGTTCTGGCAGAGCCTAAAGACACTGAGAGGCAATGAGGAGTAGGGTGCTTCAGCACCGAGAAGATTGTCTCTGACTGGCTCTGGTCCTTTTGCTTGCATTTCCTTTTAAGCAGTGGGCCATCCCAGGGCCAGTCTGAATGCTGGCCTGCTCACCCGGCTAGGGCAGTCCACCCACCTGCCTCACCTTTGATGCATCTGAAGTTGCATCCTAGGCAGGAGGCTGCCCATTTAATTGCCCTAATGCCAAGGGCAAATACATGGCTCCGAACCTCCCCTTATAACATGTCCCATGCGTCGCAGGTGGCATACACATCCACTAATACTCCCACAGCCCCTTGGCTGGGCCACACACAGCCTCACCCAGCCCAAGCTTGGCCACAGGCATCCTCAGACCTACTTGGGCCTCATGCCCCCCGCACTGGTGCTTCTTCCCATGCCCCGCACACTGGGGCCTCAACACCTGGCTCCCTCAGTGGGCTTCTACCCTGCCCTTCACTGGGCCTAATGTCCCTTGGGACTCAGACCTTGCTCAGTGGGCCTGAGCCCTGTCTCAACCCCCATTCAATTGGCCTGAACCCCATCTCAGGCCCCACTCAATGGGCCTTGGCCTTGTGCTTTTCTGTCAGGGTGTGCTCCCCTAGCCTTTCACCTCCACAGGGTCACCCACAAGGCAGTGGGGGCTGAGGCTTTCCGGCACCCCATCCTCACCTCTCACTAGGGAGGCATTGGTATGGCATTTCCTGGAGACTGCCCTGCTACCAGCAGCCCCACCACACCATCCTTCCCAGCAGGGTGTAATTTTAGGTCATTCCCCAGGACCAGGACCCTGCTCCATCCCCCCAGGTTCCCACCCTTGACCTCCCGGTGTTCTGGGAGCAGCAGCTCCAGCTGGGTGACCTGCCCCTGCAGCAACTACTAGCTCTGCTCTTGAGGCCCAGCCTTATACCCAGGCTCCCAGCATCTCCACCAATCAGGCAGCCTCCTGCTTAACATGTGACTGCCTGATGGGGTCTGCTCCCACCTGCAGGCTGCTTACTGCTTGCTCAGACCCCTTAAAGTGGCAGGTACAACCTGTGCTCTGCCGCACTCCTCCAAAGGCTCCTGCAAGCCTTCCAAAGCTTTGCTGGGACTTGGGGGCTGGCCTTGAGATTCCAGATGATGCTGTGGGGATGGCGCTCTTCACCCTGGTCTGAAGTGGCTGGGATGAACTGCTTTGATTCCCAGTGCCCAAGATGCAGGTTGACGGGTCAATAGCTTGCAACACCCCTGCTGATCTGTACATATGGAAATGGTTGGGATAGTCGGAGTTCAGTTTTGCAGTGAGCCATTTGCTCTGGTGGGATGCATTGAGGGTTCCCTTCAAAGTCCCTTCCAACTCTGGAACAGGATCCATTTTAACGCCGGATCCAGGCAACTCATTTGGTTGGCTCACTAGTTTATGCCTTTATTACGCAACAGTCAGGACAACTACTGATCTGGAGTCATTATGAGGGCCTAGAGCCCATTTTTGTCACTCCTAGAATTAAATAACTGATAGTAATGGGCACTTTCCTCTTGTATAAACAAGGGGCACGGGGAAGGTAAGAGGTGGTCTTGTTAAGTTTTCCTACTGTCAAGGCATCAGCTGTGACTGGTGTCTGCCTCTGCTTCCCTCTTAGACTTATTTCCACCACACCTTTCCTTGGGAGGATGCAGCCTCAAGACACAGGCGTTCAGTACAGGCGGTGGAACAACAACAGTCGTGATGAAGTCAGTGTGAACGTGTCCACTGCTGAGGCATCAGGATGTAGGAGGTGAGAACACCTGTAGCTCTGCTGTCTGACAGGCGTAGACTCACCGCACATACCGAACTTGTTCTGTATAAGCCCTAGTGTTTTCTTGCAGATGCCCCCTGTCCCCACCAGAGAGTGGGGGGCAGAAAAATGCTGCCGTGAATTGAAATTGCGGCATGACTTGGGGTGGGACGTACATGAATTGCTCAGACTGCAGTTGGACCTGCCATTGGGGATAGTGCTTCTATGTGAATGACAAGGGACTTGGGTGGTCAGCAAGGATGGGTGGGCAGGGCCTTGGTTTTCTGTTTTATCTTCAGGTGCCTTGCACTTTTCCTCCCTTTGGTAAGGACGCCCTGTTTCTCTCCCCAGGGTTTACAATAAGCTGTGCACAGGGAAAGTCGGCATCGCAGTTAAAGTGATCGGAGGAAACATCCTCTTCTGGATTGTTTTCATCATTGGCTACGTGACAGGTTACTATGTGCACAAGTGCAAGTAGAGCAGAACGCAGCCTGCAGAACCCCAGGCCTGGATCCCCCTGTGGCCTAATCCAAAATATCTCATTGCCACTCCCCAGCGCCCCACTTGCAAACATGCCTGGACGGAGCAGGAGCCTTCACCACATGTCCACACAAAGGTGAACTGTCACCAACAACTCCGGCTTTTTTCTGGCCTCTGCCCCATCTCCTGGCCCACACGCAGCCAAGTGCCACCATCCCTGTGGAGCGTAAGGATGGGGCTGGGCCACCAGCCACCTGGTAATGTGCCTGATTTCAGACTGTGAACTAAGGAGCCATCAGAGGTCCCTTGTCCCTCATGGGGGCTATCCCCAGCACATGCTTTCATCTCACAGTGGCTGCTCCAGGGCAGTGGTGCTGCTCCCTTGCTAGGCTTGAGGTCTCTTCCCAGTCCCCTGTTTGAGCCCACCCCTTACTCAGAGGCTCTGCTGGGGGGGCGAGTGCACTGGCTGGAGCTGGGGGATGCTGATCCTGTCCCTGAAACTTCCTTAAGTCCCATCAGCCCCCGTGGCCATAAAGCCTCCAGGCTGCTGCATATACCCCTGGAGGGCTGGGCTCATTAGGAGACAGTGGGATGGGAGCCTTAATTGTATTTGAATTGACACTCCACTGAATTTCCCTGCAAAGGAATTTACTGCTTTTTCCAGTCAGGGTTGTGGACACTGCTGCCTTTTCCCTCAGAAAGCTCTGCTGTGGCCCAGGGCTCAGACACAGCCAGCAATGCAAAGCTCTGTATTTCTTCCCCCTGCGACACAATCCAATCATTGTAAGAAATAAAAGCAGGTTGAAAGTTACCTGGCTCCCCCTGTCTGCGGTCAGGCTGGAATGCATGTACACCCCACGGAGAGGCTCATACTGGGGAGATCAGGGAAGCAGCCCACAGGTCTTACAGTGCTCTCCTGTCACTGCAAGTAGAGGAGGAAACTTTCTGCCTCTGACAAGTGTGTAGTGTCCCAAGCAGCATTCAGTTCCCAACACAGACCCACACCAGGCAGAGACTTGATCATGCTCCAGTGAGTCCCCATCAATGGTTCCACTGTCTGCTGGCTCAGTTAGGTCTGTTGAGGTCACACCTCTTCACACCCCAATTAGCATCTCTCAGCAGAAGCACCAACCCCCACCCCAGCATACCTGTGTTTGCAAAGGTTCAGATTACTTTGCTTGCCGGCGGTGGTTTTGCTACCCAAGTAGAAAACCCAGCTTGCTGGAGCAGCCACCTTCGTTAGGAACACGTTTTCATGTCAGCATCTGGTATTCCTGGCCCTAAAGTGCCCCTGCTGTTAATGGAGCCTTACAAATGCTTCTGGTACAAGCAGCTCACCCCTGCTCTGATACCAGCAGCTCACCCCTTTTACCCTGCCAGTCAAGCAGCTGTTACAGGCTGACCCCAGGTGCTTGAGGCCCCGTTAACAGATTTTAACGCTTTTCCCCCCCGACTACCGGGAGACTGAGCCTGGGTGCACATGTAAGGGAGAGCTTAGCATTGGTGTCTTAGGTGCTGTGGCCCTCCCTCCCCGTTTTTTCCTTCTTGTTCCAGGCTGTCACATTTACAACCAAACTTTTGTTTCCTTGACGTTTATTCCATTGGCATCCACATCATCCCTCCCCTTCCCCAGCCCCCCCTCAACAAATGTTGCCTTTTCTAAGATCCCCTTTGATCTCCCAGAAAAACTCGCCTCTCTGTGATGCAACAGAGCCCGGGCAAACAATGAAGCCTTTTTAACCAGCTGCTTTCAAGGGTGGGGATTCAAAGTTAAGCCCAGATCTGGGCCACAGAGGACTGCCTGGCAGAGACAGCATTTTTTTGAAATCTTGTTAGCAGCGCAGGATGTCCGTGTGTGAAAGACAGGGCAACCGTTAAGTGGAGTTGGCTAAACGGAGCCAGGGAACCATCAAGTACATCAACACAGGGCTTCTCATCAGCTCTTAAGTCATTGCTTTGTTGAAGAACCCAAGCAATCCCAAAAAACCCAATGCTGGGATTCCAGGGCAATGAAAACTGGCCATGAGGAGTGCAAAGGCTCTGGTCGCTGCATTGATGCACCCATTTAGGGCCTACACCCATTGCCCGGACCTCCAAATGGTACCTTGAAGCAGCTCTCCTATCAGCTCCCCACAGGCCTGACCCCCTCA
>NW_005841851.1:5566752-5575138 GCF_000455745.1 Alligator sinensis
CCCAGCAGGGCCCTTAGGGACACTGCAGGCTAGAGGGCTCAGAGTGAGCTCTTAGGGGTCACTTTTTAGTTAGGGATTGCCAAGCAGTTGACAAAGGGGGACCCTTGGGCTAGATGAGGGCAGGGAACTCACGTCTTAGCTTCAGAATGCCGACATTCACCTACAGTATAGTACACATCTTGGGAAAAGTTACAAACAGCTGACACTTTCTAGGGTACCATTACAGCCTCCATGGTCTCCAGAAGAACTCCGCCAGGAGCAAGATACTGCTGTTTACGCGGACCTTATTGTGGATGGGATACCCATATCTGCTTCACTACAAACGAGAATTCAGGAAGCTCAAGAAGCTGATCCCTCTTGCCAAAAGATAAAGAAAATACTGCTTGGAAGGCTGGCCTCAACTAAGATTCAAGGACAGTGAACTGGCAAAGTACCTACAAGAGAGACCCAATCTTCATGTTGTCAGCAATTTAGTTATGTTCAACAACAGAGTACTGATACCTTCAACACTATGTCAGGAAATCCTAGAGAAGATTCATGATGCTCACCAGGGCATTATCAAATGTCAAACCAGGGCTCACCAGACAGTTTGGTGGCCCTCCATCATACAGAACTGGGTGGTCAGTTGTAAGGTTTGAGCTCAACACCAACCAGTCCACATGGAGCCATGCCTTATAAGTGATCATCCGTGGCAGATGTTGGGAGGCAATTTATTTGCCTGGAAGGGTTGTTTACCTCGTTGCTATTATTATTCCCATTACTTGGAGATGGTACAATTACAGAGCACCACAACAGAGAGTTATAATGGCAATGGAGAGTATATATGCACGCCATGGCATACCCTCTGTTTTAAGAACTGATAATGGCCCACAATTTTCTGGACCTGTGTTTAAGCAGTTTGCAACCCAGTATGACTTTCAGCATGTCACCAGCAGTCCACATTTCCCCCGTAGTAATGGAGAAGCAGAATGTGTGGTGCGGACCGTGAAGAATTTGGTCCAGAAGAATGAAGAGCTCTAGAAGGCACTCTTGATCTACCACTGAACGCCACTGGAGCATCGGTGGAGTTTGGCTGCGTTGCTTATGAGTTATCGACTCCGTACAACCCTACCAAGCAAGATAAATGAAGTCATTTCCAAAACTTGTCAATCCACAGGAATTTAATGAGCGAGACAAGCAGATAAAGGACCATCAGAGACGGAACTATAACACCAGGCATGCTTCAAGACATGTATCTCTCTTTCCCCACAGCAGGAAGTTTGGATCCCAGCTCCACGGGTCCAAGGCACCATCCAGGCTAGGGCAGATACCCCTCATTTATATTGGGTGGAGACATCTAGTGGTCTTCTCTGTAGGAATCAAGAACATCTCCATCATATCCCACCTGTTTATCATACTAGGTCTGGGCGTGCCTCAGTTCCACCGAAGAGACTAGACCTGGTGAATTAGTCTGGTCTAAACAAATAGACTTACCAATGTTTCTGCTTTGCTTAGGTTACTTTTGTACCTAAGTGTGTATCAAGTTTTCCTCTGAGAAAGGGGGATTTAGTAGTAAGGTTTAACTCCCTTACTAAAGAGTGATGTCATTCACAGGAAGAGGTCAGTAGACCATTTTGGGTTCAGGAATTAGTTGTTACAATAAAGGCTTAATGAGAACAAGGAGTCTCTCTGCTTCTTCCCAAGATCCAGAATAACACACTAACCTAGTCTCATCTGCCTTGGATTATGCAGTGCCCTGTTAGCTGCCTCTGCCTTGTGTCTGGTTCCTGGTGGATGCCTGAGGCAGCAACAATGTCCCCTCTTCTCTGGCTGGTGGTTGCCTTTTAAACCATTGATCAAAAGTGCTGGGCTGAAGCCTGGCATCCTCCGCCCACAGAACTGCACAGCATAGCCCAGGCAGTGCCACTGCCAGCCTCCTCATGCTGCTCTGCAGCCGCAAGCCCCACCATGTCCTGCAGAGACCAAGTTTTGGTATCAGAATTAGGTGCAAGACACAGGAGGTGACGGTGCCTCTCTACTTGGCACTGGTTAGGTCTCATCTGGAGTGGTGTGCGCAATTCTGGGTTCCACATTTAAAAAAGGATGTGGAGAAGTTAGAGAGGGTCAAGATGCAGGCAACAAAGATGACCAAGGGTTTGGAAGGAAAGCCATACAAGGAAAAGCTGAAGAAGCCAGGCATGTTCAGCTTGTGGAAAAAAAAATGCTTAAGAGGGGACATGATACTTGAAGGGCTGCCATAAAGAGGGTAAACACCTTTTCTCTCTTGCTGCAGAGAGGAGGATGCCAACCAATGGCTTGAAGTTGCAGCAAAGTAAGTTTAGATTGGATATTTGGAAAAATTTCTTACTGCTAGAAGAGTGAGGCAGTGGAAGAGACTGCCTAGGGAAGTTGTGGCTCTCCATCACCGGAGATGTCCAAGAAGAGGTGGGACAGCCACTGGTCGGGGATGATCTAGGCATTGCTGTGCCTATGTTCTACCATGGGTATTTCCCATGCTTCGGGGCTTTGCTGGTTGTTCCCCCCTTCTCTACCTCCTGTTTTCCTGCTACGTGCCAGAGTGTTTTTAAGCTTCCCTCAGAGGCATTGGGTGTTAGCTACAGCCAAGGCTCAGGATTTCAACTGGGGTGTGCTGATTCTCATGCTAGGAGCAGAGCTGGAGGTTCCTGGCTAGAGGGCCTTGCCCCTCCACTCAGGGTCAGACTGATCACCATATTTGGGGTCAGGAAGGAATTTTGCCCCATGATCAGATTAGCATGGACAGTGGGGATTTTTGCCTTCCTCTAGCGGGGGGCATGGCCCTTTGCCTGGGACCTTTTGAGCATATATTGACAATATTTTATAGAAGCAGGACATTGGCTGTTGTGGTTCCCCTATTTTACCTGTGGCAAGTTAGCATGTTAGGTCTATGTTGTGGCAGAGTTGAGGACAGTCTTATGCAGAGTTTAGATTATGGATGTATAGGAGGGTTGGGATGATCCTGCCTCAGGCAGAAGGTTGGACTAGATGACCTCTGAGGTCCCTTCCAGACCTACTTCTCTATGACTGACACCCACTCCCCTCCCCAAACACCGCTGACTAGCTGCAATGGTGGCTTTGAGATAGTCCAGATCCCACCCATTTCCTCCCACACAGGCTACCACCTGACAGCAATGTCTGGCTGCCCTCACCCAGCCCGAGATGTACATCACACAATTGAGTTACTGGGAGAGGAGTGGTAGCACTTTAAAGCACACAAATCCTCCCTGCATGCAAGATCACCCTTAGCAGGGCAGGTGCAAGGCTGACAAAATGAGCCAGTTTGTAATTAGCTCTGCAGCCTCTCCTCCCGGTTCTTTCAAGCTCAGGAACGTGTAGTGATAAGAGCACCTCATGACCAGTGGATGTGATCCCGATGTGCTGTTATGCTGTTGCTCTGGCTGGTGTCACATCTGCTGGCATGGCATGAGGCAATCAGCAGAGGAGGGGACATTACCTCCCAAGCCTCCGACGTTGCCTTTAACTACTGCTTTTCCAGGGAAGCACTTAGTGGGTCTAAAGGTCTGTTGCATATTTATTCTTTTCCCCAAGTATTATTGCAGAGCCTTCCCCAGGAACAAGGGTTACCACACTCCAGAGCCCTGCTATTTATGGCATGGGCCAGAAGTCTATCAGGAAGGGGCTGGCCTAGATGCTGGCTGATACCCTCCGCATATTTCCACTGCACAGCTGAAAACCCAGGCTGTGCTTCACTTGTTTTGCAAGGACTCTTATCAGCCTGGTACACTTGGTCCAGAACAATTGCCCACACCTTTGAAAGGCTCTCTCCTACATTTCAAATTTCTATGTAAACAAGCAAAGCAAAAGTCCCATTAGGACTTTAGGAATGCCATTAGGAAACTGATGCTGTTAATAAAATTGGTTGCTGTTGTGATAAGACACACCAGTTCTTGCTAAGGTCAAGAACCCTGTTTTCCACTTGTAACAGATACTTGCATTCAGATAAGTATTTCTAAGGCACCAGGTAAGATAGTACCTTGATGCTTGTAGAATATTTTCCCATCCGCAGGACCTCCTTATTCTGAGCCATGGGTAGTGCATTTCATTAGATAAACTAATCTGGGATTTTTGCTATGCTACAAAGGAAAAGGCATCTCCCTTAAGGACAGTGAAAGGATCTATTTTCAGACAGCTGTAGGCGCTTTACTGCCTTTAACACATGACATTTCCACAGGGGTTTCAAAAAGTCATGCTGACTTGGAAATAATAAAAAAAAACAAACCCGATCACCGCTTAGTGCTCTGAATGAAGCAGCAGCATCCCCCGGGCAGAAAGCCAGCCCAGAATCAAAGCTGCAGAGTCCTCTCTGCCTTCCAGAGCCCACTGGCACATCCAGTACCTCTTGCTAAGTTCAAAAAAGGCATGGAATCGCATGATGCAGCCTCCCGGCAGGGAAGCATTAGCCAGGTGTGATACAGACCAGGTTCTTCTATAACAAATACAGCAATTCCAACCCTGGGTTAGATTCTCCCCCGCTGCTGGTGGAAGCAGCTCCATAGAAGCGACTCCATGACCCCAGCTATGCTAATTTGCACCACAATGAAGATGCAGCCCATTGTGTGCATACTTTGCATCCTCTGAGGAGACCCTGAACAACAGGTGGTTCCAGAACCAATGCGACCGATTCTGCCTCTGATCCCTTTTGCAAATTGTATCCATGGCCCCAAATGAAAGCTGGGGAGGAAGCACCAACTCTCACTTTGGTATAGAAGTTATTTGTACCTGGGAGGGAGATGGCAAGGTTAGTGCCCGCTACAGCAGGGTAGCTCACTCCTCCACAGCCTTGTTGACACTGAGGAGCTCAAGGGACCCAACCCCATGTAGGTGCCACCACCCCAGCCTGGAATCACTATGAGACTACCTGAGCTGCAGTATGCAGCTCTGGGGCCTGGCAGAGGCTGCGTTCCTGGCAAGGCCATACACTTCTACCCTGTGGGCAGGCTTAGGCCCAGGGGGGCACAAGATGGAGGGCAAGGCCACCACTAGCTGTGAAGACTCAGGATGGCCTGCAAGGACCATGACAGGATGTAGCACTGGGTGTTGGGCAGCTCCACTCCACCTCTGGGTTTAAGCCCCCAAAGTCCCTAGCTGCAGCACCTGCCCTCCCACACAAACATTGTGTCCCTGCTAGGGTGGCCCACAGCACTAGGAGCTGCAGGTGCTCCCCCAGGTCTGGTGCTGACTGGCCAGGGCCAAGGGGTGGCAAGGTAGGGGCACAGAGGTGGCTCAGCAACTCCACAAACCCCTCTGCATTCTGCCAAGGCCCTTCATGCATCCTGCAAGCTTATAGGACTCCAAGCTTTGAGAAACCCAAGTGACTGGTGGCACCTGGGAAAGGACTGCCTTCCAAAAGCCTTTTGTCCTGAAAAGGGCCAGCCTTTCTGGCCCTCTGGCATCTTGGCACCTGCTGCAGGCCAGACAGCAGTGAGAGCCAGCTGGAACAGGAGCCAAGAGCATGCTCTCTGACAGCCTGGTTGCAGAAGGAAAAAAAAACAAAGCAGTGGGGTAATCCCAACCCACAGGCACTAGCGGTTAGGGAGGGAGAAAAGGACCCACAGGACTGCACAAGCAGGGTAGGTCAGAGAGAGAGAGTTTTCTGAGCATATAATGAAAATATAAGATCCCCCCTCTTTCCACTGACTCATGCCTAGCACTGGCACCCAAAACAGGAGAAGATCTGCTAGACTGATCTCAGTACTATGCAGAAAGAAATCTAGGTAAGATAATTTCAAGGGGAGAGGTTCACTGTTGGAGGGCATCACTTCCAGACACCAGGTGAACAGGTGCAAGTTGGGCAGATTATGTGACTTGTAAACACAGCACAGAAGAAAAAACAACACTGACAGTAAGTTGCAGGTGCCATCACTTTAGTTTTTTTCCATCCATTCTGCAGACCTTAAACACAGAACACAGCCAGCAGTTCAATAAAAGGCAGCTCATTTCTGATAAAAATTAATCATCTTGCAACTCATCCTTCACTATGGAGCTATTATCTTTCGTGCACTTCGAGCTGAGTTGTAACGTCTCTCGCACACAGACTGCAAATGTTGTAGTTGGCTGGTTTCATTCAAGTTAGCCATCTGAGTTTAAAGGAACTGTTAAAAATATCACCCAATTTTCCTATGTCCATGAAGGGCGATGCAGCGAATTCCAGTTGGGTTCACCCCTGGGAAGCGGCTCCTTACTCTAGCAACCTGAGGGAGAGTTCACGTGATGCACCAGCCCTGAACCAGCCAACTGCACAAGTGAACTTCAGCTGGTTTCAGCAAAGACCTCAGATACAGCATGCAGTCTCCTTGGCCAGGCCACATAATGGGCATGGGAAGGGTTACTTGTGACTGACATTTCCATGAGCAGATTGCAGCTCTAAGCTGCACCAGGACAGTAGCAAATGTCTGTTAATTTGACTTTAGGATGCCTTAGTGAGCAATAGAAGCAGAATCAAGTATGTACCATTGCTGGAAAATCTTATCATGTTATGTTTTTTTTGGCCACAATTAGATTGGAGAGGGGTTTCTTTAATAACAAATAAATTAAAGAGCCTGTGGTGTTTCAGGTTTAGACTAAACACAAAAAGAAACTAAGATTGATATTAGTATGATTAACATTAGCCTTAACTTTATAATGATCTATTAGATAGCAGAATTTCAGTTTTTACCTCCTGTTTTTAGTAATGGACTATGCAGTCCATCTTAGCTGACTGAAGTTGTAAAATAGTTTACCACTGGAAAACTTATTGGGAGAAAATAACAAAATAGGTCCAGAGAGGAAGTCCACTGGCTGTGACACCAATTCCTATACTGGTATTTTACCTCACAGTTCCTTGGGGACAGGGCAATGAATTTCTACCAAGGTTATCCAGAGTATATATATTAGAGCTTAATTGGATAAGAATTCTGTAATATAGAAACACTTTGCTCCCAAGTTAAGCATTTAAGAGACATTTGCATCTTTAACCAATTATAACACTGGGACTTTTTTTATTATTAAGGCAGGAAAAAAGGCAGCATTCCTTGCCATTGTATGATCAAACTGAAGGATTTACGCATCCCTGAAGCAGGGCATGTTGCATCTTTTCTTTAAAAATGAAAATAAAGAAAAAAGGGTGCAATATAAATTATCATACACAAATGATATCTTTAGAATATGTTCAAAACCCCAAATGTTTTACAGGTAGTAGCTTGATGGCTGTTAACGGATTACAGTTAAAAGAGAGGAGGCCATAGTAAGGTCAGTTTTGGAAGGATAAAGTACTTTTAAGTTTCCATCTATGTCCACAACCCGAACCTGTTCCACTATTAATGGAGTGTTCTCATGATGTACCGTCTGGCTGGGATTGAAATTTGGAGGTCCAGAAATCACATCAGATTCATCGTCGGAGACTGATACTTCTTCCTTATTTTCCAAAGTGAATTTGTTGAGTTCTGCCATTTTCTGGTATAGGAATAAAAGAAATTAAAGATGTCAATGTTCAATGTGAATGCAGATGGCTTACCACTTGCTTAAGGAACCTAAATTATTTCCAAGCAGCAGACCATCAAAAGACTGATGCTGACATGTTTTTTGTAAGAGGGTTTTCATTACAGTAAATCATTCATGCAGTCTCATAAACGTGTACAGAAGACTGCTCTGCAGATCACTTTATTCTGTTTGCATTCCTTCCTGTTACCTTCCTGCTACTCCTGTTCCCAAATCTTGCACAAGCAGGTTTTCAAGTCAGGCTCTGTGTCCTAGCACTTTGGATTTTAAATAAAGACGGCCTGCTCCAGTATCACTCTTAACAACTCTGCTTTCATCATATTTCAAGCTGTCTCTAATACTGCTGTGTATTGACTGTGTGTGTCAATTAACTTGGACTTTAGAACATGTTAATGAGAGTTACTATTGACAAAAACTAACAAAGCTCAGATTTTTATACTACAGAAAGTATAGAGCAGGATGTTAACTTCTATTTGCAAATTTGCCATTTTCAGTAGAATGTACTAAATTTTACTACATTAATTAAAAAAGACACCCATCAGAGTAAGGCACATGTGAAAAGTGGTTTCATGAAGCCAGCCTAGCTCCTCCTGCAGATTTGTCTATCACTATAAATCCACTTGCATATTTGGAACACCTTAGCCTGATTTGCTGAAAAGACTTAGAAATGTGAGTATAAAGCTCTTGCCACACTAAGTTGCTGAAAAGAGATGCAAGACACATTATGCTTGATTTTGGTCACTTATTAACTGAAGATGCCTCGAAGCTGAACTGTTAAAACCTCCACAGAAGAATGAGTCCAGTAATAAGACTATGCTACAAATCACTGGCTTGGGGATTTTAATTATTGTAACGTCGACATGCCCATCTC
>NW_005841851.1:5575169-5576310 GCF_000455745.1 Alligator sinensis
AGACTGAAATCTACTGGTGCTTTCTGAATAAGCAAATTAAAGTCTCCTCAGATTAACACAGAGCCAAAGACAACCTGGTAAATAAGAGAAGACAAAATTACGTTCCATGTCCCTCCAGTATAAGTCAGAAACTCCAATCTCATTAAGAAATGTCCACACAAAGGGGAGGTGGAGTCAGGTTCTTGAGTTACTTACTAGGATAAGCATATCCATGATGTCTTTGCAGATCTGTAGGCTGACACCGCTCGTCACCTCCAGAAAGAGTTCACTTGTGCTTTTCTTGATCTGAAGAATATTCCACATTCAGAAAAGGAAAACAAATTGCAGTGCACTGCTGTATGAAACCATGGAATTAAAAAAACGTAATTCCAAAAAATTTTGCAAATATCATATTTCAGCTAGTATTCTGGGAAGAACACCCAGATCCAAGTGACCAGCTACATGTTAAACCCCCCTAACTTTATAAGAAAGTTCTGTATGTACACATTTCATTCACTAGGCATTTAAAAAAACAGCTGTATTCCATTGTCCCACTAGGGGGAATGCCATACTGGATCTGGTATTGGCAACGGGGGATGACATGGTTGGGGACCTACAGATCGGTAGCCATCTGGGGGACAGTGATCACCTAATAATAGAATTCACCATAAGACGTCGAGTGGGTAAGGTAACTAGTAGGGTGAAAGTGCTAGACTTTAGGAAAGCTGATTTCAATGAACTCAGGCGATTAGTCAAGGACGCACTGCAGAGTAGGAGTTTTGAAGTGATGGGAGCCCAAGAAGGGTGGCTGTGCCTTAAAGGAAATGATCCTTCGGGCACAAAGCAAGACGATCCCCGAGCGAGGCAAAAGGGGGAAAGGGGCCAGGAGGCTCCCCTGGCTGACCAGAGAAATCCAGGGCAGCCTAAGGGACAAAAGGGGAGCGCATAAAAAGTGGAAACAGGGAGAGATCACCAAAGACGAATATACCTCCCCTGCTCGTGCTTGTAGGGAGGCAGTTAGACGGGCCAAAGCTGCCATGGAGCTGAGGATGGCAACCCAAGTAAAAGACAACAAGAAATTGTTTTTTAGATATATAGGGAGTAAAAGGAAGGCCCAGGCAGGAATAGGACCCCTGCTAAATGGGCAGAAACAACTGGTGAC
>NW_005841851.1:5577802-5580647 GCF_000455745.1 Alligator sinensis
CTTTCCTGCTTATGCAGGGGGTCGGACTCGATGATCTATTGAGGTCCCTTCCGACCCTAACATCTATGAATCTATAGGACAAGGTATTTTCCCTTTCAACAGCTCACTACAGAAATTTAGCATTATAAATACATAGTTATGACTTCAGGGGTGTAGGTTGTAGCCGTGTTGGTCTAAGGACACAGGCAGACAAGGTTCTTTGGGTGAATCGGATATCTTTTATTAGACCAACTTAATAATTGTTTTTCAACTATTTAAGTTGGTCTAATAAAAGATACCTGATTCACCCAAAGAACCGTGTCTAGTCATGACTTCTAAATTTTACTTTTAATCCAATGATTTTAGCATAGAGGATGCAGATGCAGGCCTTAAACATTGCTATGTTGAACTCAAGGGGCTTGCATGTTTGCATATTGTTTTCTTGGGTTCTTGTTCCTTTCCTGATGAGGAACAAAATCAGGTGTAGTTTTGAGGCACTGCCTGTTTCCCTTATTACTAAGACTCAAATGTAGGTGGGTTAAATCTCTCATACTTTTGTTTTATCGCTGTTAGTGATCGGTGGGAAGGAAATCACGGCACCTTCGGCATCTACAAGGCAGGGATAGTTCTCATTCCCATCCAGTAACTGTAGGTACCTATCAACAAAAAAAGGGCAAATTTGAGATGCAGCATGAAGAACAGACATGATGAAGTAACTTATTTCAAATGTGACAGAAAGCAAAGATAAAGCAAGCAGGGTACCATATATACCAACAGAATTATTGCCCTGCACTGGCTGCAAGTAAGGGAGGCATGAACCAAGCCCAAGTAACACTTCAAAGTGTAACATTCATATTACCAAAGTGAGCAAATAAGCTCTTAATGTTTTCAGAATTCTCAAAACACAGCAGCACTTATGCTCTCATTTTATGGCATCCTAGGTCAGCTACTTGATATTTTATCTTCAATCCTTCCTCCACTGCTTATGTAACTGTACACAACCCTACACTTGTGCACCTAGAAGTTTCCCTAAGGCTTACACTATAGTGGTCCCATGAGGACATCCTAATATGCACAAGAGGAAGCCCAGCATGACATTTTCCTTTACAGTAGAGATACAGTCCCATAAAAGTTGAAAAGTCCCTTCCAAGTTCCTCCATTTACAGAACTTGGGACATAACACACATGCTGGCTAAGTTGTATTTCTATTGGGCTTCCCCCCTCTATTCACTTGCCCAAAGTCATTCCTTGCCTCTAAAAACTATGCATGTTCTTCTAACCACTGTCCAATTACCACATTTACGCAAATCCAAGATGACTCTGAATTTCAGACAACCCCCCGAATAATTAGATTCTACACATGGAAAATGTAAAAATTTGTTATAATTTTCCACATATAGAATCCAGTCACTGGGGGGGTGGTCATCTTAAATTCATCCTTCCCACTATTGCGATAGGTAAAGCAGGGGCAGGGGAAGCAAGCAGCCTGCTGTTAGGTTAGCTTGTCACATTTAGCTGTAGCTGCACCTGGTTGAGTGGTGAATTATAGTATCATTTGAACTTTTCTTTTATATTCAGCCTTATTTAACCATTGCTTAAGTTTTTGTACAGCCTTATTATTGGAATTTTTCTTTTGCATTTTGTATCTGCACTGTCAGCTACAGCCTTGAGCTTGCTTTCACAGGAAGCTTTTGTTCTAGCGCTATCAACAGGGATCCTGGTTTTCTCTGTTTAAAAAAATCACAATTCTCTGAAAAAAAAAAAAAATCACAAATCTTCTCATTAAAACCCCCCAAATCAGCATTTTTTCATGATTAGCATGAAATGCCACTATTTATATAGGTATCAGTTAAACATGTTTTATTGACATATTTACAACTTTAAAGCAATTTGGGAGCCTACCAGTACCTCAGTCACTATAATAAAATAACTTCTAAATACCTATACATTTTGGGGGGTTTTCCATGAAAAAAATCAGAGCTCCCTCTTCCCCTTTCGCTCACCAGGACATGGGTCCAGCTCCAGCTGCCCCCCCTCACTGCTTTGTGAAGCAGAGCAGCCCTGATATGCCAGTGCCCCTCACCCCCGCCAGGCCCTCTCTGCTGGTGCCTCTCACTCCCTACCCACAGCCCCCCATCCCTGCTGAAGGGGCCCCCAGCTGCCAGGGCTATGGGGCCAGGGCCACAGCCCTCTGACCCCTGCATCAGCACTTGAGCCCCAGTTGCCACATGTGGGAGGCAATGATGGCTGCTGCGGGGGAGCCGAGTGTGGAGTCCTGCACCCCCTCCCCCACAGGCAGCACAGCCTGAGCAGAGCCCATTGTTGGTGGGGGGAGAGCGCAGGGGCAGGCTGCTCGCTTCCAGCTCGGGCTCCCCGCCCTGTTGCCCACCCCCTGGGACCTCTGCGGCCCAGTAGGCAGGACCTGGCATGGCAGGGCAGAGTGGGGTGGGGAAGCTCGATGCTGTCACCATGAGCCTCGTGCCGCCATGGCAGAGGGTCCTCTGCTTGCCCAGCAGCAGCGGGGGTGGCAACGTAGAGTTCTGCCCCTTGTTGCTGCCGGGGGTGCTTTGCCATGGCACCGTGGGGCTCAGCAGCGGCATCAAGCTTCCCCATCCCACTCTGACCATCTGTGCCAAGTCCTGCCTGCTGGCCCTGGGGAAAGGACAGCAGGGTGGGGAGCTGAGTCTACAGCATGTCGCCCACACCCACTCCCACCCCGTGCACAAGTCTGGGGGGCATGTGCCCCCCATGCCCCTCCATGGGAGTGCAGTTAGTGGCAGGGAACCAGCCAACCTTCACCCCCCTGGAATGAACCGCCTGGGCCCTGCCCCACTCATTCCACCCCCGCCCCCCATGCCCCTCCCAG
>NW_005841851.1:5580657-5588656 GCF_000455745.1 Alligator sinensis
GGTGAGCATGTGCAAGTGTACTTGCACACGGCACCCCCTGCCTGACTGTCCTCTTCCCACTCCCCCCAGCCCCTTGCAGGCTGGAACTGATTGAGCTGATTGGTGTGTTGTATATTTTAGGTTCATTCTGGGTTGATTATGCTTTAGTGATCCTTTAGCACCACAGGTGTGGTAACACTGCCTCCTCACACCTGGCCTCCTGGCATCTGCCCCCCTTTCCCAGTGTCTGCTCCCTTGCACCACTTGCCAGCCCCTGCACAATTTAGCCCCAGTGGTAGATCTAGCTCCAGCCCAAGCCCCCACAGTATAGAACTGCCAGCCCCCTGCCTGGCCAGGCAGAAGCAACTGCAATGGCAAGAGCTCCAGCGCCAGGATTAAAGCCAGAACTGGGTCTGGAGCCACTGCTACTTTCTGGCTGCACTGAGGCTATAGCCAGCATGTGCTCTGGGCCAGGGCCAGAGCAGGACCAGAGCGGCAAATAGGGGGGCAGGGAGAGGGCAGCAGACGTGGCATTGGGTAGGACAGCAGCTGCAGCTCTGACTCTGAGCTTGGGTCAGGGCTGGAGCTGGAGGTACAGAAGCTACCTGATTGCTCCTCCCTTCCCCCCACTCAAAAACCAAGATGAGGGGCTATTTTCCCCATCTTGAATGGGGAAAAAAACATCATCTTGGATTCAGGTAAATATGGTAACTCTTGATTTAGGTGGAGTTAAAGTTGTCACTCAGCTACCACATTTCACTCAGTATTGCTGTTTGATACCTTCTTGTCACTATTCCTCTTGTACTGAGGCTCTCAAGTGCTCATGTGGGGCTCATCTTAGCCTTGTTACCATCAGATACTGCATTTCATAACTTAAAAGCGCATATACAATGTTCTTTGCAATGATGTTACTTTTTTTTTGTAGTTTTAAATTTGCCAAAATGCACCTGATACACAAGGGGAATAAAAGAGGGAGGTGGAACAGTACACTGACTTGTGCAATCCAGAGATGTTTTGACGCTTCTTTTGTTTTCTCTGTTCCTCAGCTTCTAACTGCAACTGTCGGACAAGATCCTTTGCCTTGATCTCCTTCCGACCCAGTGGGATTATCTACATGATGAAGAGAAAGTACGTAAGTATGGGCTAAAAGTCTACTTTGTCAGGACTATTTGAACTAATTTATAAGAGGCAGAGGGGGAAAAAAATGAAATTATAGCTTCATGTTTAATTAAAAATTTCTTCCGACCAATTTCAAACACATTCCTTGGAACTAGACAAGAGTGGATCTTGTGAAACATCCAAGCATATTTTATTCTCCTGAAAAAACATTCCCACTGCTCTAGCATGCTTATAGACTGCCTTCCAGGATTCTTGTTTGTGCTGCCACACCACAGGGTCATTCATATTAATTATGGCATGTACTTTATGTTGTGTGTATCTTGGAATTGTTTAAACAAGGGACACAGTTAGGAATAAAGTGTGTGGCCAAGACTGTTCTCTCTGAGCCATGGTATTGCCTAAGGACTTTTCTATTGCCTCAGACTATTTAAGAAAGAGGCAAGTGTAGAAGTCTTCTTGTACCTTTGCTGAAGCTGATGTATGAAAAAAATTCCTTGTTAGTTGGAAATGGAATTCAGTCCGGCACTATCAGAGACTGAAAAAAGCCTTATTAAACTCAGCTGTATCCCAGGGTTTGACACAGGTGAAGGCATGAGCTAGGTTTCTGGATGTTCCAAGTCTCACTAAACCTGTAACTCACATTTCGGGGTTCCCAATTTACACTTAGAAAATGTGGAAGGTGTCAGTGCACTGTAAGTTTCATCAGTCTCTCAGTGTAGAGGTGACATGACAAATTAACCCCTCTCCCTGTGCAAACATTGACTACTAATAATAGCGAGAGATGCACAAAGTTCAGTCTTTCCCAAGAGCTGAAAGACCAAGAATAGCCATTTTAAAAGGCACTGATTGACAAACCTTTTTTCCAGCATTAGACTGTTTTGCCAGAATGCTGGTTTGCCCACATTTAGCAAGACAGAACTAAAAACCAGAGAAAAAACGAACCAGATCTTTCCATTGCAATTTTCACTACATACTATAGCACTCAAAGGACGTAATGTTATTATTTAATTGTTTTTTTTAAGAAGAACTTATTTCAAGACCATTAAGAGTCTAGCTCTACATTCAAACTCTCTGTAGAGAGTTGTACCTCCAGATTAGCTGACTGGACATTGCAACATCCTGGAAAAGGAGCATAATTTTTTAAATTCTAGCCCAAGTAACAAAATAGGTGATATTCTGCTAGAGCTTTTAAAGGGTATGACTGCTTGCACTGAATAGTTTCCTATTACTTGTTATTCAAGAAGTATCAACTTCCCCAGTTCTATTCAGTCTGGGAATCTAACCTGAATGACTGTGCTCACATTCAACTGCAGGTCTCTAGGGATGAAGGCTTCCTGTGCAATGACTGGCTTGGTATCCAATTTAAAAACAAACTGATTGGTCATTCCAAAGATTGGTGTAAACAATTTCCTTAACCCATCTCCTTGTTACTGTCATGTGTTGAGTGATGAGAACAACTAATGCTTCCCTACAGAAGTCACGCTTGGTCGATTCCTGTATGAACTCCTGTCCCTACTGCCCTGAACATGAGGTATGGTCCCTGCTCAGTTGAGAACATGAATGGAGAAGTGCCAAACAACACAAACAGCTCTGGAAGGTGGGATACAGCAACAGCTCAGAGCTGTTTTCTATCTTTACAATATTCAGGCTCCTTAATTCTTTCATTAGAACAACAAGGAATCTAACAGATTAAATGACATGCACCAACAAGGGAGATTTGCACACAAAGAGAGTTCCCCAATTTAAAAGTTAAAGCAGTGCTTTGTAACCTGGCTTGCAGGTTACATGGTAAACTTAGCTATGCCCGTGTCATATTACTGTGCTGCAAGTCATTTTATCACTGGAAAGCAGTCATGAAAACAGATACAGAGGAAAGACTGGATGTTATAACAGAGCCTGGATTGGTTGGATTACCTTGTAGACTGCTGCTGATCGCTCCACATACATTCAAGTGAATGAACACCTTGTATACTGCACCACACTCCAGCTACATCCTAACATTTTATGGCTCTCCAGTGAACACTGAGATGGCAACAGCACAACAGAGGTGAAAGGACGAGCAGTGCAACTGTTTACAGGGAAACACCAAGACCTCTGTCACCCTAGGCAGAGGTGGACAGCAAGCAAGATCAGAATACTTTTTATGGAAAAGAAAGTTTTGGACTGCTTTCCCAACAAGAAGTTTAAGTTACCCTACGAGCAGGGGTGAAATTCTAAATGCACCTTAAATGAGGTCACCTGATCCATGCACACAATGGTAAGCATCAGTCTTCTGGGCCTGGGATAGGTAGGAACTGTCAGGGTGTGGAACGTCAGCACAGTCTCCGAATTCTATTCCTGGTTCCAGTTAAATTCTCTCTCATTTCTCCAAGTGTTTAAAACCACTTCCTCCCATTACTGTCCAGTTCCCAACGGAAAAGACGCTGCTATTTATCCTACCTTCAGGTCATTAGGTGGCTGAGCATCATAAAGCAGAGGCCCTTTGATCAGCTGCAGGTCATGTGTGGCAATGGTGGCTGCTGTTCGTTTTTCACATATGTCCTCATGGAGTTTGGTCTGGCAAAATTTAAAAACATTACCAAAACACACGAAGGACACCGAGTCTTACATTGTACCAACTTCCAGATAACTCTCCACTGAACTTAACAGTCCCTTAGTGTAAAAACATGTTCCCCTCAAACCAATGTTATGCTATTCCATTTGGTAAACCTCTGTTTTCCCTTGTTTTGGATAGGGCTGGAAGAAACTGCTGTCTTTAACTGTTAGCAAAATCACTGTTGTTCCTATGACAATGGAAATACTCACTAGCCATTTATAATGCAGAGAATGAAAGGGTAGTTCCATTTTTACAGTGATTCCATAAAAATAGGGATGACAAGAAATCCAACAGCTGTATTGCACATTATGTAAACTTCCTCATTACCTGCTGTCCACTATATCTAATGACTATTGAATGCAAGATGCAGTTGCTCTGGATAATGCCTAACTTGTACCATGGTGGGCAGAGAGCACTGTGCTGGGAAGAAGAACACAGGTAGGTCCAAACATCCTCTGGGCAACAGAGGCCTGGAACCTTGGACCCTTGCTTTCTGAGCCAGCGCCCTAATCACTTGCAGGGCAGCCTCCCTGCTCCTGCAACACCCACTACTTGCGGGTTTTAGTCTGGCTACAATTTAGGGACTTAGGCAGGGCTGGAGGCACACACCTGCCAGGCCACTGCACAGCTTACTACTCATGCTCAGTACTCATGTGAGCGCTTGCATTTCCAAGCTGCATATGGAATAGGATCACAAACTGCTTA
Organism: Alligator sinensis; assembly: GCF_000455745.1. Lineage (NCBI taxonomy): Eukaryota > Metazoa > Chordata > Crocodylia > Alligatoridae > Alligator > Alligator sinensis. The sequence goes on from NW_005841851.1 coordinate 5,585,057, forward strand.
ACTGTCACAAGCAGTAGTTGGGTAAATGCTACTTGGGCACATGAAGTGAAAACATGACTCTGCCCCAAATGCATTTGTTAACGCCTAATCCTTTATGATGCCATGCATTTGTAGAAGTAAATTTAAATCTGTGAGACCAAAATTAAAGCATGTGAATAAACAGAAGACACTTTAGGTGATCTTTACTAACTAACCATTTCCCCATTAGGAAATAAACAGCACAGCCCAAATTAACTAAAGCTAGCACCTGCCATCTAGTGGACAAGATGATGAATATACTATTTTTTTTTAAATGGAAGCACACCACCTTCTAGTTTGAAGAGAGTGCAAAGGTTTAGTGTGCTTTAACTAGCTGAAAGCCAACAATTTTCTAGTTGAAAATTAGACTGGAAAACCATTTCATAAGCTGTGGAAAACTGACAGCCTAGAAACAAAAAGGAAAAACAGGAACTACACTTGATCTGAGCGAAAAGGTAATCCAAGAGGTCTCAGACATCTCTGATTTTAACATGATCCTGTACTTATTCATTTCTCATAAATAAGGTACAGACAAAGCTACAATGACCTTTTAACCAGGTAAGTATACAAAGACATTAAGTATACACCCTCCCCCTGTACTGAGTGAACTACTGTCATTTTTTATGCAGAAAGTTTCAAGTGATCTGATATAAGTTTTGTGATGCCACAAACTGGGAAGAAATCAGAGAGAAGAGCACACTAAATTTAAGCTTGCTGTGATTATAGTCACCTTATGCTGTCTGCAATAAGGTCCATAACCAAAACCAGACTGTTTCTGTTTATTTCAGCCTTATTTCAAATGATCACAGATGTTATTTACTTAGATTTTAAAAAGGCCTTTGACACTGCCACACCCAATTCTTATACATAAACTAAACAGTTGCAATGTAGATTATTACACAGTCCAGTGGGTGGAAAATTGGCTTATGGAACGCACCCTGAGAGTGGTGGTGGACAGGTCAGTTTCCACCTGGAGGAATGTGGGCAGCGGAGTCCCCCAAGGCTCTGTCCTGGGACCGGTACTGTTCAGTATCTTCATTAGTGACTTGGATGAGGGAGTAGAAAGCACCCTGTCCAAGCTGGCAGATGACCAAACTATGGGGTGAGGTAAACAAACTAGGAGGCAGGGAGCAAATCCAGGCAGATTTGGATAGGCTGGGGAAGTGGGTGGAACAGAATAGGATGCAGTGTAACAAAGATAAGTGCCATGTATTGCACCTGGGGAGGAAGAATCATCAACACTCCTATAACTTGGGAGGCACCACTCTATGTAGCACAAGTGGGGAAAGGGATCTTGGAGTTGTAGTTGACTCCAAGATGAACATGAGTCGTCAATGTGATGAAGTAATAAGTAAAGCTAACCGCACTCTTTCTTGCATAAGTAGGTGCATCACAAACAGGTCTAGGGAGGTGATACTTCCCCTCCATGCGGCACTGGTCAGGCCGCAGCTGGAGTACTGTGTCCAGTTTTGGGTGCTGCAGTTCAGGAGGGATGTAGCTAATCTGGAAAGGGTTCAGAGGAGGGCCACTCGTCTGGTTAAAGGCCTACAGGAAAAACCCTACGAGAACCGATTGAGGGACCTGAATCTCTTCAGTCTCCACAAGAGAAGGCTCAAAAGTGATCTTGTGGCTGTCTACAAACTCATCGGGAAGGGACAGCGGGAAATAGGGGATACAATGTTTACCAGGGCGCCCATCAGGGTAACTAGAAACAATGGCCACAGACAGAAGGAGAGCGAATTTATATTGGACATCAGGAAAAAATTCTTTACAGAGAGGATTGCCAAAATATGGAATATGCTTCCAAGGGAGTGGTGCTGTCCCCTTCCTTGGAGGTATTTAAGAGAAGATTGGACAAACACCTGGCTGGAGTCATCTGACCCCAGCACTCTTTCCTGCCCAGGGCAGGGGGTCAGACTTGATGATCTAACAGGTCCCTTCCAACCCTGAAATCTATGAAAGCTATGAAACGCATTCACTCAAAGTTCTAAAATAACCTCTCAAGAATTACCTGTGCAGAAAGAAATCTCTTCAAGGCATTTCCTGGCTTCAAGTTCATGCCCTTCACCACACAGCATACGATGAACGGCCGAACTTCTTTGATATTTGGACTCGCTTTAATTACCAATGGAGCTGGATTTTCAGAAATATGTAGAACCTTGATCAATAGTTTATTCACTTCTTCCAGTTCATCCTGCTCCCCATCACCACTATCCTTCTTCTGACGTCTCTCTCTCTTTTTTTTCCGGCCTTCCTCTTTATCCACATTGTCTTGCTTTCCCTTTCCTTTGCCACCTCCTCGGCCTCCAACCCGCAAATACTCCAGGATCGATTTTGTCTGGCAGCCATTAACCATTTTCTCCAGGCGCTTGTCTTTCAGTTTGTTCCCTTTGAAGTTGATCTCCTTTAACTTAGGACAGTCAGCAAGCTCAACAGGGATTTCAGTTAACTGGTTATTGGAAACATCCAGGGTCTGAGGGAGAAAAAAAAAAGTTTACAAAATTAGCTTTACCATTTTTAAAGGGTTGGGCGTATCATCCCAGCCCTGGGACAAGTTGGTAATGCAACTAATTAGAGGCCACATGAATGGGATGGTCTAAGTCAGCAGTTCTTAATGTTTTTAGACTCAAGGAAACCCCTTGGAAAATGCCAGCTCTTACTTTTCATTCATTTTTTGACTACCAAAAAAATATGAGAGCAATGCTTCTGTTGCAAACAATTCAAAGAGACCAGAACAGGTCAAACAGGAATTTGTAGCATTAAAAACAGTTTGATATATTTGGGCTTTATCTTGTGAGTCATGTTTCCACACCTAACAAGTGCTAACACTGTGTAGCAGCCTGTGGCACCCTTGAAAGGATCTCAAGGTACCCCAGGGTGCTACGGCCCCCGGGTTGAGAACCGCCGGCCTCAGCATTGAGGTGAATTGGACTGTATGAAACAAAATAAAACTGCCTGCATTTAAATCTGTTGTTTCATTCCAAAAGGAGAGAAATTAGTTACTTCAGCCCACATCCACCAAAGCAGTCCAGGCGCTCCACTTCATCAACACGTAACCTCTTCCCTCCCCCCGCTCCCTCTTATTGCAAAAAAATATTTCTGCCACAGAAGAGCAGCAACTCAGCTCCCACCCCAGGCAGAGCTGACAGTGGCACCGGTCGCTTCTTTGAAAGCTGCAGCTCGCAGAGCACTCAGGGACACAAAAAACATTCGGCCCACGAAGAAAGAGGAACCAGCGCCGGAGCTCCTGTAACCGTGGGTCCCCCGCGACTTGCGGCACAGGGAAGCGCTGACACCCACGGCCCGGTTTCTGTGCGCTCAGAGCAGTATCCCTTCACTCCCCTGCCCTTCCCGCTCCCAGTGGGGTCCCACCCCCACCCAGCCTCCCATACCCCGTGCGGACCTTCAGGGCGGGCAGGCCGGCGATGCCCGTGTCCAGCTCCTGCAGCCCGTTGTCAGCCGCCTCCAGCTGGCTGAGCAGGGGGAGGAGGCCGGAGGCGCCGGCGGGCAGCAGCCCCCCGGGCAGGGCGCGCAGGCAGTTCCCGGACAGCAGCAGCGTCTGCAGCTGCGGCGCCGCCCGCG
>NW_005841851.1:5589112-5592205 GCF_000455745.1 Alligator sinensis
AGTGGCCCGGAAATGCCCCTCTGTGCCCCGTTGGAAGCCAGCCGCCGGTTCCCGGAGCTTCCTATCGTGCCCCTTGCTGGCCTCCTCTCGGCCGCCCGCCGCGTTGACGTCAAGCTGCGCGAGTCTGGACAGGCCGTGCGTAATACCGACTTGTGAGCAGAGACTCGGGCTCAAGCACCTCGGCGCTGCCCTGCGCCAGACGCGGCCCGGGCCCAAGGAGCCCGGCCTGCAGCGTCCGAGTGCAGACCGCAGGCCCGGCTCCGAGAGCACTGCAGAGGGAGGGGCCCGACAGCGCAGGTCGCCCTGGTGGCGCAGACCCGCTCCAGGGGCCTCATCAAGCTTTGCACGTGTTTTGCCCACCAAAGTTATGGGGGGCCCTGAGAGTTGGATGACAGGCTCCACAAGCCATATCTGGCCTGTGAGCCAGGGCTCGAGCATCCCTGGTATAGATAAGATCTTCAGGGTCACCCTTAGGTGTGTGGGTGTGTGCGTTGTTTTTCTCTCTCTACCGCCTTCAGTTTCTTTCTGCCCCAGGCTTGACTGGGCAGGAAGGATTGCAACCCTGCTCTGGAGAACAGAGAAGGTGCAGGGACAGTTGTAGACAGGGAGCAAGCTACCTTGGGAGGGGAGGAGATGGGCATGGCAGGGAAGGCAGTGAGGGGGGCGGGAGAGGGAGCAGAACATAAATTGCACCCAGACATATTCAGGTTTCTGGAAATTCCCTTCTGCTTGTATCTCCTGCACTGTCCCTACAACTCGGGCATCCGAGCTGTTGGCGGATACTGCCTCAGGGATGATTTCAACAACAGGTGCTCTGGTGGGCATGATGATCTGCATGCAGCCCTTGCCATAATCCTCCACCCCAGACAGGTTCAGTAGTCAGGCTGTCCTGGGCAAAAGGTGGAGCCATTTTCACAAGGAGCAGGAACTCAGCCTCTGCTGCATGAAGTCCTTAGCGGAGGTGGGAGTGGTTGCACTGGCATCACTACACTTGTAAGCATTGGATCCAAATCAGAGGGATAGTCTGGCTGTAGGAGTGGCAGGGGACAGAGCAGCGGGAGGGAGTCAGCCCATGTAGCCCAGAGAAAGGACGCCGAGTTGCAGAGGAAGTGAAGGAACCCCTATGTTCTGAACAGAAACAGGTAAGTGCCTCAGGGCCCTTTGGGGAAAGAGGTTCTGCAGGGCAAGATTAGCCTTGGGAAAGGCTCCCTTTGTTGTGGAGCAGACGCTCATGTGTTTTGATTTGTATATATACCAGAGGAGGAGGTTGTGGCTATAGGGGTGGAGGAGGCCACTGAAAAGGGTGCCCACAGGCACCCCATAGCTTAGGTGCTGTTGTTGGCAGAAGGGCCCTGGTGGTCAGGCAGCAGAGACTGAGGGCGCAAGCCCAGAGCCCATGAGGGGTGAGGCATAGCAGAGACAGGGTGTAAGCCCAGGGCTTGCAGAGGGTGAGACCAGGGGCCCAGAATCCAGGAAAGGAGAAATGCAACAGATTGGGGCACAAGCCCAAAACTCATGAGAGTGAAACCAGGGGCTGAGCCGCCCAAGGTCATGAAGGCATGGCCAGAACCGAGGCCTGGTAGCTTGCGATCCTAGGGCAGCAGACTTCAGGCTGAAGGGCTCAGCTAAAGTAAAGTGGGACGAGGCCAGGAGGTCTCAGCCAAGACAAAGGCCTAACTTCCAAAACCCACTTGGCCCTTTAAGGGCAGCTTCCCTGTCAATTTGTAACATCAAAGTGTGGCAGGTAAGATAACAGGGTGGGATCTTGAGGCCAAAAGGGGCAACAAAGTGAGGCCTGGGCAGTGGCCAGGAGACCGGGCAGGGCTTTGCTACCCCAGTACAGGGTTATAGTGTCTTAGCTATAGAGATGCTGCACTGCTACTGCTAGGACAGCAGCTGTCTAAGTGTTGGCAAGCGTTCTTAAAACCAGTCCGAAGAGATTAGGTTTAGTCAGTTTAAGCTAGCGTGAGGACAGGCTGGAATGGTTCCAAATTGTATTTCTTCTGCTGTCCCAGAGTGGTCCCTTGGCCCATCCTGCAAAATCTAGAGCAGAGGTACAGCAAACCTTGCAGGTCTCCAATCCAGATGCCCCAGCTCTGTAACAGTACAGGCAGCCAGTACATCAAGTGCTCTAGTGTAGGCCCAGCACAGACCAGGCTAAAGGAACAGACTCACTGTCACAGACTGTTAAGGATGCTTTATAATACAAGACAGCATCTGCATTTATCTTACAGCCGCACAGACTTTCTACTCCTCTTCCTCTAGGATTGCTTTGGCAGCAGTGCATCCAGGGTACAGAACACACTGAGCATGTCAATACCGGGAGTTGGAACAAGAGCAAAATTACAAACCTGCCTGGGGGGCAGAGATGGTCAGTCCTTTTGCCTGAGGCTCTTTCTTACTGAAGACAAAGGCTGGTTTTAAAAAAAAAGTTGCCTAAACCATAAATTAAACAGCCATTTCACAAGATCTGTGTTCTGTGGGGATCCCATTCCACCTAGAGAAAAATAGAAGAGGTGCTCCCTTAGAAGCTTAAAAACTGCTCTCGAGGTGAACAAACCCATCTTCCAGGAAGGAAAGAACAATTAAACTATTTCCTTTAAGACTGTTCTGAGTTGCAATAGCATCAATCAGGTCAAGAATTTTTTTCCAACAGATATGCAATTGTTAGAGCACAGCCTTCAAACTTCACTTACGGGATATAATGAGATACTATTTATTATTAATAGACTTAATAAAAATACCAGTGTTGTAGAAATATATTGTTGCTTTTTTTTTTGTAGTCAGTGCCAATAGCTTGATTTTTGGTGCCACAGCTGGGTTTAAAAGTGTCTATAATCCTTGAGCAGGAATCCTACATGCCTTAGGGTCCTAGTCAACAATACAAGTTCTGCAGTCTTAAGTCCTTGATGGGACAGTAAATGTTGGCATTCTTATATCACCTCAAGTTTTTAGAACGTTTTCTTGTTTTGGACACAGGGCGTGTCTACATGAGATGCTGACTGCAGTAACTGAAAAATACTGCACAGTGGTGCATCACAGCATGGACAGTGCTAATACTAAATAAATGCACAGTAATGACTGCACAGTAGC